>NC_057808.1:551909858-552265639 GCF_018294505.1 Triticum aestivum | reverse complement strand
AACGAGGGGCGAGGCGAGCTGGGCTGGGGAGGAGGAAAAAAAGGGAGAGGAGAAGATATCGCGACGCGGCAGTGCGAGCCGGGGGCGACGCGCGGGCAATGACTTTTCTGCCCACCCGTGGCGCGAGGAATTGCGGGCGGAGCCGGCGCGGCTCGTGGCGGGGGGGGGGCCGAGCGGATAAGCGCGCCGGGGGTAAGAGGGTCATTTTCTCGGTGGGGCCCGTGCGCCCGCCCGCGCTGCCGCCCGCTAGGTGCACCAACCGGCCAGCCGTGGACGCCCAAGGGAAAAGGGCCAGCGAGCGAGCGAGCTGGTTTGAAAATGTCGTGCCGATGCCGTGCCGTCGCGCTTCGGCGTCGTGCGCTTGAGCGACCCGTGGATTACGCGGCGGAGTGAATGCACGCGCGATCCGTGGGGGATTTTCATGGGGGGCTCGATTTGATTTGGTTTGATTCGGTTTGATTCGAATTCCAGGGATGCCGTGTGTGTTTCCTCCAAGCACGCAGATGGCCAAGGTAGTGGTCAGTACGCCGGAGCGAGGCCACCGCACTTTTCCAATCTATCTGGACGACGATGAGGATGACAAGACGGTGCATGCTATTGTCCAGCTGGAGGACAACAATAAGGGCAAGGGTCCCCGCCGATGCAAGCGCCTCCAGGGTTGTCGGGCGAAGATTTGAAGCTATTGTGTAAGATTAACCCCCAATCTCCATTCCCCTTGTACTCAATCCAGACCGGAACCCTAAAATTCATCGCTACTTAGTACTCAGGAAGAAGTTCTGATCAATCCAATGGCTATTTACCCCGATTCCCCATTCCCTTGTAATGCAGATGGATTACGCGGACCGAATCTAAACGTGGATCGAATGCGAAATAGTAAGTGAGGAGGTGAAAATAGGGCTTACCACCATTGTCGAAGTGATACGGGTGATGTTGCTGATGCCGGTGATGGAGGACGGTGGTCGCCTTGTTGTTCTCCGATTCGTTGATCGCCGTCGCCGGTGTGAGAGTGAGAGAGTGGAGAGGGGGGGGGGGGAAGAGCGGCGAGTGTAATTATTGTCGACGCTTCGGGAAACAACGCGACTTCTCGAGTGTGGTTCCTTGCGTGCAGTCGGCGCAGCCCACGTGCATCCCGCGGGCCTGGCCGTGTAAAAAACCGTCGATTTGGACGTTCCTAGCCTAACTGGGAGGTACTTTAAACATCGTGCGATGGAGGCTAAACAGTGAACATAGGTAACCAAACATGCAGTTTTCTTTCTGTGCGGGCCTGATTAAGCCTAATGCAAGCAACCAAACACGCCCTTGGTCATCGCATGTGCACCAATTTGTTTGTACAGGCCGGAAGGTTGTACAATGCAAGTTGCTTAGGAAGGTGCCTGATAAAATGAATCGATTCCTCCATGAACTTCTTTTCAAGAATGAATCGATTCTTAAGCACTGGGTGCATCTTCATGGTAGGATACATAATTAAGCATCTGTCCTTTGTTATAAGCATAAGCAATTGGTGCTTACACAAAAGCACACGCTCTTGTTAGAAGATGCACGGTGATTACCACGAGCTGACTTAGCCGAGCAGATTGTAGCTCCACTGCACGAGCGAGGGTTCTTAAATCGGCTGGGCAGTTTCGCTCTTGGTTTCTCGGAATAATCTCGCCGGATGCACGGTTTGCTTCCCTGGGCTGTTCGCTTGCATCGAGATCTTGCTCTGTGATTTCACATCAGGATCGTGTATATGCTCTGCGTGAAGAAATTTACTACTGCTGTTTCGTCAACCGTTGGATTATGTAACAGGCAGACAAGAGGTGCAAGGAGAACCACAAATATGCCACGGCATATTCCGTCGCCAAAGGGAGGGACCAAAATTCGCGCTGCGGGCGTCTACGGAAACACATTAGAAAATAGTAATAATAAATAAGACAAAGGTAATATAGCGTCTGTCGATCGCTTAGGCAGAAACGTCTGGGTGGTGTAGTTGGTTATCACGTTAGTCTCACACACTAAAGGTCCCCAGTTCGAACCTGGGCTCAGACACTGTTTTTTGGCGCTTACTTTTTTGTGTTGGTTTTCACATTTTATTACATATAGATATATTTGTTTTAGTTCCAGTATATTTTGCTTCACATTTTCTAACATTCGAATCAAGGCTTGGCCAACTTTTCTTGTTTTTTGGCATTTATTTCCTTATTTTCGGTAAATTTCATATCATTTTGTTTTGTATCTGTATGCACAATTTCCAATAGTCATTTTTTTTACTTCCATTTGATTTTGCTTCACATTCAACAGATTGCTAAGGCTTCCCTTTTTTTTCAAATTTTGTGTTGGTTTGTATATTTAACGTACTCATATATTTGTTTCAACTTCCAAAACGTCTCAGGTGGCGAGCTGTCCGAACGCCTTTGCAGCCTGCACCTGATCACAAATCTTGCTGGGCGAATGTATGACTTGCTGAGTGCCGCCCCCAAAGGCTCCATATGTGCTTTGTGCCTTTATCCACAGTCTCCAGGACGGTTCCATTTGCATAGAGCAAATGAGCAAATCGGCAATTGCCATGTCCTCCACCTCCTAGATATCTAGATCCGTGGCCGTGGTGATCAAAGAGCATATTAGAGGAAATGAAGGCAGTCGCAACGCCGAATGGCCGCTTTCTTCCATATGAATGCTGCAGCTCATTGCGCAACAACTTGAGCAGCAGACGTCGTCAGTTTCTTCAGTCCCCGCCTGCCCTGCCAAAACACGTGGCCAGGGCCGTACCTCACAAAACCGGGGCCCTGTGCGAAATCAAAATTTAGGTGCATTTAAAAATGTCAATCAAAATATTTTTGTTAATCATTCCGGTCATACAATAATATTGCTTTTTTTCAAAGGATAGAACAACTTGGAATAATTGGGCCTGAACGAAACAACTCAACGAATATGAATCAGCCTCTAGGAAAAGACCCCAGTTCATTGCTCTCTTTCGAGGAAAATGTGAAATCACTAGCGGAGAATTAAGGAGGCGATAAAGATTTAATTTATTGTCATTTTAATCTGATCCGAAAGTAAAAGAGTTCGGGGATTCAAAAAAAATGTTCATGATTTTGAAAAAAATTCCTGTATTAAAAAAATGATCTTAGATTGTCCAAAAAATGATCCGGGAATCAAAAAGTGTTCGTGGTTTCAAAAAATGTTCGTGTATCCTGAAAATGATCGTGATTTAAAAAAAATGTTTGTGAATTCCGGGAAATGTTCAATATTTTGCGGATTCTTTTAACTTGGAAAAAATGTTCATCCCATTTAAGAAGGTTCATAAATTCAGAAAATGTTCACGGATTTAAAACATTTCATGTATTAAAAAATCACAATTCCAAACATATTTAAGGTTTCAAATATGTTTATAATTTATCTATTTTGGAAAATTTTAAAAATATTCACAAAATGTAAAAGGAATAAAAGGAAAAAATATAAAAAGAAAAGAAAAGGAAAAAGAAAAACAGGTTTAGGGAAGGTTGGTTCTAGAACCTTCCCAAAACCCATGGATAAAACCCAAAATGGGCCAACCCATACAACATCGAAGCCAACTGGGGGTACGCGTTTCATCGCCATCCCTTGTGGTACACGGGGAATAGGATCTGCGCCTAAGCAGCGCCTTAAGCGACACCCATAAACCGATATCCTTGGCGAATGCCCATTTAACACTCCCTATGCTTGCTCGCCTCGCTCTCGCTAGCTGCCTTGTTCCATTTTATTTTTTTTAACCTGTTGACTCAGTCCCTTAAAGATTGACCATAGATCCTGGACCGTTGACTTGTAGAAAAAAGTTAACAAGTTTCAAGAATGTTCATTGATCTGGAAAACTTTTATGGATTTGAAAAAGTCTATTTTTTTTGAAAAGGTTCATGAATTTGATAAAAAAATCATAATTGAAATATATTCATGACTTTGTAAAAAAATTAAGGACTAGAAAATGTTTGTGGATTTGAGAAATGTTCAAGAATAATAAAAACAAAAATTCCAAAAGGAAGGGAAAAAAGCCGGTAGAAAACCGGAGCTTAAAAACATAGGGGAAAATGAAGAAAAGCTTCTAGTATTTTTTTCGTTGAGGAATGCTTCTAGTAGCTTCCACAACCGGAATTAGCAGATCGCTATATGGACCGGTCCAAATAGGGACCCGTGTGCGCGCCATGTTTAAAAACAACCAAGATAGCTAGAGCCCACACTCATGAGCATATGGGTCGGCCCAGCTGCGTTTTGTTTTCAAATGCTTAACTTCTGGGTCTGCGACCGTTGATCCCTGACCTGCGATTGTTGATTATTTCTAAAATAAAAAGTTTCACAAAAAGGGAAAAAATTCAAAAAAATAATTAAAAGAAGTTCAACAAATTCGGAAAAAGTTCAAAATTTTGAGAAAACTGGAAGAATTTTAAAATGTTTATGACTTGGAAAGTTCATAATTTGAAATAAGTTGGTGAAAATAATGAAAAACCTTCGTGAATTTGAAAAATAGTTCACATGATTTGAAAAAAGTTCAAGGATTTGAAAAAAACTTAACAAAATTTTGGAAAGTTTCATGAATTCGTTAAAAGTTCACGAATTTAATAAAAATCATAAAAGGAAAACATTAGTAAAATGAATAAAATTAGGAAAATAAAATAAAAAATGAAACTGAAAAAAAAGAAACCCAACAAAGCCTATGCTAGGGAAAAGCAGAAGAAAAACCACACAGAAGTCCATGAGAATAATCATTGGAAGATTCTATGGAAAACTATTGAAAAAGTCCTACATGGGCCATTTACACACACGTGCACCAACGGTCGGATTTTAAACACACGTGATAACTCTGCTTGGGCTCAAGCAAAGCTGACTCAACCAATCGTGGAAGAGATTTTCTCTCATTGCCTTCACTAGAAGACATAGGATTTTATGTTGAGCATCACGTTGGTTTCTTACTTTGTTGCACCTTGACCCTGTGTAACGGTACGGTGCTTCCTGTGACTCAAGAAAGAAAAAAAAGGAAACTACCAAAAGACTATGTCTTCGTGTTTCATTGTCTTCAAGCGAAGGTCTTCACACACCATGATTAAACCAAATCTCGAGGTACTTCTATCTATGTTATCCTGTGTACACTCGCAACACATTAATCTCTCAACTAAGTTTATCGTTAATACTCCAAAACCAATAAGGAGTGGCACTAGATACACTTACATGGATCTTCATGGATCCAGTCTTTGTTCGTCTTTACTCGTGTGTTTACAGGTTGGATCCTTCCGATCTACGTTTTCTTCATCAACGACGATTGCTATTCTGGTGCACCGTCCTATGAGGCCTTAGCACGATAACATTCCGATCATCTACTACAACAGGTTTTCTCAACTCCGATGAAAGAGGGACGACGTAACGCCCCGAGTCCGATGCGCCAGGTGTCTCCCAGTTATTCGCCGTCATTGCCATGTCATTTGCTTGCGTGTTGCATCTTGCCATGTTTTCAAAACTTGCATCCGGTTATTCTCTCCGTTGTCCGTTTCGGAATCCGACACTCTCATATGCACCCGCCACACCTCCCAGATCTTGTTTCGTTAGCGGGAGAAAAACGTTCTCAGAATGGGACGAGATTTGTTGAGTGGCCTTGGTATATCATTGGAAGACCGCCTGTCAAATTTCGTTTCATTTGGAGGTTGTTTGATGCCACAACGGTTAACCGCGTTAACCGAACTCCTTCTTCTCTTTGCAGCCCAGCACCCCTCCACAACAGCCCACTAGCCCATCTAAACCCCCTCCATGCTCTCCGCCGTGGATCACGATCGCGTGGGAAAAAACCGCACCTCAATAGCCCTCTCCTAGCTCCCTCTATTTATATAAACACACCCCCGTCCAAATCTGAGGCAAACTTCATCCCTAACCCTAATCTCCTCTAAATCCGCGCCACCCCAGCCCCTCCTCGCCGCACCGGACACGTCCGCCGCCGCCGGCCCGGACCAACCGGGGCTTGCCACGTCAGCATGCGCCGCCGCCCCTTGCGCTGGCCCGCCGAAGCCCATCGCGGGCCTGCCCGGGCCTGGATCTGCGCCGCCGCCGCCCGCGGGACCTCGCCGCCCAAGTTCCGCGACTCCGCCGCCGTGTTCCCTCGCCACCCGGTGCCGCGCCTCGCCTCCACCGCCTTGCCAACTCCGGCGCCTCGCCGTCGCCGCCGCAGCCTCCCCCCGCGCCTCGGCTCGCCGGAGACGCCGCCTCCTCACGCCTCGACGTCCGCCGCCGCCGGATCCCGGTCGGATCCGCTGCGCCCTCGCCGGATCCAACCTCCCCTCGTCCCCGGCGACCTCTCCAGTCATCTCCGCGCCGCCCAATCGCCGGAGGAGCTCGCCAGCCGCCGTTGACTTTTTCCCTCGAGGTTGAATTCCTCACTAAGTCCCATATTTTTTCATCTCATGTGTGCATCTTTGACCTACCATAACTTCATGCATATTCCTCCGATTTGCATGCCTAATATGTTAAATTGTTCATCTCTGAATGCTCTACATGGTTGTGTAGTTTACTTGCATGTTACTGACCATCTTGATGCCTTGATCCTCGTTGCAAAAGTGCTAAATGTTATAATCTGCTGGAGATTGTTGTAACTTGCTGTTTTGTCTTTTTCATAGCATTTTGTTTGTCTATCTTTTAAGCATCATGTCTACATGTTTTAGAAGCATATTCATGCCACTTTACAATGGTATAATCCATGTATTTTTATGTGCCCTGGGGTGACTAGCACAAGCTTGCAAATTAGGGTATTTGCTGTTGCCGATTTTAGTGACTTAGTGATTTCTGATTTCTGCTAAGTCTGAATCTGCTACATTATGTTGCCATATTAACTTGTTGCTACAAGTGTATCCATGCATAATCTGGAGATGCTCAGTAAGGATGTTGTGTAGATCTTGTTATGCTCTATCCATCCACGCCTTTGTTTTGCATTTATAGCCTACTGTAGCTTGTTGTTATCATGCTCTCAAATTGCTAAATATTGTTGCTGTCAATCTGTCAACAGTAAGTTCATTCTTGCCATGTGAATAGCTAGTGTTCTATGTATCCTATGACCATGTTCTTGCCATGAGTAGCTCACAAATATGCCTTCTTGCTGTTGGTTATATTCACTTGCCATGATATGCTTTATGTTGAGTTAACCGAGCTCACAAACATGTCTACTTGTCGCTATTTTTGCCATATCCAGTAAATTCTACCAAGTCTGAAAACTGTTATCGTTTGCATTCTTGCCATTATGTTTTGGGCATATTCTAATGGTTTCTAGTAGTAGCTCAGTGATCATGTTTTGTAGTGCTTGACATGTACATGATTTCCATGCCATATGATGCCATGATATGTTCCTGTAGCATATACTTTTGTTGTCTCAAAGTATGCAGCATGAATCTGATTTTAGCCTTACTCTGTTTTTCACAAAGTCTGAGAATCTGTTATGACTTGCTTACTTGTCTTGATGATTGCCATTGATTTAGATGTTATATGGAGATGCTTAGTAATCATGTTTTGCCATGCTTAACCTGTACTTCAATGCCATGCTTTTGCTTGTTATGCTTACACTATAGCATGTTTGTTTCATGTCTTCAACATGTCAACATGTTATTTTCGCTCACATATATGCCCTGTTTTCCACTAAGTCATAATCTGTGTTATAAAGTTGCTTTTTTGCATTGATCATGTTGGTTTAATCCTGATGCCTATGAACCTGAAACTTGATGTTATTTGAATCATGTAATCTGTACTTTGAGTGCCTATCAAGTTTGTGTCAATATGTTTCCTGTAGCATGTTGTTTCCTTGATTGCAAAGTGTTTAGTTGCTGTTTTGGACAGATTGTGTTTGGAACTTGTATTGAGTGTGTGTGCTGAACCGTTGCTCCGTTTTAAGCATGCTCTACATGAAACTTGCTTGGTTTTGCATGTAGTTTTATCTTGCCTTGTTGCATCCTTGGTTTGAGCATATGTGCTTGATGTTTGAATGCATTTTGCATCAATGCCATGTTTAATTTGTTATGCTCATATCTTCTAGGCCGTAGCTCCGAATTAAATGAACTTTATATGTAACTTGACTAGAAAGACACATAGATCATCATGGTGCACTTTAACTTGCTGTTTAACAACTTCAACATAATGTGTTATTCAGACCTAGACCAATTTCAAAATTTGCATATGGGGACTTACCGGAATTGTTGTATGTTGATCCCGACCTCATTTAAACTTGCTTTGGTGTGTTGTTCTTGTATGCATTATCTCTTGCCATGAGTAGCATCATATAGCCTTGTCATGCATCATACTTGGTTGAGCATCATGTCATGTTTATGTGTTGTGTGTTTACCATGTTGTTTGCTTCTTTCCGGTTGTGCCCCTTCTCGATAGTTCCAGTTTCGTTGCGACTGTGAGGATCCGTTTGACTATGACCGTTCGTCTTCTTCATGGACTCGTTATTATTCCTAGCGGGATTTCAAGCAAGATGACCGTCACCTTGGATCTCACTACTATCTTTGCTATGCTAGTTGTCTCGATGCTATCGCTATGTCGCGCTACCTACCACTTGTTTATCAAGCCTCCCAAATTGCCATGACAGCCTCTAACCTTTTCACCCTTCCTAGAAAACCGTTGTTTGGCTATGTTACCGCTTTGCTCAGCCCCTCTTATAGCGTTACTAGTTGCAGGTGCAGTTGCAGATTGTTCCATGTTGGGTCATGGATATCATGGGATATCACAATAGCTCTCATTTAATTAATGCATCTATATACTTGGTGAAGGGTGGAAGGCTCGGCCTTTTGGCTGGTGTTTTGTTCCACTCTTGCCGCCCTAGTTTCCGTCAACAGGTGTTATGTTCCTTGATTTTTGCGTCCCTAACACGGTGAGGGTTTATGGGCGCCTCTTGACAGTTCGCCTTGAATAAAACTCTTCCAGCAAGGCCCAACATTGGTTTTAAAATTTGTCGTAATAATATTGAACTAAATATAATTGGCATAGGGCGTCATGAACCCGAGGATTCTTTCTACATAAACAGGGGGGCCAGTGCTGATGGTGTTGGTCCCAAACGGGCAGCCTGAGGGGCCACCTCGGGGAAACTCGAGGGATGGTTTTACTCGCAGCTTGACCCATCCGTACGTGGCCTGAGACGAGATACGCGCGGCTACTATCAGGGTGTCGGCACGCTGGTAGGTCTTGCTGGATTTGTTTTACCATTGTCGAAATGTCTTGTGAACTCGGAGGTGCCGTTGTTGGGAATCGTAGCACAATTTTAAAATATTCCTACGCTCACCAAGATGCATCTATGGAGTGTACTAGCAACGAGGGGAAAGGAGTGCATCTACCTACCCTTGTAGATCGCGAGCGGAAGCGTTCCAATGAACGTGGATGACGGAGTCGTACTCGCCGTGATCCAAATCACCGATGACCGAGTGCCGAACGGACGGCACCTCCGCGTTCAACACACGTACGGTGCAGCGACGTCTCCTCCTTCTTGATCCAGCAAGGGGGAAGGAGAGGTTGACGGAGATCCAACAGCACGACGGCGTGGTGGTGGATGTAGCGGGTCTCCGGCAGGGCTTCGCCGAGCTTCTGCGAGAGAGAGAGAGGTGTTGCAGGGGAGGAGGGAGGCGCCCAAGGCTGTGTTATTGCTGCCCTCCCTCCCCCCCTTTATATAGGCCCCTTGGGAGGGGGGCGCCGGCCAAACCCATCTAGGGTGGGGGGCGGCGGCCAAGGGGGGTGCCTTGCCCCCCAAGGCAAGTGGGAAGCCCCCCCACCCTAGGGTTCCCAACCCTAGGCGCATGGGGGGAGGCCCATGGGGGGCGCCCAGCCCACTAGGGGCTGGTTCCCTTCCCACTTCAGCCCACAGGGCCCTCCGGGATAGGTGGCCCCACCCGGTGGACCCCCGGGACCCTTTCGGTGGTCCCGGTACAATACCGGTAACCCCCGAAACTTTCCCGGTGGCCGAAACTTGACTTCCTATATATAATTCTTCACCTCCGGACCATTCCGGAACCTCTCGTGACGTCCGGGATCTCATCCGGGACTCCGAACAACTTTCGGGTTTCCGCATACACATATCTCTACAACCCTAGCGTCACCGAACCTTAAGTGTGTAGACCCTACGGGTTCGGGAGACATGCAGACATGACCGAGACGCCTCTCCGGTCAATAACCAACAGCGGGATCTGGATACCCATGTTGGCTCCCACATGTTCCACGATGATCTCATCGGATGAACCACGGTGTCGAGGATTCAATCAATCCCGTATGCAATTCCCTTTGTCAATCGGTATGTTACTTGCCCGAGATTCGATCGTCGGTATCCCAATACCTTGTTCAATCTCGTTACCGGCAAGTCTCTTTACTCGTACCGCAATGCATGATCCCGTGACTAACGCCTTAGTCACATAGAGCTCATTATGATGATGCATTACCGAGTGGGCCCAGAGATACCTCTCCGTCACACGGAGTGACAAATCCCAGTCTCGATCCGTGCCAACCCAACAGACACTTTCGGAGATACCCGTAGTGCACCTTTATAGTCACCCAGTTACGTTGTGACGTTTGGCACACCCAAAGCACTCCTACGGTATCCGGGAGTTGCACGATCTCATGGTCTAAGGAAAAGATACTTGACATTGGAAAAGCTCTAGCAAACGAAACTACACGATCTTTTATGCTATGCTTAGGATTGGGTCTTGTCCATCACATCATTCTCCTAATGATGTGATCCCGTTATCAATGACATCCAATGTCCATAGTCAGGAAACCATGACTATCTGTTGATCAACGAGCTAGTCTAACTAGAGGCTTACTAGGGACACGTTGTGGTCTATGCATTCACACATGTATTACGATTTCCGGACAATACAATTATAGCATGAACAATAGACGATTATCATGAACAAAGAAATATAATAATAACCATTTATTATTGCCTCTAGGGCATATTTCCAACAGTCTCCCACTTGCACTAGAGTCAATAATCTAGTTACATTGTGATGAATCGAACACCCATTGCGTCCTGGTGTTGATCATGTTTTGCTCTAGGGAGAGGTTTAGTCAACGGATCTGCTACATTCAGGTCCGTATGTACTTTACAAATATCTATGTCTCCATTTTGAACACTTTCACGAATGGAGTTGAAGCGACGCTTGATATGCCTGGTCTTCCTGTGAAACCTGGGCTCCTTCGCAAGGGCAATAGCTCCAGTGTTGTCACAGAAGAGAGTCATCGGGCCCGACGCATTGGGAATCACCCCTAGGTCGGTAATGAACTCCTTCATCCAGACTGCTTCCTGTGCTGCCTCCGAGGCTGCCATGTACTCCGCTTCACATGTAGATCCCGCCACGACGCTTTGCTTGCAACTGCACCAGCTTACTGCTCCTCCATTCAAAATATACACGTATCCGGTTTGTGACTTCGAGTCATCCAGATCTGTGTCGAAGCTAGCGTCGACGTAACCCTTTACGACGAGCTCTTCGTCACCTCCATAAACGAGAAACATATCCTTAGTCCTCTTCAGGTACTTCAGGATATTCTTGACCGCTGTCCAGTGTTCCATGCCGGGATTACTTTGGTACCTTCCTACCAAACTTACGGCAAGGTTTACATCAGGTCTGGTACACAGCATGGCATACATAATAGACCCTATGGCCGAGGCATAGGGGATGACACTCATCTTTTCTCTATCTTCTGCCGTGGTCGGGCATTGAGCCGTGCTCAATTGCACACCTTGCAATACAGGCAAGAACCCCTTCTTGGACTGATCCATATTGAACTTCTTCAATATCTTGTCAAGGTATGTACTCTGTGAAAGACCAATGAGGCGTCTCGATCTATCTCTATAGATCTTGATGCCTAATATATAAGCAGCTTCTCCAAGGTCCTTCATTGAAAAACACTTATTCAAATAGGCCTTTATACTTTCCAAGAATTCTATATCATTTCCCATCAATAGTATGTCATCCACATATAATATGAGAAATGCTACAGAGCTCCCACTCACTTTCTTGTAAACACAGGCTTCTCCATAAGTCTGTGTAAACCCAAACGCTTTGATCATCTCATCAAAGCGAATGTTCCAACTCCGAGATGCTTGCACCAGCCCATAGATTGAGCGCTGGAGCTTGCATACTTTGTTAGCATTCTTAGGATCGACAAAACCTTCTGGCTGCATCATATACAACTCTTCCTTAAGGAAGCCGTTAAGGAATGCCGTTTTGACGTCCATCTGCCATATCTCATAATCATAGTATGCGGCAATTGCTAACATGATTCGGACGGACTTCAGCTTCGCTACGGGTGAGAAAGTCTCATCGTAGTCAACCCCTTGAACTTGTCGATAACCCTTAGCGACAAGTCGAGCTTTGTAGATGGTCACATTACCATCTGCGTCCGTCTTCTTCTTAAAGATCCATTTGTTTTCTATGGCTCGCCGCTCATCGGGCAAGTCAGTCAAAGTCCATACTTTGTTTCATACATGGATTCTATCTCGGATTTCATGGCTTCTAGCCATTTGTCGGAATCCGGGCCCGCCATCGCTTCTTCATAGTTCGAAGGTTCACCGTTGTCTAACAACATGATTTCCAGGACAGGGTTGCCGTACCACTCTGGTGCGGAACGTGTCCTTGTGGACCTACGAAGTTCAGTAACTTGATCTGAAGCTTCATGATCATCATCATTAACTTCCTCCCCAGTCGGTATAGGCACCACAGGAACATTTTCCCGCGCTGCGCTACTTTCCGGTTCGGAAGGGGTGACTATCACCTCATCAAGTTCCACTTTCCTCCCACTCAATTCTTTCGAGAGAAACTCCTTCTCCAGAAAGGACCCGTTCTTGGCAACGAAGATCTTGCCTTCGGATCTGAGGTAGAAGGTATACCCAATAGTTTCCTTAGGGTATCCTATGAAGACGCATTTTTCCGACTTGGGTTCGAGCTTTTCAGGTTGAAGTTTCTTGACATAAGCATCGCATCCCCAAACTTTTAGAAACGACAGCTTAGGTTTCTTCCCAAACCATAATTCATACGGTGTCGTCTCAACGGATTTCGACGGAGCCCTATTTAAACTGAATGCGGCAGTCTCTAAAGCATAGCCCCAAAATGAGAGCGGTAAATCGGTAAGAGACATCATAGATCGCACCATATCCAATAGAGTGCGATTACGACGTTCGGACACACCATTTCTCTGAGGTGTTCCAGGCGGCGTGAGTTGTGAAACTATTCCACATTTCCTTAAGTGTGTACCAAATTCGTGACTTAAATATTCTCCACCACGATCTGATCGTAAGAATTTTATTTTCCTGTCACGTTGATTCTCAACTTCACTCTGAAATTCCTTGAACTTTTCAAAGGTTTCAGACTTGTGTTTCATTAGGTAGACATACCCATATCTACTTAAATCATCAGTGAGAGTGAGAACATAACGATATCCTCCGCGAGCCTCAACACTCATTGGACCACACACATCGGTATGTATGATTTCCAATAAGTTGGTTGCTCGCTCCATTGTTCCGGAGAACGGAGTCTTGGTCATCTTACCCATGAGGCATGGTTCGCACGTGTCAAATGATTCGTAATCAAGAGACTCCAAAAGTCCATCTGCATGGAGCTTCTTCATGCGCTTGACACCAATGTGACCAAGGCGGCAGTGCCACAAGTATGTGGGACTATCGTTATCAACTTTACATCTTTTGGTATTCACACTATGAACATGTGTAACATCACGTTCGAGATTCATCAAAAATAAACCATTGACCAGCGGGGCATGACCATAAAACATATCTCTCAAATAAATAGAACAACCATTATTCTCGGATTTAAATGAGTAGCCATCTCGAATTAAACGAGATCCAGATACAATGTTCATGCTCAAAGCTGGCACTAAATAACAATTATTGAGGTTTAAAACTAATCCCGTGGGTAGATGCAGAGGTAGCGTGCCGACGGCGATCACATCGACCTTGGAACCATTCCCGACGCGCATCGTCACCTCGTCCTTCGCCAGTCTCCGTTTATTCCGTAGTTCCTGTTTTGAGTTACAAATATGAGCAACCGCACCGGTATCAAATACCCAGGAGCTACTACGAGTACTGGTAAGGTACACATCAATTACATGTATATCACATATACCTTTGGTGTTGCCGGCCTTCTTTTCCGCTAAGTATTTGGGGCAGTTCCGCTTCCAGTGACCACTTCCCTTGCAATAAAAGCACTCAGTTTCAGGCTTGGGTCCATTCTTTGACTTCTTCCCAGTAACTGGTTTACCGGGCGCGGCAACTCCCTTGCCGTCCTTCTTGAAGTTCTTCTTACCCTTGCCCTTCTTGAACTTAGTGGTTTTATTCACCATCAACACTTGATGTTCTTTTCTGATCTCTACCTCAGCTGATTTCAGCATTGAATATACCTCAGGAATGGTCTTTTCCATCCCCTGCATATTGTAGTTCATCACAAAGCTCTTGAAGCTTGGTGGAAGCGACTGAAGGATTCTGTCAATGACCGCGTCATCCGGGAGATTAACTCCCAGTTGAGTCAAGCGGTTGTGCAACCCAGACATTCTGAGTATGTGCTCACTAACAGAACTGTTCTCCTCCATTTTACAGCTGAAGAACTTGTCGGAGACATCATATCTCTCGACCCGGGCATGAGCTTGGAAAACCAATTTCAGCTCCTCGAACATCTCATATGCTCCATGTTTCTCAAAACGCTTTTGGAGACCCGGTTCTAAGCTGTAAAGCATGCCGCACTGAACGAGGGAGTAATCATCAGCACGTGATTGCCAAGCGTTCATAACGTCTTGGTTCTCTGGGATTGGTGCTTCACCTAGCGGTGCTTCTAAGACATAATCTTTCTTGGCTACTATGAGGATGATCCTCAGGTTCCGGACCCAGTCCGTATAGTTGCTGCCATCATCTTTCAGCTTGGTTTTCTCTAGGAACGCGTTGAAATTGAGGACAACGTTGGCCATTTGATCTACAAGACATAGTGTAAAGATTTTAGACTAAGTTCATGATAATTAAGTTCATCTAATCAAATTATTTAATGAACTCCCACTCAGATAGACATCCCTCTCGTCATCTAAGTGAAACATGATCCGAGTTTAACTAGGCCGTGTCCGATCATCACGTGAGACGGACTAGTCAAGATCGGTGAACATCTCCATGTTGATCGTATCTTCTATACGACTCATGCTCGACCTTTCGGTCCTCCGTGTTCCGAGGCCATGTCTGTACATGCTAGGCTCGTCAAGTCAACCTAAGTGTATTGCGTGTGTTCCGAGGCCATGTCTGTACATGCTAGGCTCGTCAACACCCGTTGTATTCGAACGTTAGAATCTATCACACCCGATCATCACGTGGTGCTTCGAAACAACGAACCTTCGCAACGGTGCACAGTTAGGGTGAACACTTTCTTGAAATTATTATAAGGGATCATCTTACTTACTACCGTCGTTCTAAGCAAATAAGATGCAAAAACATGATAAACATCACATGCAATCAAATAGTGACATGATATGGCCAATATCATTATGCTCCTTTGATCTCCATCTTCGGGGCACCATGATCATCTTCGTCACCGGCATGACACCATGATCTCCATCATCATGATCTCCATCATTGTGTCTTCATGAAGTCGTCACGCCAACGATTACTTCTACTTCTATGGCTAACGCGTTTAGCAACAAAGTAAAGTAAATTACATGGCGTTATTCAATGACACGCAGGTCATACAAAATAATAAAGACAACTCCTATGGCTCCTGCCGGTTGTCATACTCATCGACATGCAAGTCGTGATTCCTATTACAAGAATATGATCAATCTCATACATCACATATATCATTCATCACATCTTCTGGCCATATCACATCACATAGCACTTGCTGCAAAAACAAGTTAGACGTCCTCTAATTGTTGTTGCAAGTTTTTACGTGGTTGGTAGGTTTCTAGCAAGAACGTTTCTTACCTACGTATGACCACAACGTGATTTGCCAATTTCTATTTACCCTTCATAAGGACCCTTTTCATCGAATCCGTTCCGACTAAAGTAGGAGAGACAGACACCCGCTAGCCACCTTATGCAACTAGTGCATGTCAGTCGGTGGAACCTGTCTCACGTAAGCGTACGTGTAAGGTCGGTCCGGGCCGCTTCATCCTACAATGCCGCCGAAACAAGAAAAGACTAGTAGCGGCAAGAAGAATTGGCAAACTCAACACCCACAACTGCTTTGTGTTCTACTCGTGCATAGTAACTACGCATATGCCTGGCTCATGATGCCACTGTTGGGAATCGTAGCATAATTTTAAAATTTTCCTACGCTCACCAAGATGCATCTATGGAGTGTACTAGCAACGAGGGGAAAGGAGTGCATCTACATACCCTTGTAGATCGCGAGCGGAAGCGTTTCAATGAACGTGGATGACGGAGTCGTACTCGCCGTGATCCAAATCACCAATGACCGAGTGCCGAACGGACGGCACCTCCGCGTTCAATACACGTACGGTGCAGCGACGTCTCCTCCTTCTTGATCCAGCAAGGGGGAAGGAGAGGTTGATGGAGATCCAACAGCACGACGGCGTGGTGGTGGATGTAGCGGGTCTCCGGCAGGGCTTCGCCGAGCTTCTGCGAGAGAGAGAGAGGTGTTGTAGGGGAGGAGGGAGGCGCCCAAGGCTGTGTTATTGCTGCCCTCCCTCCCCCCCTTTATATAGGCCCCCTTGGGAGGGGGGCGCCGGCCAAACCCATCTAGGGTGGGGGGCGGCGGCCAAGGGGGGTGCCTTGCCCCCCAAGGCAAGTGGGAAGCCCCCCCACCCTAGGGTTCCCAACCCTAGGCGCATGGGGGGAGGCCCATGGGGGGGCGCCCAGCCCACTAGGGGCTGGTTCCCTTCCCACTTCAGCCCACAGGGCCCTCCGGGATAGGTGGCCCCACCCGGTGGACCCCCGGGACCCTTCCGGTGGTCCCGGTACAATACCGGTAACCCCCGAAACTTTCCCGGTGGCCGAAACTTGACTTCCTATATATAATGCTTCACCTCCGGACCATTCCGGAACCTCTCGTGACGTCCGGGATCTCATCCGGGACTCCGAACAACTTTCTGGTTTCCGCATACACATATCTCTACAACCCTAGCGTCACCGAACCTTAAGTGTGTAGACCCTACGGGTTCGGGAGACATGCAGACATGACCGAGACGCCTCTCCGGTCAATAACCAACAGCGGGATCTGGATACCCATGTTGGCTCCCACATGTTCCACGATGATCTCATCGGATGAACCACGGTGTCGAGGATTCAATCAATCCCGTATGCAATTCCCTTTGTCAATCGGTATGTTACTTGCCCGAGATTTGATCGTCTGTATCCCAATACCTTGTTCAATCTCGTTACCGTCAAGTCTCTTTACTTGTACCGCAATGCATGATCCCGTGACTAACGCCTTAGTCACATAGAGCTCATTATGATGATGCATTACCGAGTGGGCCCAGAGATACCTCTCCGTCACACGGAGTGACAAATCCCAGTCTCGATCCGTGCCAACCCAACATACACTTTCGGAGATACCCGTAGTGCACCTTTATAGTCACCCAGTTACGTTGTGACGTTTGGCACACCCAAAGCACTCCTACGGTATCCGGGAGTTGCACGATCTCATGGTCTAAGGAAAAGATACTTGACATTGGAAAAGCTCTAGCAAACGAAACTACACGATCTTTTATGCTATGCTTAGGATTGGGTCTTGTCCATCACATCATTCTCCCAATGATGTGATCCCGTTATCAATGACATCCAATGTCCATAGTCAGGAAACCATGACTATCTGTTGATCAACGAGCTAGTCTACTAGAGGCTTACTAGGGACACGTTGTGGTCTATGCATTCACACATGTATTACGATTTCCGGACAATACAATTATAGCATGAACAATAGACGATTATCATGAACAAAGAAATATAATAATAACCATTTATTATTGCCTCTAGGGCATATTTCCAACAGCCGTGCGTTCGGTACTTGATCGGTCGGATCGTGAAGATGTACGACTACATCAACCGTGTTGTGCTAACGCTTCCGCTTTCGGTCTACGAGGGTACGTAGACAACACTCTCCCCTCTCGTTGCTATGCATCACCATGATCTTGCGTGTGCGTAGGAATTTTTTTGAAATTACTACGTTCCCCAACAGTGGCATCCGAGCCTGGTTTTATGCGTTGATGTTATATGCACGAGTAGAACAGAAGTGAGTTGTGGGCGATATAAGTCATACTGCTTACCAACATGTCATACTTTGGTTCGGCGGTATTGTTGGATGAAGCGGCCCGGACCGACATTACGCGTACGCTTACGCGAGACTGGTTCTACCGACGTGCTTTGCACACAGGTGGCTGGCGGGTGTCAGTTTCTCCAACTTTAGTTGAACCGAGTGTGGCTACGCCCGGTCCTTGCGAAGGTTAAAACAACACCAACTTGACAAACTATCATTGTGGTTTTGATGCGTAGGTAAGAACGATTCTTGCTAAGCCCGTAGCAGCCACGTAAAATTTGCAACAACAAAGTAGATGACGTCTAACTTGTTTTTGCAGGACATGTTGTGATGTGATATGGTCAAGACATGATGCTAAATTTTATTGTATGAGATGATCATGTTTTGTAACCGAGTTATCGGCAACTGGCAGGAGCCATATGGTTGTCGCTTTATTGTATGCAATGCAATCGCCCTGTAATTGCTTTACTTTATCACTAAGCGGTAGCGATAGTCGTAGAAGCAATAGTTGGCGAGACGACAACGATACTACGATGGAGATCAAGGTGTCGCGCCGGTGACGATGGTGATCATGACGGTGCTTCGGAGATGGAGATCACAAGCACAAGATGATGATGGCCATATCATATCACTTATATTGATTGCATGTGATGTTTATCTTTTATGCATCTTATCTTGCTTTGATTGACGGTAGCATTATAAGATCATCCCTCACTAAATTATCAAAGTATAAGTGTTCTCCCTGAGTATGCACCGTTGCGAAAGTTCTTCGTGCTGAGACACCACATGATGATCGGGTGTGATAGGCTCTACGTTCAAATACAACGGGTGCAAAATAGTTGCACACGCGGAATACTCAGGTTAAGCTTGACGAGCCTAGCATATAACAGATATGGCCTCGGAACACAGAGACCGAAAGGTCGAGCGTGAATCATATAGTAGATATGATCAACATAGTGATGTTCACCGTTGAAACTACTCCATCTCACGTGATGATCGGACATGGTTTAGTTGATATGGATCACGTGATCACTTAGAGGATTAGAGGGATGTCTATCTAAGTGGGAGTTCTTAAGTAATATGATTAATTGAACTTAAATTTATCATGAACTTAGTCCTGATAGTATTTTGCAAATTTATTTTGTAGATCAATAGCTCGCGTTGTTGCTTCCCTGTGTTTATTTTTGATATGTTCCTAGAGAAAAATTATGTTGAAAGATGTTAGTAGCAAAGATGCGGATTGGATCCGTGATCTGAGGATTATCCTCATTGCTGCACAGAAAAATTATGTCCTTGATGCACCGCTAGGTGACAGACCTATTGCAGGAGCAGATGCAGACGTTATGAACGTTTGGCTAGCTCAATATGATGACTACTTGATAGTTTAGTGCACCATGCTTAACGACTTAGAATCGGGACTTCAAAGACGTTTTGAACGTCATGGACCATATGAGATGTTTCAGGAGTTGAAGTTCATATTTCAAGCAAATACCCGAGTTGGGAGATATGATGTCTTCAACAAGTTCTATAGCTAAAAGATGTAGGAGAATAGCTCAAGCAGTGAGCATGTGCTCAGATTGTCTGGGTACTACAATCGCTTGAATCAAGTGGGAGTTAATCTTCCAGATAAAATAGTGATTGACAGAATTCTCTAGTCACCATCACCAAGTTAGTAGAACTTCATGATGAACTATAGTATGCACGCTTAAAGTTCGATGACGGTTATATTATGAGTTTATGTGTTTTGATGTACCTAAGGTAGTTCGGAGTCCCGGATGAGATCAGGGACATGACGAGGAGTCTCAAAATGGTCGAGACGTAAAGATCGATATATTGGACGACTATATTCGGACTTCGGAAAGGTTCCGAGTGATTCGGGTATTTATCGGAGTACCGGAGAGTTACGGGAATTCGCCGGGGAGAAGTATTGGGCCTTATTGGGCCATATGGGAATAGAGAAGAGAGGCCAAAAGGAAGGAGGCGCGCACCCCCCCTCTGGTCCGAATTGGACAAGGGGTGCAGCCCCCTTTTCCTTCTCCCTCCCCCCCTCTTTCCTTCTCTCCTACTCCAACAAGGAAAGGAGGAGTCCTACTCCCACTCCTCCCGGTGGGAGTAGGACTCCCCCCTTGGCGCACCCTCCTCCTTGGCCGGCCGCCTCCCCCTTGCTCCTTTATATACGGGGGCAGGGGGGCACCCCATAGGGACAACAATTGATCGTTTGATCTTTTAGCCGTGTGCGGTGCCCCCCTCCACCATAGTCCACCTCGATAATGCTGTAGCGGTGCTTAGGCGAAGACCTGCGTCGGTAGAACATCATCATCGTCACCACGCCGTCGTGCTAACGAAACTCTCCCTCAACACTCGGCTGGATCGGAGTTCGAGGGACGTCATCGGGCTGAACGTGTGCTGAACTCGGAGGTGCCGTGCGTTCGGTACTTGATCGGTCGGATCGTGAAGACGTACGACTACATCAACCGCGCTGTGCTAACGCTTTCGCTTTCGGTCTACGAGGGTACGTAGACAACACTCTTCCCTCTCGTTGCTATGCATCACCATGATCTTGCGTGTGCGTAGGAATTTTTTTGAAATTACTACGTTCCCCAACAGGGACACCCCTGCAGGGTTTAAACTTTCAAGAGCCGTGCCCGCGGTTATGTGGCAGATAAAAATTTGTTAATATCCGGTTGTAGAGGACTTGAAGTAACCTCAATTAAAAATACACCACCCGCGTGCGTAACCGTGACTGTCTCTTTTCAGGGAAGTTCGAGAGGAGAACACGGTTAGGTTATGTTTGAACATAAGTAGTTCAGGACCACTTCTTGATCATTACTAGTTTGCGATCGTTTGCGTAGTTTCTCATCTTACTCTTTTACTCGTAAGTTAGCCACCATACAATGCTTAGTCGCTTGCTGCAACCTCACCACTTATCCACTTATCCTTTCCATATCCATTAAGCTTTGCTAGTCTTGATACCCATGGTAATGGGATTGCTGAGTCCTCGTGGCTCACAGATTACTACAACAACAGTTGCAGGTACAGGTAATGTGATGATCATGATGTGAGAGCGATGTTTACTTGTTTTGGAGTTCTTCTTCTTCTTCATCGATCTTGGGTTAGGTTCCTGGTCGGCAGCCTGGGCTAGCAGAGTGGATGTCGTTTGAGTTTCTGTTTGTGTTTCATCCGTAGTCGGATGTTGTTCTCATGTATGATGTATTGATGTATTCTTGCGGCATTTGTATGCTTTGTATGTATCCCCCAACTATTATGTAATGGTACGATGTAATGATATCCACCTTGCAAAAGCGTCTCCAATATGCGCTTCTATTCTTGGTGGGACCTTCGAGTTCCTTTAGGATAGGGTCGTATATTGGGCGTGACAGACGATGACTGTGGTGCGGCTTTTGGCTGACTCCAGTGCTTGTAGTTATCGTTAGGTGCTCTATATATTTGGATGTAATTTTTTATTTTCGATGTACCTTGTACTATCATGACAGATGATAAATACTCCCTCTGTCCGGAAATACTTGTCAAAAAAATGGATAAAAATGGATGTATCTAGAAATAAAATATGTCTAGATTCATCCATTTCCCTGACAAGTATTTTTGGACGGAGGGAGTAGATCAGAAGGATTATTCCTCCTCATACATTTTTTGTGTGTAAATTTTGTGTCAGTTTGTATATTTTTTACATATAGATATATGTGTTTAAACTTCCTACATATTTTGTTTCATGTTTCTAACATTCGAACCTAGGCTTGGGCATTTATTACATTTTCATTATGTTTTATACTACTGTACTTCACTTCTAAAGTTTTAAGTTTTTTTTTTGAGTTGTCTAAAGTTTCAAGTTGATGATGAGCTCAGCCACCTGCTCCTATCATCTCATGCACATGGAACCGAATATCGTTTCTTACACCTGGGAACCAGACCTGCTGCAACCATCAACATTTTCTTTTTGAAAAACTAGAACATTTTTGAAATTTAAAACAAATTTTTGATATACACTTTTATGAAATTCCTGAATATTTTTAAATGCATTGTTTTTGAATTTTTGAAACAAAATCTAGGAAATGAGAACATTTTTTGAAATTCTGTAAAATATTTTTTTTGAAAAATCAGAACCTTTTTAGTAATTCTAAACAAAAATTTAAACCATGAAGATTTTTTGAAATTCCTGAACATTTTATGAATTTACGAAACACATTCTGAAAAACGTGAACATATTTTGAAATCCTGAACAATATTGGAAACTCCAATCATTTTTTGAAAAGATAAATAAATTTTAAAATGTGAAAATTAGAAAAAGAAGTAAAATAAAAAATAAGTGAAAAAAATGAAAAAGGGATTTTTTTTTAAAAAAACCATTGAAAACCGAAAACCCAACCCTCAAAAAAAAGAAAAGAAAAGAAACAACAGAGGAAAAGAAACCCAGTTCAGGATCCGCCGCCGCCGCCTCCTCCTCCTCCGAGCGGCAGACGAGCGAACGACGCGCCGTCGGCCAAGATCCGCCGCCGCCGCCTCCTCCTCCTCCTTCCGCCGACGGTAGAAGCGACACCCCCCCGACCCCTCCCTCCGGTGTTCAGGATCCAACGTCCTCCCCTCCAGCGACGGCGACGGACCGCGGCCATCACCGTCCTCCTTCCCCGGATCTCCCCTCCACCGCGAAGCTCCGACCCCCTACAGCGGCCACGACGGAGACGGTTCTGTGGTCGTTTTCTACCTCCTCCGGTCAAGGTTAGCCCCCTCCTCCTTCTCCCCCCTCTGCAACCTCTTATCTTTCTCGAATTCATGCCTTCACCGTCACTGATGAACTTGAACATCCATATCCACCAAGTGAGCACCGCGTCGTTCTTTCAGATCATTCCCACCATTGTCAATCACCTGTGAGCACCTAGATCACTACACAATATTTGGCTGCTGATGTTCTAGTGGCTATCCAGAAGAACTACACAATGCTAGATCCAGGAATGTTTTATTTCCTTGTACAAACTACTTGTCCACAATGAGGTAGGATTGATGCATCGGCGTTGGATATTTGAAAATGAAAGAAATTTAAGCAATGCTTAGAGTTTAGAAGAAATAGAAAATGATTGTTATACTGATGTTGCTTTACACAAGTTTCATATGCATTGGTCAATACTAGTTCTTCTGTAGCGTGTAGGGAACTGAAATATATATATCAGACCAATGTTTCATATGCATTGATTTTGTTTCTTTTTCAGTTCTCCCTAGGTTTCTTGACGTTGTTTCATATGAAACAATGGTCTTCGTTGTTTCATATATAATACTTATCTCCTTGTTTCAGTTGCTCGATTGTTACTTGTTATAGCTAGCTGAAAATGTAGTTGGATTCATATATGCACATGTATGCTAACGTACTGTAAGTTTTCTTGGAAATATGCTTCCGGTTGTGTGCTGATTAGATAGTCATCTATGCACATGTGGGCTAATGAGGTATATATGGATCTTGTGCTGATTAGATATATGCATCTGGGTGTTAATCTAGGAATCAAAGCGAACAATATTTTATTTATTACTCCCTCCGTCCCAAAATTCTTGTCTTAGATTTGTCTAAATACGGATGTATCAAGTCACATTTTAGTATTAGGTACATCCGTATCTAGACAAATGTAAGACAAGAATTTTAGGACGGAGGGAGTAGAACATAAATAAGCCTGGCTTATTATGTTTGCATCTATTAAATGCTGCAAGGAAGGAAAGAGGAAATGGCATCCGTGGCGACGGAACCGGCGGTCGGGCGGGAGGGCGACAAGATGGTGATCACGCCGCTCGGCGGCGGCAGCGAGGTCGGCCGCTCCTGCGTCCACATGACCTTCAAGGGCTGCACCGTCCTCGTAAGCATCCCCTCTCCCCCAAACCCTACACCCCGCCACCGTCGACGTCCTCCTCATCACGCAGTAAGCAACACATCTCGCCCTTTCTCGATCCCCACCTTCCTTCTCCCCGTCTCAACTCCATCCTGCTTATTCTGCCTTGAATCTGTCTGTATTGCAGTTTTCACCTGGACCACGCGGCCTCGCTGCCCTACTTCCTGGAGAAGGTAACCAAGCTCGTCTGCTCGCTGAGTTATTAGATTGCAAGTGCGGCGACACACATGTTTGATGTCTGAATCTGCTCTGCTTTGCAGACCACTTTCAAGGGCCGAGTGTTCATGACCCACGCCACCAAGGCCATCTACAGGCTGCTGCTCTCCGATTACGTCAAGGTCAGCAAGGTGTCCGCGGAGGACATGCTCTTCGACGAGCAGGACATTCTCAGGTCCATGGAAAAAATTGAGGTACTTTCTTTTCGGCAGATATAAAATGCAAGTTTGAGTTGTTGCATTTTATATCATTGATTCTGCATAGTCAAACAATTAAATGTCACTCGACTAAAAAAGGGCAGCCCCAGTGCATGTAGCTCCCGCTTGCGCAGGGTCTGGGGAAGGGTCCGACCACTTTGGGTCTATTGTACGCAGCCTTTCCCTACATTTCTGCAAGAGGCTGTTTCCAGGACTTGAACCCATGACCTCATGGTCACAAGGCAGCAGCTTTACCACTGCGCCAAGGCTCCCCTTCTAAATGTCACTCGACTGTTGGTTAAAATTTAAGAACCCTATAATATATGGCCATTGCTTTCCAAATACCATGTTCTTTTTCTTCTAATTTACAGCTAATGCATGATTCTGCTTGCGAGGATTAAAATATGTTAATTTATCACAGGAGGATGCATACTGTCTTAACATATACTTATCATGCAGGTCATAGAGTTCCACCAGACGTTGGAAGTTAATGGCATACGCTTCTGGTGCTATACTGCAGGCCATGTACTTGGAGCTGCCATGTTCATGGTGGATATTGCTGGCGTTCGCATTCTTTACACTGGTGACTACTCCCGTGAAGAAGACAGGCACCTGAAAGCTGCTGAGATCCCCCAGTTCTCCCCTGATATTTGCATTATCGAGTCAACTTACGGTGTGCAGCGACACCAACCCCGCCATGTCAGAGAGAAGCGCTTCACTGATGCCATCCACAACACTGTTTCTCAAGGGGGCCGTGTTCTTATCCCGGCATTTGCTCTTGGTAAGAGCACAGGAGCTGCTGCTTATCCTAGATGAGTATTGGTCCAACCACCCAGAGCTCCATAAGATTCCAATCTATTACGCCTCCCCTCTTGTGAAGAAGTGTATGGCTGTCTACCAGACATACATAAACTCCATGAATGACAGGATCCGCAACCAGTTTGCACGGTCCAATCCCTTCCATTTCAAGCATATTGACCCTTTGAATAGCATAGACAACTTCCATGATGTTGGTCCGTCAGTGGTGATGGCAAGTCCAGGTAGCCTCCAAAGTGGCCTCTCCAGGCAGCTCTTTGACAAGTGGTGCACAACACATGTGTTATTCCAGGTTATGCTGTTGCTGGCTCACTTGCAAAGACCATCATCACTGAGCCGAGAGAAGTGGAGCTAGCAAATGGGCTCAATGCTCCTCTCAATATGCAGATCTTCTACATCTCCTTTTCAGCCCATGCCGATTTCCCACAGACGAGCGGCTTCCTGGGCGAGCTTCGCCCACCCAACATTATCCTTGTACACGGGGAAGCAAATGAGATGGGGAGGCTCAGACAGAAACTTATCACTCAGTTCGAGGGAACAGACACACAGATCGTGTCTCCCAAGAACTGCCAACCAGTGCAGCTGTTTTTCAGCTCTCAAAAGATGGCCAAGGCAATTGGCATATTGGCAGAAACTGTGCCAGAAGTGGGAGATTCGGTCAGTGGTTTGCTTGTGAAGAAGGGCTTCACGTACCAGATTATGGCTCCGGAGGATCTCCGGGTGTACACCCAGCTATCTACTGCCAACATTACTCAGCGGCTCACCGTCCCATATTCCGGTTCTTTTGAAGTCATCAAGTACAGACTGAGGCAAATATACGAGAGCGTGGAATCATCAACCGACGAATCCGATGTTCCAACACTGATTGTTCATGAGAGGGTGACCATCCGCCTGGATTCAGAGAGCTACGTGACGCTACAGTGGTCCTCTGATCCCATAAGCGACATGGTGTCTGATTCCGTGGTGGCCATGATCTTGAACATAGGGCGTGAGGGACCAAAGGCCGTTCCGATGGAAGAGGAAACGGAGATGGTGGCGCAGAAGGTGGTATATGCTCTAATGGTGTCGGTCTTCGGCGACGTTCAAGTGGTGCAGGAAGGGATGCTTGTTATAACTGTGGATGGAGATATTGCTTACTTGGATGGGAGGAGTGGTGATGTTGAGTGCGCGAATGCTGCGCTGAAAGAGAGGATCCAGACTGCGTTCCGTCGCATTCAGGGTGCTGTGAGACCAATCCCGCTGTCGGCCTCCTGAGGTGAAGCCATGATGTAGGATGCTTTTAACATGGTGACTGTTTCCTAGGTGATTAAACAGGGCAGCAGGTCGTGTTAGAACATGAGTTGTATAGCATTGTAGGCAATTTCTAGTGGTTATCTGAACAGTCCTCTCACTTGCAGTAACTTTGAGCTGAGCTGAAGTTGCAGTGCAGCTGAGCTGAGCTTCTCCTTTTGTCTTTCCGTGTGTCCGCTCATCTCATCAGTTTCTGGTATTGGTGTTATCCCTCTGTAAAGGAATATAACAACATTAGTGATCTAAATGCTCTTATATTTCTTTACGGATCTGTTCTCGATTACTTGAGAAAGAAGGTGAAGAGCATTCAGTGAAGCCAGATCTGTTCTCGATTACTTCATTTTCTCTGCGCAGAAAAATAGTTTGAGAATTACTACTTGATTCCTCGGTATATGGTTATTACAATTTTGGGTGGTCTTGGTCATGCTGCTGCTTTCAACGTCGTTCACTTTGTTTAGTGATGAAGTGAAACTTTATGTCAAATGTGATTTTTATGGATACTTTTGCGGTCATCCTGGTTGTTGGCAAGGGAAAAACTAACAAAAAATTTCAAAGTTATCCACATTAACAGGGGAGGAAATTATCTTACTATTAATATTCATCACATGATGTGATTTAGTTTACTAAGTGGATGTGTTGTATCCACGTTAAATTCAGAAAATGGCGCCTCTCATTTCATCACTACATAGCCCCGTGTTCATTTGGTCTTCCTCATATTCATGTTTGGTCTTCCTCATATTCATGGCGCTGCCTGGGGCAACGATCACTTCTGCTTAACGACCAAGTGAACTATAGATAAGCGACGATCACACAAAGTTGTCTAGATAAGATGAGGAGCATAGTATTGTGTTTTTATGTCAAGCAAAATCATTACTTATTGCTATGTATTTTGAGGATAAGCATCCTCTCTACCATTACGTGAAAATTTACAATTGTACGTACGGATGGCACACCAAAAAGATTCTTGTTATGCCATTTTAGAAAAATAATCAAGCTGAGGTGGTTTAGACGTAGTTTGTATTTTTCGTAGTGTGTTAACTTCTGTAATATTAACCCTGTTATGCTTTAGTTCTTTATTTTGATCCATTATTCTTGAATCTCTATGTTGCAGAGAAATTACCACTGTGGAGAGGTCCTTTAAGAGTACCTGCCGCACCTCCGCCTCCAATGTGATTTAAGGGGCCTGCTAGAGTTGCTCTAAGGAAGGTATGCGATCACCGAGCAGTTGTTGCAACCTAGAGTTAAACTTAGAACCACGAGCTCTTCCGATCGAAATGCTGTGTAATCCTACTAGGAAACCTCTTCAAATTGCACAACGCCTCTAGAAGGTGTAATTTGCCGAGCAGAGTATGGGTTGGAGTGTCTTCCCCTTCTTGAAAAATACTTTCTCCATAGGAAGGGTCTCAATGGAATTGTGTTCAGTAATTTCACAACAGTACGTTTGCTGTCAGAAAAATCGTGGTCTGCTGATTAGTCTCTGCCATACTACGAGAATCAAATGTTCAAAGAGCGGACCGTGAAAACTTTAACCAAACAAGTCTGGGTGGTGTAGTTGGTTATCACGTTAGTCTCACACACTAAAGGTCCCCAGTTCGAACCTGGGCTCAGACATCTACCTTTTTTTTTTGATATATTGCACTTACAAAAATAATTCTTACTTTTTTTAAACTTCGCTTCGCATTTTTGAACAAAATCGTGGTAATACTAGTATCATCTGCCGCGTTTGTTCTGGAACATTTGTTAAAAGTACCGATGGAGATGCACATTGGACAAAAAAAGTTGTAAAAGTGCAGCACCAGGATGATGCTTCAAGAGTCAATTTCATATACCCCAACAATATATATAGTAAAGCCAGATATGCTCTTCTCTTATACCCCAACCAACAAAACGATTTCTTGATTAAAATTGCACGTATAGGGTAAGATGCTGGTGTACTGTTTGTGAAAAAGAATAAGAAAAGGTGGATTCTTTTTCTCGGTATATTATGTTTTCTTTGTCCAATTCAAGCGTTGGTCTGTCCAGGTTAGAGGCTGGCGTGGATGTTCATCCTTGTTCCGATGTTTTCTCCAAATCAATCAGGTGCCGGACTGGGAGCGACCGGAGGCGTTTTTGCAGCTGCCACCGTGCGCCTGCTCCTCGCCTTTCTACCAGCATCACCAACTCGCCAACATATATGAAGTAGCTTAATATGAAGAAAAGGAAAATAGTTACTAAGAGGAGGTGACACGTCCGAACGCGAGAGGGGCTACTAGGGGATGACATGCTTGAATGAGACAAATAAATTTGGTTTTCTATCTCTTGATAAAGGGCAACTACATATTTTTATAAGATCTCCATGGGCCATGGAATGCTTATAATAATACATGTTACCTTTTACAAAACTATAAAATGGTATACATCATATCTAATTTTATAAAGTTGTACTATGAGAAATCTCAGAGGATTTATTGAAACAACAACCGTCGTAACTTCAGCATCACTAACATCAAGGGCAATACGTCCTCGTACCGATTCTTCGATATGTAGTAGGTACATCCACATCCATGATATTCATTAGCTAATATATATAGATGGAACAAGTGAGGCGGTTTGTACCGAGATGGATGTTAGATGTGGTGCATGTGGGACGTCTTCTTTTTAGAAATTGTAGGCTCCGGGAAAGAGCTGTTATGTGTTTGCCAAAGAGATGGCTTGAGAGCTCTAATTTATAGAATGCATATCAGTTTAGCTGGGAGAACTAGCAACAATATGCTATAGGAGATAAACCAAGCTACTAACCAGCAACACTGAACCCGTAGAATATAGCAACCGGCGGGAATACCAGGTACTCTAGGAAAGAGTAATACCCAGCTCACGTAAGAGCTTCTCCAGCAGAACACACCCAGCATAATGCAAAACAAAGCTAAGGAAAGTAACCTGAACGTTATCAGTCAATGCCCAAGCGAGTTCCAGCTGCATCTTGTAGTTGCAAGTTTCGTGCACCCAGTAGTAACGAGTCCACCTTGCAAAAAATCACTTTGGAACCCGGGTGCATTGAAGCCCTATTTTTTGAACTGTGCCAAAATGCTATTTTGAAGTTTTAGAAAATTCTCAAAACAAATCAACATGTTTATATGAATGTATGTTACACATGTGTAAATTTTGATGCTGAAATAAGTAACCATGTGAGTTACACAAAAATGACAAAATCGTGATTTTGGAAAGATGAACAGTGCATGCATTATTCACTATTTGGAAATCACCATTTTGTCATTTTTGTATAGGTCGCATATTTACTTATTTCATCAGCAGACTTTGCACATGTGTAATATACATCCATATGATCACGTAGAATTGTTTTCAGAATTTTTTGAAACCTTAAATGTGATTTTGAAAGTATTTAAAATAAGGTCCTCCAATACACCCGGGTTTCAAAAATCCACTCTCGTCCACCTTGCTCCCTGTCGATTCCCTATGCCTCCACAACCTCCACGGCGACAAAAAAAAGGCTACTTTAAGCACATCATAAGTCAATGACAAAATAAAAAACCATAGTACGGGAAAGGCACATTGCCCAAACCGGCGCCCAAAAAACCTTTCAACCCTCACGATTAGACCTCTCTTTCGGAGCTGCAAGCGCCACAGCCCACATGCATGAACTTGTCCATCCTTCTCGGTGAGCTTGGCCAGCCCAAGCTCTGGCTCACGGACGTCCACACAAGCATCGATGCCGGACAGAGAAAAATGAGGTGACCGCGATAGACTTCATCACCACGGAAAATACATCCAATTTCCCCTCGACAACATTTCTTCCGAAGTTACAAGATACTGGCGCGGAGCTTTTCTCTAAAAAGGACTCCTGGGATGGATATACATGAGTAGCTGATATGGCTATACCCCTCAAAATATTTTAACACAACGTGTTGAAACATAAACCAACCATGAATCCTTGAAAGTGTGGTTTGTACTGAATTACGTCAGGAGCTACACATGCCATTAAAAGTGTGGTTTGCAAGAGATTGGAGAATGATACTTAACTTTGCTCATGCCCGAATTTTGTCAAAGTTGAAGCAATCATAAAAACTAAGAAAGGCCTTTAGACAATCGATAAAAACTGGTATGACAGTAGAACACTTTCATAAAAATTGATCACATTTTCCTGTGCGCTTGTAAATATCTATTGGAAATGTCATACGCTAGGGCTTGCTCGGTGATGTTGGCGCATGGCTCCGCAGACAGGGCCGGCCCTGAGGGGGGGCGACCGCCCCGGGCCCCCGAGTAGGAAGGGGCCCCCGATGGGTTGGTTCCCTTACGTGTGTGATGTTTAGGAAATAATTGTATTTTTTAGGAAATATTTCTTTCCCATGTTATCAGATCGACTGATTCTGAAAAAGGTAAATAATTATTTGCCATATAACAAATCGACTGATTTGTATACGTGTTTGATGTTTAGGAAAGAATTATTTCCATGTAACAGATTGACTAATTCTCAATCATCAAAAAGGGAAAGAACTTACCAGGCCGATTAATTCTGGCCTTGCCTCACGCGCGTGGTGTTCTCATCTTTCTATTTCTTCTCTCTCAAAATTGCCAACGAATCAGCCATGCAAATGCCAAGTACCGCATTGTCTAATTGTGAGTTTCGGCTGCTCTAATTGTGAGTTTCGGCTGCTGGACGTCATTAGTGGATGAAGGTAATGCGATTTTCAAGATTCCATAATCCTCTTCCTTTTATATAGTCTTGTCTGATTGTTCGGTTCGTGAAGTTAATCCTCATGCATACTTCTCCCACCCACTCCAATTTCTTGTATTGTTTGGGAATAAAAAAGTAAACTCAGATTCCTGTCCTTGACTCGTAAGCAGCAGCAAAAGCTTGCAATTTCTAATTTTCTAGCCATTAAGGTACCTAGTTCCATGCCTTTCTTAGCATTTTTTATTTAATTAGCAGTGTTCTTAATTTCTTGTATAGTACATTTCTGCACTAATTAGAGAGAATGTTATTAGTTTAGTTGGAAAGTATCCATCCGACAAGGAGAAAAAAAGAACATGCATATGAGTTGATTGACTCCTAGAAAGGGTACTTCTACTGCTTCCCCGGAAATAAAGAAAGTACTTCCGCTAGGGATTTCGAGGAACTAGCTTTAGTTACTGTTCAACAACAACCTAGCGAAATATTATATGATGATAAAAATTTGAGTTGCCACAAAAGTGTTACTAATTCACATATAATAAAAATATATAAGTATATATTAACAACAACAACTAACTTTTATGTGAATGATTATGGCTCGGGTTTTTTAATAGTTTTTTAGAGAAAAGCACCACACATGCCAAGGCAGCATAAATTATAGTGTAATGAGTATTAATTTGCAATTGAAATGGAAAAAAATTATGTGCCTTTAGGGACCCCTTTTATTATCTTGCCCCGGGCCCCCGAAATCTCAGGACCGGCCCTGTCCGCAGACTCAAGAAAACATGTAGTAAGAGCCCTAAACCCTAGACCCATGCTTGTGGTCATGTGGGCTGGTGTAATCTCTATGTTGTACTCTTCTATCTATCAACGCTTTGCGTATTTGCAAAAAATAGACCACCTGCCTGGATGCCAAAGAGTTAGTAGGAGATGACACATCTGAATGAAAAAATAACAAAAAACTATAAGTAAGGTTCAATTGTACAATTATATATAATTTTGACGCTTCCTTGTAATATTTGATGTCAGCGAGATATTCACATGAACCTATGCATGACGTTTCCTTGTAATATTTGATGGTGTTGCTACACACGCATGGTGGTAGCTACGCACCCTTTTGGCATAAGTGCCTTTTTATATATATAAGGTGTCAGGTTTTTTATGGCATTGGCACACGTGCCTTTTAGTTGTATAGAAATGGTTTTTTCTTAGTTCTCTTTGCCTTTTTGCTTGCCTTTTGGGCACAATTTCCTTTTCATTGTATAGAAAGGTTCTTTTCTCTCACTTCTCTCTGTCTTTTTTTGTCTTTTTGGCACAAGTGCCTTTTTGCTTGCCTGGCTGGTCCTGCGTCACGAAAATAACTTTAGTTTCGTTAGAGAGTTATTCTCCATGGTCCAAAATAGTAGAGATAAAAATTGGGCCATGCGCAGCTGCCACCATGTGTAGAGTGTTATTTTCGTATTTTGGAAAACCTTGAAAACGCATAATATTTATTTATAAAATTGTAATTTAGAAACCGCAGGGCATTGACTTGTCCATGCTTCTCGGCATGAACTTGTCCGTGCTTCTTGGTGAGCTTGGACAACCGAAGCTCATGCTCACCGACGTCACACAAGCATCGATGCGCTGGGAAAGAAAAATGAGGTGACCGTTAGACTCCCCCTCTCCACGTAAAACACATCCACTCTACCGCCGACAACATTTCTTCACAGAAGTTACATGATACCAGCGGAGCTTTTGTCTAAAAAGGACACCTGGACATACATGAGTACCTGATATGACTGTCCCCCCCCCCTCCCCCCCCAACAAATATTTTAACACAATGTGTTGAAACATAAACCAGCCATGAATCATTGAAAGTGTGGTTTGTACTGAATGCATCCTTCTTTTTGCAAGAGATTGGAAAATGATACTTAAATTTCTCATGTTTGAATTCGATCAAAGTGGAAGCAATATTTTCATAAAAAAACAAGAGATGCCTTTGGATAGTCAACTAAATGTGATATAATAACAGTTGAACACTTGCATAAAAAATGATGGCATGCAGTGTGCACTTGTAAATATCTATTCTATAAGTGAAAAAGTCAATTGTCATGCGCTAGGGCTTACCCGGTCACATTGGCACAGGGCTCTCCAGACTTAGGAAAATATGTAGTAAGAGATCACGTGCCTGGATGCCAACGTTATAGTAGGAGATGACACGTCTGAATGAAAAAACAATAAAAAAAACAATTAGCAAGGTTCAATTGTACAATTATATAGAATTTTGACGCTTCCTTGTAATATTTGATGGGTTTGAGATATTCATATTAACCTACATAGGGTTATTAAATTGTGTCCATAGCATTTATTCCATTTTCTTGATAGAAAACTGTTATTTGGAAAACCTTGAATACGCACAATATTTTTTTAGAAAATTGTAATTCTGAAAACGCAGTGCATTGATTTAAATACCACCTACCACACCTTACACTATCATTAACATAGAGTTAACGTCCTTGTATTGAGCTTCAATATATAGTAGGCACATCCACACTATCTTGTATACACACATCCCCTTTTCAATGTGCGGTGTAAAAGGATCACTAGAACAAATATAGCTGGAGCAAGTTTTAGAAGGTGTGCGCTGAGATGTACGTATGGATTTGGTGTCAGGAGTAGGGCGTCAATTGATTTTTTTTGGAATTGTAGGCATTGGGAATTAGCTAGCCAGTAAGTCCGAACAGAGAGGTAGTTGCTCTCATGGTGTCGCTCTTCGGTGACGTTAAAGTCACGGAGGAAGGGAAGCTTGTTCTAACTTTGGATGGAGATGTCATGCACTTGGATGGGAGGAGCGGTGACGTTGAGCGCAAGAATGTTGCGCTAAAAGAGAGGATCAAGACTGCGTTCCGTAGCATACATGGTGCTGTGAGACCAATCCCGCTATCGGCCTCCTGAGCTGAAGCCATGAATGAGATTAGGATGCTTTTAACAGGTTGACTGTTTTCTAGGCGATTTAACAGAGCAGCAGGCCATGTTAGAACATGACTTGTATATCATTGTAGGCAATTTCTAGCGGTTATCTGAACGTGTAAACAGAGCAGCATGTCGTGTTAGAACACGAGTCGTATAGCATTGTAAACAGAGCAGCAGGTCGTGTTAGAACATGACTGTTTTCTAGGCTCTTCGATAGTTTTTTTTAAGAAGGAGGATCACCCTCGACCTCTGCATCCGAAAATTGTATACGGCCATATTATTAAAAAGTGCGAAATAAGTACATAGTCTGTAATCAAAACAGCTCGCAACCAGAGCAAAATAAAACAGAACATCGGAACACAAAAAGCCACAACCGGCATAAAAACAGGATATGATGACTAAACACCTATCTTATTAATGGATCGCCATCCAAACCGGTTAAACATACCCTGCGCTACCATCTCCCACCGGTTGCACCCAGTAATCAAAGGTTGTCTGGAGTCCGTATGAGTGATTAAGGACCACGTACGAATCCATGTTGTAGCTCTGAATATAACCTGCAACAAATTTAAAATATTTCGTCCGTATAGCCCATAATAAAGCACATACTCCTATCCGAATCTGTGCCACAACAACTAAGTCTACTCCAGTTAACCACGTCCATAACGTTTCACTGCTATCTGAAGGAGTAATATTAAAGGCTATATGAACGGTACGCCAAAGCAACTTCGCGAGAGGGCAGTCAATGAAAATGTGTTGTATCGTTTCATCTCGATCACAAAAACAGCAGTGTGCACTTCCTACCCATCTTCGCCTAAGCAAATTGTCCTTGGTAAGGATCACTTGCTCGTGGACAAACCACATAAAAATTTTAATTCGCAAGGGAACCTTGACTTTCCAAATATGAATCGATCTTGGGATTGAGCCAGAATTGATTAAATCCAAGTAAAAAGATTTGACAGTGAATACCCCGCTTGCAGTCGACTTCCACTCCTAGATGCAATAGTGCCTGTTCATCATGGCTTCCACTTCCACATAAATATGAATCGATCTTCGTTAGTTGTTTATCAAGGTGTGACGGACCCAATGATTTTGGAGACTTTTGTTTGCAGGGAAGCGCTCGCTTTGGCTGAAGATCTTGCTACTCAGAACATCTCAGACTTGAGGAATGTCAAGGAGTAGTTAATGACATCAAGGGTGGAACAGGAGGTCCAAATGCAGCCATCATACATGAATTTTTAGCTCGTATACTTCCTATATCTTTGTGCATGAGCGTAGAAACTTCAATTTTAAGGCTTACAATCTCGCCAAGTTTACTTGTAATCTAGCTATAGGTAGACATATTTGGTTGGGTACCCCTAATGACCCAAATCTTGTAGCTATGAACATATTTTTGAATCAATAAAGTTGGCGAGATTACTAAAAAAAAATAACTAATTGAGGGGGTACAACAAACCCATTTTCGTTCCTGCTTGGGCTACAACAGACACTATTGCACGGGTGCTGCTATACCTCGCTTAAAGCGCCCAGCCTTCCGACTCGCTGAAGCACGTTGATGTCGCGTGAGCGTACGGCTGGCCGAGTGCACTGCAGCCCACTGCTGTGGCCGAGTGCACTGCAGCCCACCACGTATTTAAAAGAAATTAAAGTTGCATTTGACATATGTTAAATGTGTATAGAAAAAATGTTGACCATGCATAATTTTATATAAAAAATGTTAAATGCGTATAAAAAATGTTGACCATGTATTAAAAATGTTAAATTTGTATTATAAAAATGTTACATATGTATAAAAAATGTTAAAATTTTATCTAAAATATGTTAAATGTGTATTAAAAAATGTTGACCATGTGTTAAACAATGTGAAACTTACATTTGAAAAATGCTAAATGTATATAGAAAACAATATTAAACTTGTATTTAAAAAATGTTAAACGTGTATAAAAAAAGTTGATCATGTATAAAAGATGTTAAACTTGTATTTGAAAAATGTTAACCAAGCATTATTAAAAAAATGTTAAATATGTATAAGAAATGTTGACCATGTATGAAAAAATGTCAATCTGTATATAATATGTAAATAAGCATTTGGAAAATGTTACACATGTAGTAGAAAAAATGTATTAGTTATATAAAAAAACGTGTGTATAAAAGATGAAACCTGAGAGAAAATAAAAGATAAATAAAAAAATCAAAACCAAAGGAAAAATAAATAATAGAAAAAATCTAGTGAAAACCGAGAAAACAAAATAAAAACCGACGAAAACAGGAAAAAACTAAGGAAAATGAAGATAAAAGGAAAGAAAATAAAAAAGCTGGTAAAAAAAAGAAAACCAGAGAAAAACAAAGAAAAGAGAAAACCCAACAAAAAGAGAGAAAGAAACAAAGAAAAGCCGGTGAAAAATCAAGAAAAAACATAAAACAAATAACCCCATAAAAATAGTGAAAACACGACTCTTTTTTCTTTAATAATGTCATGGCCTACTATTTTCAAAAGAGCCAAACGGTGGCCTAGTGGCTAGCAGCTCCAAGTTATGGCGGGATCGAATCCCTTCAAGCCGCCTTTTCTCTAATATAGTTCTTTTAAGCATGCGCGAATGGGCCAGCCCGTAACTGTAGATGCTTCAGCGAGACCGAAGAAACGCTTTGCGCTATCGCACCACAAATCCTATCTACCGCTCGCTGCAGCAGATCTTGGAGCCCATGGGGACCTCCTATGTGCTGCTTATTACAGCATGGAGTCGTGGTTTCGCACAGGGCGCAGCTCACCCTTGGCTGACCCATTTATGGCAGCTTCGCTGCCCGAGGTAAAAATCACAAAAATAGCTTGCGAATGGCACCGAACCCACTACCTGCTGCAGATGCACACGCCACGCTAGCCACCGCAACTGGCTCACCCAAGTGAAAGAATTACAACGTGAAGTCAAAGAAACTAACAGCGGCAGCAAAACTTAAATACCAGTTTGTCAAGTTCTAAAAAAAACACTTTTGTAAACATCAAAATTTCCCTATCATTTTTTGAATTGGCAAACAATTTGAAAACATGAACAATGTTTTGAACTTGTGCACAAATTTCGAAAACGTACTATTTCTTGAAATTGTGAATAAATTTGGAAAGCGGTACATTTTTAATTTGTGAATAAAATTAAAAATTTGCGAACATTTTATTAGTTTATGAATAATTTTTTAACATGAATATTTTATGAATATGTGAACAAATTTTGAAAAATGGGAACAAAATTTTGAAATCCGTGAACTCTTTAGTTTGTGAACAAATTTTAGAAATGCAAACATTTTTTGGAATTTTTGAAAAGAAGCAAACAAATTTTGAATTTATATTTTTGTCTGAAAACCAAATTTTTTTCCAAAAATGTGAACAAAATTTAGAAAGTTCGAACATTTTTTATTCCTGAACATTTTGGGAAAAACGGAAAATAATTTTGAAAAAGAGACAAGGAAAAGTGGAAGAAAAATGGCAAGAAAAGAAAAAATAAGCAGAAAAAGGAAATAAAAACGAAAAAGGAGAGAAAAGAAAATAGAAAAAGCTAAAAAGCTAAAAAAGAGAAGCTGGTTCAGGAAGGTTCCTAAAACTGAAAAATACCGGATAGAAGGTTCCGGAAAACTTGTCTCGCTGAAATGCTAGATGGGCCGGCTCAGCCCCTTACGCTCGCTCGGTCGCTTCTGCGAAACTGCGGCAACTTGTCCCAAAGAGCGGGAAATAGGGTTTTCCGAGGCTGTGCACACTGTGAGCTAGGCGAGCGTTCCGGATAGGCTGGCCGATTTCCGCTTACCGCATGGGAACCTTCTAGATTTATTTTCTGTTTTGTCTAAAAAACAAAGATTTATTTTCTGTTTTGTACCTTTTATTTTGCTTTCTAAAGTAAAAATGTTCATAAATTTTAAAAACTTTCGTATTTCAGGAAAAAAATTACAGTTCTAATTTTGTTCGTGTTTCTCTAAATATGTTTGCATTTTCAAAAAAAACAGTTCACAAATTTAAAAATTCAAAATTGTTCACATTTTCCTGAAATTAAAAAAAATCAAAAAGTTGTCACATTTTTTAAAAAAGTTGGCATATCAAAAGTTGTTTGGTTTTCAAAAAACATTCAAGGTTTTAAAAAATCATTGGAATTTTCTAAATATTATTGGAATTTCTAATACTGTTTTATAAATGGTTATATATTTTCAGAAAAAGTTCAAAATAATTTTTGTCGCGAATATGCGCGGAGCTTATAGTTCCATTGATAGAAGGGGAAAATATAAAGTGGCGGACCTCATGAAGCGTACACTGGTAGGCACTGATGAGGTTGCTATGAGCAGAGGAGGGGGTGCTCAGCCCGTGTACAACTAAGTCAGGTTACACCAATGATCGAACTAAGGCCTCGGGCATCGGTGCTAGCCCACGTGCGAGCTTCCTCCTTGATGTCATCAATCACGAGGGTGGTGCAAGGTGCTATGCTGTCGAAGATGCAAGCGTTGTGATGCCTTCATATGGTCCGCACAGTCAACGCAATGAGAGAAGGTAGGCCTTTGCGCTGGCCTACCGGGGAGTCGTGGAGGGCCGTTGCCCACCAGTCATAGAAGCCCATGGTGCCGCCAGAAACTGGGTTGCTACAGTAAACCAAAATGCTAGTGTTATCGTACTACATTACCTCATCTTGCTACAGTGAACGATCCCAGTACAGTAGTTAGTTCTGGAATAGTTCCGCTCAGGCGCTCGCGGCTCCATTGGGCCAGCCGAGTTGGAGGGAGCTCATGTCCATCGTGTGTCTATTTGACGCAATACGCGTCACATAGGATGATAGGATGTCTCCCGAATGCATTGAGGAGGAGAAAGGAGGGAGCGATCCTGCAAGACATATGGCCAAATCACTAATTAAGGAGCACTCGTTGCAAATATCACTCTTACCTTTTCAGGTTGCGACAAATGGCGCGCTGCATGTGCGTCACTTGTCGCAACCTGAAAGTTTTCTCTTTTTTCATAGATTCGTTTATTCAAAATGTTTTATCTCTTAAACCGTGCATTCAAATCTCGAACCATTTTCACCGTTGGATTCCTCGCGTCGAGTTCTTCAAAACTAGATCCCATGTTAATAGGTATTGACGAACTTTTTTTCATGAAAAAAACTGGACGAAAAAATCGAACTGGGAGCACGGTGTTTTTCCCTTTCCGAAAGAGGCACGCCTGTGCTTCTCGCAAAATCACACCGTGCCTCTCGCGAAAGTAAATCCGTGCCTCTTGCGGAAGGAAAAAGAGAGAAAAGATGTTTTTTTCGTTTCTGAGGAGGCACGGCCGTGCCTCTGGCGAAAGCACAATCATGCCTCTCGCGGAAGCAAAACCGTGCCTCTCGCGAAAGAAAAAAAATGCGTTTTTTTCATTTCCGAGAGGCACGGCCGTGCCTCTTGTGAAAGCACAACCGTGCCTGCCATGGACGTAAAACTGTGCCTCTCGTGGAAGGAAAAAACAAATTTTTTTTTTTCGTTTCTGAGAGGCACGGCCGTGCCTCTCGCGAAAGCACAACCGTTCCTCTCTCGAAAGCAAAACCGTGCCTCACGCGGAAGAAAAATTAACATAAAACACGTTTTTTTTCTGTTTCTGAGAGTCACGGCCGCGACTCTCGCGAAAGCAAAACCATGCCTCTCGCGGAAACAAAACCGTGACTCTCGCGAAAAAAAAAGAAAACGCATTTTTTCACGCAATTTTGTTTTTCAAATTTTTTTATTCCAAAAGTTAAGGAAGACCAGTGGAAAACCGAAACGTCAAAAAACTCCGCAAAAATACCATTTAAAAAGACAAAAATGCGCGCGAAAATAAAATAAAATCTGGAGGGAGCGCCAAGGGCGCGACACGTGGCGGGCGGCTGAGAGGTCGCCAAGTGCCGCTGATCGTTGTGAGCCTCCCGAAGGAGCGCTCATTAATTAGTTGCTCTCGACATATGGCACACTCGCCAACGACCTAGCTCAAATGGCCTGGGTCAAAATTTTTGCGTACAACACAACGAGGTACATCAGAATGTAGCCCACTTTTTTTCTCCCTTTGTTTATATTAAAACTTTTTTTAGTACATTTACTATAAATTTCTTTTACTCAATTATTAAAAGTGTTCATTACGCATTACAAATGCCCATGCAATGTCAAATAATTGTTCATACAATTTAGAGGACCGACTCACCGTTGGCCACTGAATTTGTGAATTTAGATATAATTGTTCATTACAAATGCCCATGCAATGTCAATAAGTGTTCATTACGCATTACGCATTAAAAACCTCTTATATTTTGTTACAGAGGGAGTGCATGGCCACTGAATTTGTGAATCGTATCTGTGGTATTTTTTCCACTTTTGTACGAAACAGTACTTCCATAGAGTAAAGTACACCACCCATATTGCAGCATTCACCACCACGAGCATTTAGAGCAATGTATCTCTGTATTAATCAGTCAATATATATCAGGGACATCCACACTATCAAAGCATCAATTAGCTACTGTATACAAGTCACTAGTAAAGTTATAGATGGGAGGGACAATTGTTGGACAGCGTATGCGGTGGTTGATGCATGGATGTGGTCAGATTTGTTGGAATTGTAGGCATTGGGAAAGAACCAGCTAGTAGATGGGATCCCAGATATAGTTGCTTGCCACCATGCGTGAGATCAAGTGGCACGGCTGGCCGGCTGTGATATGAACTTAGAGTGATGCAACCGGCAGAAGACGTTGCAATGCAAAATCCCCTACCATCGAGCACACTAGGGCGGTGCTGCGCAAGAAATTGGGGATCCCCGACTACGGTGCCTATGGAGCCTCTGAGGGGGAGCTGCTATAGTGTTTCTTTGCCCTTTTCAAGGACCCGCTGGTGGCCGCCGAGATCAACACCATCAAGGTCCTTCCAGCTCTCCAAGGCGGCTCCGCCTCCGTCCAAGCGCACTCCGGCGTCCCATCGAGCCATGGGGCATAGGGCGCATGCCTGAATCTTATCGGCCTCACTCCGTTCTTCACCTATCCATGTTTGCCACCTTCGGCAAGGCACATATCAACATCCTGAGTCCGCAGATATATCCGTGTCTTTCAGTTTTCAGTTTAGTTCAGTGTGTTGTTTCCCCTATTGTCTGATTGATTTATTTTGTTGAACGGCTGTTGTCTGATTGATGATGCGCAATCGCTGACTGTTCAGATTTTCGAAACAAGCTTTCTTCCTCTATATACAAAGTTACAAACAACCGAACCGACACAAAGTGATAAGGAAACCCTCATAAAAAAGGTCGAAAGAGAAAATAAAATGACTTCGAAATAGTGGCACAAGTACCATTAACCCAACATCAAGCAAGGGAAAAGCAAACCCGACCTCGCACACCATCTCTAACACATGAGACCAACCAGGAGCCAAAACACCTCGAGAAACCACTGGTCACCGTGGTATCGAATACACCAAACCATCTCCGGAAAGAGCCGACTCACCGTTGAGGCAGCTCCCTCACTCTGGGTCGTGGGGCGCCGCTCCGGCCAAGAGATAGGAAGGACCGAGAATGGAGACCACGGGGACACATCCATAAGATAGGCGAACACCGAAACCACTCACCGCTAGAGTCAAGGGCGCAACATGCCAAGGAAAAGCAAACTCGATGTTGCACACCATCTGCAATTGAGACCGAGGCTCAACAATGACTCCCTCAAGAGGGTCATGTCGTCAGACGCCACCGGTGCTGGGCCCAAGAGGACGGATTATGTATTGTACCTGTGTATATAATTGTATTTGTGTTCCTAGATTACAGGATCATGGAGCACGCCCTGGCCTGCGTGCCACTTCTTTCGGGCCCATTGTTATGGCTCCTCACTTGTATATCATGTAACGTGTGTGGGTGAATGAATGCAAGAGAAGTTCTATCGTCCAGTTTGGTATCAGCGACCAGGTCCCTCCCCATGGCTACAGACTCCAACTCCTCTGCCTCCTCCCCGGCCACTAGCTCGACCACCTCGCCGGGGATCTTCTCCTCCACGAGCACTAGCTCGGCCCTTGATGCCAGCACCACCGCCGTCGCCACCTCTTCCCCTCCCTTCATCTTTGGGACTACCCCGTCTCTCCATAGCGGATCTTCCCCCCTCCCACCATCCAGTTTGCACCCTTGTTCTCCTCCACGGCGCCGCCGCCCTCCTCCTCGACTCCCCTGCCACTAGAACAAATTCTAGTCTATCTTTTTTTCCTAATAATCAATATACTCAACAGGCAGTATCACAACCTCAAGCGGGGGGATCTCTCCATCGCTGAGTAAGCTCGCCGTATGAAGCTTCTCATCGCTGGGCTTGCCGACATCGACCACGCCGTCACCGAGGTGGATCTGATCACCCAGTTCCTTCACGGCATCGACAAACGCCTCGACACCATCCGCGTCGTGTTGGGGGACATGGTTCCTCTGCCGCCGTTCAAAACGGTGTTCTCTCGCCTGAAGCTTGCTGAGGAGAACCTCGCTCAGTGCGTGGCCACTTCTTTCGGGCCCATTGTTATGGCTCCTCACTTGTATATCATGCAACGTGTGTGGGTGAATGAATGCAAGAGCAGTTCTATCGTCCAGCTCCACAATCGGATGACCGGATCGCCAGGGAGAGTCCGTGAGTGCTAAGTCTTTGGCTAGCTACAAAAAGGACAGTGCGTTGAGTTTATTAGCGCGTGTGGTTCGTCCAGATAAAACGTGAAAAAAGGATCAGGCATTTGAGCGATGGGTGGTGTACGTCGGCAGAAACAAGCTCGAGTCTCCTGCATGTTATCGTCTACCTTTAGTCCAAGAGAGAGAGCAAGAGCAAGCTAACGTTAGACCCAACAGCCACCTTGCCACGATCACATAATCTATGTCTGGTCACCGTGCCTTCTTTCCGTCTAGCCAAGTTGTACGTACACAGAAAGTTTAGGGGCTTCCGTCTCGAGAATTATTGGCTGAGTCTGTGTGGCTTTCACGAACTGGTCTCCACCAATCACTAGTACAGGAAAATCTACCAGCGCCGGTCAAAAAACGTCGTTAGTGGCGCCTAGGTCCTATGCCACTAGTATGACGCCACTGACGAGGGGTCACGAGTGAAATCGGCTGCGGCTGCCGCTAGTAGATAAAGATGAGTAATACCTAACGAACCGGTGGCGTGGTCCTCCAAACATCACAGATAAAGTAGTCAATTAGTGGCGTCGCCTACATATACTCATCATTAGTAAATAATTTACTAGTGACACAGCACTTCTCGGCCATGCCACTAGTAATTGTTGACAAAACAATATTATCGTGACAACATTTTGTCTAATTAATCCACATTCCCAGAAGGCAAGTAGCATCACATATATATTTCCAACAGATGATTATTCTCCCCCTAAAAAAATCAGATGATTATTCTGTGGATGAGAGGACCCTAATGCGAGCACGGAAGACGTCGATCCTAACAGGAAGTGAGGCCCATAACAGATTGATTGTTGGTTGTTGGTGCTGTTAATCCGGGAGGTGCTCTGCCCGAAACTGATCTTGTTACAAGGAACAAGTCGAGTGTTTTGGCACACCCTCCATGGATTGTTCCTCCTAGTCCACCTGCTAAGAAAGATCCTAAGAGGGCTAAGACGTTTACTGTAGAAAAGAATAGCGACAAGAAGTAAGGGGTTTCCGAAAAAAAACTCTAAAAATGACACACGTTCGGCGTGCTCGCGAGAGGAGTACCGCCGGGCACAATGAATCTATTGTGCTGGACATGTCGTGGTGCTGTCAAAGCTGCGATAATTCAAGAGCTTCATGACCTCGTGAGACAATATGCCTCTGTTGTATTGTGCATAGTTGAAACCCAAATCTCTAAGCCCAGGGTTGAATACTTATCTAGTACATTAGGCTTTGATAATTCGTATGCTATCAGTAGTAATGGAAGGAGCGGAGGGCTCGGTCTCTTTTGGAACAATTCAATAAACTTGATGTATCTGGTTGCTCGGAGTATCACTAGAAGCTAGAACGTATGGATGGCACATCCACCTCGGATACTGCCGAAGATGGACAAGATGGCAACAAATTTTACCGCAATATTTTCACCTCCGAAGGAACAATAGATATGCAACGAGTGACATAATGCCTAGGTAAGTGACCAGTGCGATGAATGACAGACTAAGTGTACATAGCAGAGGAGGTGAAGGAAAATGGTCGGAGGGAAAGAAGTTTTAATCAAGTCTGTGGCTCAAGCTATTCCAGTATATTCCATGGGGTGCTATAAACTTCCAAGAGGACTATGTCTCCATATTAATTCACCAATCAGGAACTTCTAGTGGGGCAGCAAAATTGGCAAAAGGAATTTTTTTGTCATGGGAAGTGATGACGAGACCGAAACACTTAGGAGGGTTTGTCTTTAGGGACATTGGACTTTTCAATCTTTCCCTACTTGCTAGGCATGCCTGGCGACTTCTGCAGCAACCGAAGACGCTAAGTGAAAGAATTTTGAAGGCTAGATATTACTCAATACTAACATTCTCCATGCTCAGCTTGGCAGGAACCCTTCTCAAATCTAGAGGGCTGTCATTGATGGAAGGGATGTACTTTCTCAAGGCTAAATCAAGAGGGTGGGTGATGGTGTTGACATACAAATGTATTGACTAGTCCCTTCCATCAGATCGGTCTTTTGATTGCATTGGCTGGAGCATGCACTTCTACATGGTATCAGAGCCAAGAGGTCTTGAGTTCACGACCCGGCTGGCGCAATTAAAATGCAGCCCGCTTTTGGTCCATGTTTAGGCCTAACAGAGCCACAAGTGAGGGGGAGTGTTGACGTATAAATGTATTGCCTAGTCTCTGTCATCAGTTCGGTCTTTTGGTTTCATTGACTAGAGCATGCACTTCTACATATGGTATAATAGTACATATACGGGAACAAAAATGATTACCACGTGAGTCTTCGATTCACCCATATGCTTGTTTCCCCCGGATCCACCCCAGTCTGTGTCCGAACTCATACTCGAAAGCCCGGCTACATGGAATAAGACCAAGATCACAAAAACTTTCCTGCCTATTGATCTTCATGCTATCCTCAACATTCCTCTAAGTACTATGAAGCTAGATGATTTCTGGGCATGGGGACGTGAAAAGAAAGATGTTTTTAATGTTTGGCCCGCTCATAGGATACTTGTCACAACAAAGCTATAAAGAGAAGCTTGCCTCGAAGGGCAGGGTGGATCTTTTGATCCTATAGCCAAACGAAAATCATTGGACCCTGATAAGTGCCACACGTTGATGTAACTACAAATATCAAGGTGTTTCTTTGGCACCTTCACTACTAGGAAAAAGCCTAGTAGTAGCGTGGGTTAAACAGCTAGTAGTAGCGCGGGTGCCCGCGCTACTACTACGTCGCTACAGCTAACTTGTAGTAGTAGCGCGGGTGCACCCGCGCTACTACTACGCACCCGCGCTACTACTACGCATGTTAGTAGTAGCATGTGTGCTACCCGCACTACTACTATTAATTTCAAAAAAAAAAAAATCCTCGATCCCATGCGTGCTATCAATGGCAGCAATGGTTTGATCCAGCACCGGCAGGGGTGGCCGGAGGTGCGGAAGGGCGGCGGGAGACCAGATCCAGCGGTGGCTGCTGCACAAGGCCCGGATCCATGGCCGAGCAAGGCGGCGGCGTGGAGCTCCTCTTCCCAGCCAAGGCAGTGAGCTCCTGGTCGTCCATGGCGACGACCTGCACGGGCAAGGACATGGGAGGGTGAGTCAATCCAGAGGGAGAGAGAGAGAAAGAAAAACGAGGGAGAGAGGAAGGAGATGGAGGTAGCAGCGGGGATGGTCGCCGGTGGTGAGGTGCTCCGTCGTGGTGGCATAGAGACGAGGGGGAAGACGAGCGAGCTCCTGGATGCCAGCAACACGGGGAGGTGAACTCGTTGGGCGCCATGGAGGAGGAGGTGTGCTTGGGCAGGAGCACCATAAGAGAGCCTATGGAGAGATGGGGGAGAGTGAGGGAGAGAGGAGGGATTCGACCGAGGATATGGGGACTTCACCTACCTCGTACTTAGTAGTAGCGAGGGGTATAAAACTGCACTACTACTATCAACTTAGTAGTAGCGCGGGTTTATACCCCTCGCTACTACTATGGCATGTCCCCGGGGGCACGGTAGAGACCGCTTAGTAGTAGCGAGGGTTAAAAACCCGCGCTACTACTATCAACTTAGTAGTAGCGAGGGGTAAAAACCCGCGCTACTAATAAGTAGCAGTAGCGAGGGGTATAAACCCGCGCTACTAGTAAGCGTCTGCCTATAAGCTTTTCCCTAGTAGTGCTTGCCCAACAGCCTTTGCCAACAATAGATTACTGAACCATAGAAATATGTCAAAATCATGCACTTGTCAGATTTTTGGAGCAGAATTTTCATGCCTTCGTTCTTTGGTACAATGCACACATGCTTGGTGTGTTTGGTCTCTTGCTGAGGACGATATGTTGCATCATCTTCTAGCCACTGCCAAACCCATTGGAAGGAATTGGCTCTTTTTGATTTTAATCTTTATCACATGCTCAACTCAGTAAACTAGTTGTGTCCTTGTGGGCTATATGGTTAGCGAGGAGCAAGCTTATACATGAAGGAGAATACCAAAGCATGCTTGCGACACACTTGTTTATCAAAAGGTTTGTAGAGAAGCTGGAGATGATCAATAAACCATGGTGCAACGTACTGTCAATCCAACCTCAGCTTCTACTGCTCCTAGATGGATCCCGCCTTCACCCGGATTCTCTAAAATCAATGTGGATGGTGCAGTTTCCAGGAATGGTGCAAATATTAATTTATTGTTGTCTGTCGAAATGAGTCAGGTGAACATATGGCTCCTCTGCGGTTATTATAGAGGGTCTAACAGATCCAAAAATACTCAAACCTATAGTGTGCCATGAAGGTTTGGCACTAGCAGCACACCTCAGTCTGACTCATATCAAGCTAGCCACTAATTGCAAGAGTTTGGTTACTGATTTCAGTAAAGGCTCGAATGTAAACAACACCACCATCACCAAGGAGATACAACACCGTATTATGGCATTCAACTATTGTTCTTGGGTTCACAAAGGTCGCCTATCTAATGTAGAGGCACACTCTTTGGCTAAACATGCTCTTTCTCTTTCACACGGGCGTCATGTCTGGTTCTTGAGCCCACATGAGCCTATTGTAATTCCTGTTAAAACTTCTATTCAGCAATAAAGTGAGCATGTTTACCCCTAAAAACTCAACTTTGTGCCTGGATCTAGAAATGTCTCCCAGTTCTTCAAAAGCTTAAACTACTCTAATCAATATTTATTGGTGAAACCAACCACGGGTGACAACAATGATCGAACAAGTCATGTAGCAAAAAATTGTTCGTCCTTTCTCTCGGTCAACATACTACATACGCGGCATGATTTTATTTGATTTTGGTATGACCACTTGTGTGTTTGATAAAAATGGTCATACATGCGCCTTTACGAGGAAGAGTGTCCTAGGATCATTTAATAATTAAAATCCTATGTTAATGGGCTAAATCTCATGTCGGGTTAGAGAAACTTTGGACCATTTTGATGAATATAATAGTGGATACATGATACTTAATACGAGTCAATTGGTGTGTTTGATGAATATGAACCAAGTGATGGTAATATTTAGAGGCAATAAAAAAGCTTGTGAAGTGAGGAACTCCTAAATTTTCCATGCAGTGTGATGGCAATAAAACTAATTACTAAGAGACATGTCTAGATGTCGAGGAATTAGTGTAAGATGATGTGCATGCATGTGGAGGCTAACACAAACTAAGTTGCAGGTGATGATTCTGTAGTTATATATAGGGTTTTTCATACATCTATTGACTATGCGATGTGTGACCTATATTGGCATTAACTTGTAGGCTACGAATAATATCTCTAACATTCATCAATCACCACACTTTACGAAATTACTAAAAATTTAGGGCAGTGTGTCGCAAACATCAACCACACCCACAACTTATTCTGCAATTTTTAGAACCAACTGAATTGAACAATGTGCAATTAGTACCTGCAGGAACGGTCCAAACAAATTTGGGGCCTGGAGGGAATTGATAGTTTTATATCAAACTTTTATACTTTTAATTTTATCTTACTATAATATTAAGAAGTGTAATTTTAATATTAGTTGGTATAGTTAATCACATAATTTAGTCGGTGCAGTTAACCCGTGCTCTTTGCTGTGACTAATATGGTAAATTTAAATTAAGTGAACAATTGCAAAATAATATTTGGAACGTTCCTGCAGTAACTTATTTATCTTTGAATTATTTTTGTGACAATTGAAAAATAGCACAGTGCGCACCTACATATTTGTATGAATGTGCCTATGCTCATATATAGTTTATTTTCATTAAATATCATGTGATAGGTTCCTAAACAATAATATCTAACTAATATTTTTATAGTGATTTCTAGTGTGTTAGGTGTGCATATTTCTAGAATTTATAAACTGTACCATTTGCAAATTTGCTAATGTTAGATACTGTAACGAATTCAACATATGCATGGTACTGAAAATAGTCACCGACGAACATAACATATCGCCGATTCAGTTATGTTTACCTACATTCATTTATTTGGTATGCTCATCTAGACATTTGGTTCCATCTGGTGTGTACAAAGAGCTCATGCCAGTATCTAAAATAAAAGCTTTTGTACAGATTAAACTTAGAATCTATCGAAGCTCGTTCTCACCTACCAGATTCACTATAGCCTATCAGACTGGTTGTTAGTTTGATGTGATGTTGATTTGCTCATGTAAAATTAAAATTTTATTTTACATGTTTGCAATAATATTTTGAACATAATAGATAATATGACTTAATAGATAATACTATAGTGGCTTGTACCATATTTAATATTTGCTGCCCTCCTCCTCTTGGGGCCCGGGGCGGTCGCCCTCTTTGCTCGGCCAATGGGCTAGCCCTAAGTACTTGTATGCATTGCCGTGACCAAAGGTTACTTAGTAAAAACAATCTACATGTGGTTGTTGGTTTTATTTGTTGAAACTATTCCCAGCCCTTTGTCTTTTGAGAAAAATATGCATACAACAGATGTTCTCAGAAGAAAATAATTTAGAAGAGTGAAACTAATCGAAGCAGTGGCTTCATTAACTCTCTGACAGTACCATGATTATTGCAGTGCCGTTTGTGAAACCGCTGCTACAGCACCGCATGTGAAAGGCATCTGGTGCAGGGAAAGAGTAATCTCATGCTAGAGGAACTTCATATGGCCTAGGTGCATCAAGTTGCTTGAAAGTGGACCGAGTTTTTTTTTTGCAGGAACGAAAATGGAAGAAGCACCTTTCCGACGGCTACTCCTACAATAGTAATAGAAGTATCAACGAATCATTCCTACAACGTCCACATTGATGTGCAAATAAATTATATTATCCAACAATGGGCTAGGTAAAGAACATAGTTTCTTCTATATAAAAGAAGAACACAGAACCTGCCATATCATGGCGTTGCCGCTTGGATTTGGGGACCCGACGGCGAGCTAGCAGGTGGCTGGCCATCGTAGTCAAGGCGGTGGCCAACGAATTTGGCGGTAGAGAACGAGGACTTCATAGGGCATATGTGGGTTTTGTCTTCTATGGGGGTTTAGTGGGATATCCTGCAAGGAGTCCTCCTAACTGTCACCTTCTGCGACCGTTAGGGATTCTGACGCCCACACGTGACCAATCGCTCACCTAGGGCGCACCTGGTTCGCCTCGTTCGATGGTTGACTAGTCCATGCTTGACCAGTTGACCAGTCAACCACTGATTTTTTTAAAAGCAAAAAATACCCAAAAATCCAAATAAATGAAAAACAAAGTTCACAAAAAATGAATGATTTTTTTTTACAATTTTGAGAAAAAAGTTCACGGATTTTGGGAAAGAAGTTCAACGATTTGAAAAAAGGTTCATCGATTTTGAAAAAAATCACGATTATGAAAAGAAGTTTATCGATTTTGACAAAAGTTAAAAAGTTCATCGATTTAGAAAAAAGTGCACCTTTTAGAAATATAAAAAAGAAGAAGAAAGAAAGAGGAAACTGGAAAAAAACCGTAGAATCCAAGTGGAAAATGCATAAAAAAAATATAAACAGGAAGACTATGGGCCGCCCCGCTACTAGACCTACTGTACATGGGGTGTGCGCCCTGTATGAAATTGCCTTTAAGCGGCGTTTAAGGCACCAGTAGTAGGCGCCGGGGCCTGCAAGGCCCATATAATTTTGACGCAGTGGGTGGGAGCCCACGAGGGTGATTTTGTGGGCTTGGATGTGGGCGTTGAGGGCAGGCCACGTCCACATGCAGCCTGGCTTAAGTATTTTCTCGCATGCATGCATGTGTTCGGGACTGAGAGTTGTCAATGTTCAGAGAATGGGCGCAACTCAAACTGTCTGTTGATCGAGATGATGATCTGCTCCAGGAAATAATCATCTAGAGAGTTCTGGAGCAAAAGTACTCCAACTGTCTGTTAACTACTTACGAGCCATTTCTCACCCAGAATGTTGAATTCATAATCTTGTAAAAGCAATGTTCAAAAGCTTATCACACAGTAGACTAGTGCCTGTATGTCCATCTCGACGTCTCGCAAGACTGAATCTCTACAGATTTATAAGGTGACTGATGTAATGTTTGAAGTGCGAATAATGGGATTCTTTGAGGATCTTGTTGTTTTCCTTGTCCTACTCGTGTGTTGCTGAAGTGCGATTATCTCTGCCTAAGCACTAATTCATCCTTGCTCTGTCCAACAGAAATTTCAGCTGATTTTGTTATGATGGTGAATTTACCTAACCTGCCTCCTGGGCACCAGGGCACGTGTACGGTCTTGGTGCCGCCGTGTATCTAAATATGAACTCCGGTGAGCTTCCAGAACGATTAAAATCGCTGGACACTGATAGGAACAGTGATGTACGATTGAAAGTTACGATGCACTATCTAATTGGGGCAACTATGCCAATTGCGTCTTTGTAACGACCCGTATTTTTTCACATAGTAATTCCACTCTTAACTAGATAATTAAGTAGAATCCATTAAGCAAATACATATCAGATTTCTTCAACAAGCATCATAACCACTCAAGTATATATATTTATATTCATAAACCTCAGACAGTATAGCTGTAAAAGTGTATTACAAATCTTTGGAAAATTTTTTAGGGAGACCATGCTATGCTAAGCTATACAGTTGGACCAACACAAAAATATCTCTGGGTCAACCAGAACAGCAAGACACATGGACCACCACCCTCACGTGCACCATATTAATAGTCAATTGGTCAACAGTATAGTCTATGTATGGGCTTCAACCTTCAGCCAATTAGAAGCTAGCACCTGTGAGAACAATGGAGAAGAGGATGGGCAGCCATACCAGCCAAGGGAGGTGGATATCAGATATTAGATGGCAAGGAGAGCAGAGTAAGCAACTGCCAAGTTTCACTCGTCTCAGCTCTACCCAAAATAGCCAGACCAAGCCCTCTTCTTCCCAGCAACACTAGCATTCCCCTGTCCAAAACCAACAAAGATCCAAGAACAATAAGTGAAGATGGTGACATGAGAAATCATCAGTAGACTGAAGGGGACAGGCTAGAGCAAGAAGCTAGCCTACTGGACTGGGGTCTGGAGCGTAGGAGCAACAAGAGTAGGGCCAACAGAGAGAACAAAAGAAGAAAGGTGAGTTCTTCCTCTTCTGCCAGTTCTTAGTACTCACATACACAAAGAGGCCTAACCCAGATGCACACACAATATTCCTCAATGGATTTTCACAGATGCACATAAAAGATAAGCCATCACAGTAGCATCACATCTCAGTTTAGGAAATAAAAGTATGAGGAAGAAAGGGGATACAGCCTCAAATAACTCAAATAAAAGGGATCAGGTTATTGTACAGTATCAGCACACCATAATCTTGAACAGGGAGTGATGAACTTGTTCAACACACACATGTGAGCCAATTTAATTTACTAAATCTGAGAACTTGAACGTAAAAAAAAATTAGGGAGGGGAACAAGGCATCACTAACATGCACATATGTTCGATCTGCTCCATGGCCACGCACTGGAGCTCTAACCTGCACCATCCAACATCACGGCGACGCCCAACACCGATCACTTCAATCTGGAGCAGGGAAATCACATCCCCAATAGGGTTTGACCTGCAAGCCAAAAAGAACACACACACACAGAGGGGGGTTAGAGAGTTGAGGCTGAAATTCATGGGGATAATATGGGGAATCACATCAGGGGAGAGAGAGTGTGGAGGATCTAGCAGCGGCATCTTTCCCGTCGCTGGCGGCGGCGCCGATCTGGGCAAGGAGCAGAGGAGCATCAGTCTGTACTATTACTTGTGTTCTTCCTGGACTAATAGTACTAGTGGGTGCTCTGTTCGATTGATAACTACTAGTACATAACTAGTACAGGAAGAGAGAGATAGGTTTAGTTTAGAGAAAGGGAGAGGGCACGTGGAGGATAAATTAGCTTAGTAACATACCCAGGTGCACACCTGGACCTGGTACACGTACTAATGCAAGCTTAGTAAAAAGACATTAGAAGAAAAAAGAGAGTAATATTTGACTGTAGGATGACCACACTGCACCGGCGTATATTTTTATTTCCTTAGTATTCACTCGACTTAGTCTCGAAATATATATTTGCCGAACTGCAGGAAGCGAGTACAGTCAGGAGAAGGAGGCGCTACAGAAGCAAACTGAGTTCGGGTCTGAGTACGAGAACTCAGGCAAGCTCTCAAGCTCTCATTGATCATGCTGAGTAGAGCTACTTTTGAAAAACACTATTCTCTGCTGCATCTTATCATCAACTTGCATAAAATGTTTTGGGTAATAAATTGTGTGGAGTGACTGTTGACAAATAGTTGGGTTAGCTGATGGAGCAGCTAATCCATTGATTTATTTATTTTTATAATTATTCGGTGGGTAGAGGGTGCCCTGGATGGACATACGGGAGGGTGGGGCCCTCTACATATGGCTAGTATATTAAGATTAAATAACTTTCACTCGTTTATGCGTCGTACTACAACTGTATCAACCATGGTCTCGTCTAAGACGAGTTTAGCCCAATACCATCAAGTTATTATACTCTCCACATGGGTAAGTAGTAGTAGGATGGGCGATGAGTTCCCACGCTAATGCCGGATGGGTGCATTAGCAAGCGCTATATATTAAGCGTTGGTGGAGTGCGGGTTCCGAAACCTGACACAACGGCTAGTGACCACTAGCCGGGTGGAGATATAATATACAAATGGGAAAAAGCTTAGGTTCTGAACCATGTCTCGCATCTAAGGAAATGCAGATGGCAATTATGGTTTCGAGCTCTATGGCTAAAGTGATACAAACTCTGCAGAGTTAAAGAAAAACATGAATTCATGCCAGTCTCTTGGATTGGGGACTACGGGGACCTATTGGTGGTCTATCTCGCAATACGAGTGTTTGATAGCTTTTATAAATTGAAATGAACTTCTGCAACAAATATTTATTTTTGAAAGGTGTGAGTTGAGGTAGGACTTGTTGATCTATATTGAGCTATCGTGAGTGTTGCATTCTGCTATTTGAGCTTGCTGAGTACTTTGTACTCACTCTTGCTATTAATCATCTTTTTCTTAGAGCAAAGCTTGTATGAGAATCCTACTGAACCAAGTGAGGAGAGCAATGGTGATGGCTACAACTACACAGGGGACCTAGATGTGGATCTATCTAGTGCTATGTACGATATGGATGCTACATATGGGGGTTGGGATGAATAATTGATGACCTAGCTATGTAATCCAGGAACCATTTTATCACCATCTATGTAGTACTACTAGTTGAAGCTCCGGTGTTAGGAGATGTAATAATTTGGTGAACATGTGAGAAGCCTACCTAAGACTTTTAGCCCTGCGTGGCATGGTACTGTAATATAAATGACCATCTCTAGCTATTCCCTGTTGCAAATCTCTGACATGGATTATTATTTGACAAAACAAGATTTTGTCAAGAAATAATCCAAGGACTAGTGTCATTATCTATAATAATAATGACACGGGTCGTCACAGTCTTTCTCCTTACGTCCTTAGTAAACCAGCAGCAGGCGGGCCGTTCGTCTGCTCCAAGTGCATGCTCCAGACAGACGGCCAATCCTATTTGAGGTCCCTCCCCACCTGGTACTCAAAATTGAAGAAGTCGGTTCAAACTTAATCTCATGGCGTCAGTTGGTTTGTACTAGTTCATGGCTTTAGCGGACGCCAGTTTGCACGCCCTAACTTTATAAACAGCAGAAGACCCAAGGGAGATGACATGAGTGAATGTCGGAAGCTAGTAGGAGAGAGATGACATGCCTGAATGAGGAAGCAAAAGAGAATAATTGGTGGAGGGACCAAGGATCACAGTATAAGCAAAAAAGAATAATAAGACAACTAATTCGGGACAAAGGGAGTACATGGCTACTGAATCTTACCTGTAATACTTTTTCCCATTTTGTATGGAACTGTACTTTCACAGAGTAAAACACCACCTATCGCACCTTACACCATCACTAGCATTGAGAACAACATATATTTGTCTTCATCGGTCAATATATATCAGCCACATCCACGATATCAAAGTATCAAATAGCTAGTTTTCTCGTCACACCACACTCTGTGATGGGTGCCAGGGTTAAAAATTTCAACGAAATTTCAGTGAAATTTTAAATTTTTTGCATATTTCAATGGGGTTCAAAATATTTTTAACCTTGAAATTTCAAGGCAGATTCAAACTGATTACAATATAAATTTAAATTATGTTTGAATTCTTTAAAATTAAGTGAAAGTTGAAATCCCAAAATCCGAAATAATTTCTGAAATATGCGAAATTTCTGAAATTTCGCATGTTTCAGTGAGGTCCGAAATTATTTTGTTTCCGAAATAAAAAACCTTGATGGGTGCTGTAGAAAAGTCACTAGTAAATATATAGATGGAACAACCGTTAGACGTATGCAGAGATTGATACATGGGTGTGGTCTGATTCGTTGGAAGTGTAGGCATTGGGAAAGAACTAACGAGTACGAGGGTGCAGAAGTGTAGTTTCTTCCCAAAACAATCAATTCACACGAGACGCGTGACAACTCGTGAGCGCCAGAAACACTCAAATTAACACTCGCCTCCTGCTTCTACTATGGGAACGAAACCCATTTGAAATATTTACACGAAAATGGTACAACTAAACCATGTGCAATTGCAGGACATCACCTGCCACCACCGCTCATTGGATGAGGAATTTTGCCTCATATGACATGGCTCTTCCCCGCCCTATGTGGGTTCCGTTGAACATCCTTGGTCCACACGCCCCGTCATCCTCGTTGAAGCATGTATGGTCATGTTCTCTAACCCGGCGTCCTACCCCGTCCCCGTGGCATACACTGCTGCTGGTCCGACCACCTACCCCACTCCTTCACCTTTTGCCGCTGCTTCACCTCTTGCTACTGGGGCCAACAAGCTAGGATCAGCAGGACCTCTTCAACATGGCCTACGACAACATCGCCATGCAATATCCCAACAACGCCATTGATTGGGTGATGGATTGTGGCACCTCCTCACATGTCACAGGTCAGCAAGGTAACCTCTCCATTTGTCACTCTTTTGATCTGGCATTACTGTTAGAAATGTCCTTCGGTTACCTATAGTTGCATATGGTTCCAGCACACTTTTACCATACCCTTTTCTCTAGATGATGTTTTAGTTTCTACACCTCTCAAAAAAATCTCATTGCCGTCCGCATATTTATTACTAACAATTGGTGTTATGTCGAATTGAACCTTTTCAGCTTTGATGTGGAGGACAGTTCTCTTGCGCACCAGTAGCCTTGGGTCTCTCTACACCTTCCATGGTGATTCTGTCCACACCTCGCCGTGGTTCTTTCCATTTATTATGGACAGTTGGTGTTATGTCGAATTGAACCTTTTCAGCTTTGATGTGGAGGATTTGGACGGTTCTCATGCGCTCCAGTAGCCTTGGGTCGCTCTACACCTTCCACGGTGATTCGGTCCACACCTCGGCGGTTACTTGGCACAAACATGTGTTGTTGAAATTAAAATCTACTAGAATAGATACAAATGGAATAAGTGCTAGATGGTGTGTACCGATATGGATATAATGTATAGTGTACATTTAGGATGTCAGTTAGTTTATTGGAATTGGAAGCACCGGGAAAGAGCTAGGTTGTGTGGGATAGCAATTGTGGTTTCTTGTTTGCATCCTTGCAATTCCGTGGCGTGACTGGCAGGTCGTGGGAACACAAGAGTGGTAGATGCCGAGTTCGAATTTGAACAAAATACCCATTTTCCTAGTAGAAGAGATAACACGCATCCAGGCGTCTTATAAGTGTCTTTTCTTGTGGGGGAGTGCTCTGCATCGGGCAACCGGTCCGAGCCTCGATCTGTGGCCTCCCGTGCAACACAATTGTGTTCGATCTACTGTGCAACAGAATTGTGTTATATCTAGCCATTCCATATGTGTCGTCTACCTCCCGCACACCCCGTCTTGACGCAACAGAAATTCCCCAACTTTCCACTGCTCGTGCAGACAGAACACAACATTCACAACTTTTTGCCCGCGTGTACAATACCAGTGGCATCGCTCCCCGTTTCGTGTCTCAACTCACCCAGCAATTTTCGTCCCAGCATTCACAACGCCAGTTGAAGTTTTTTCGGTCGCAGAATCACTTGTTGCAGGTCCCAGCACAAGTTGTGGCACTATATGTCATTGATCGTAGTCGCCGTATCACCCCGTTCGGGCATGGACTATGGAGGCGTCACCTTTCTAGTGCCTCACGCTCCATCAAAGAAAAAACGGTCCAGACACCATCAATAGCATCTACCACCACCGATCCCAGCTCCCGACAACCACCACCGTTTGTCCTAGCATCTGACGTCTTTTGTCATAGACAAAAGTCCATAATTCAACCCTGAACTAACTAGGTGGTTTAATTTACGACCTTGAACATTTCAAACTGGTTGAAATGCACCCTCAACTTTCCATAAGGTTTAAATCTAAACCCTGGTCTTGGTTTTCCCTCAGTCAACCGGTTTTGACTACAGTCAACGCTGACGGGGCATGCCAACTCAGCAACAAATCCACCTCAGCGTAGGGATTAAAAACCAAGTCATTGTTTTCTTTCACTCAGCCCCGACCCCGACCCCCTGCTTCTCCGCAGCTGGAGTCGCCTCCGCTGCCTCACTTGACTCGCTGCATCTTGGCCGCAGCCATGGGCGGCTCGTCCAAGCCCGCTCCCTCTCAGAGGGAGGAGGTAGGGACTAGGGAATCAATTTTATTTTGTTGGAATTGTAGGCATTTGGAACTAGCTAACCAGCCAATCAGAACATTAAGGTGGTTGCGTGCAAGTATGCGTATTAGCACGTCTGGGATTGACTGGTGTTAATGTTCATAGTTGTTGGTCTGGCTACAAAAACAAACCCAACAGAGTTGAACAAGGATGCACATGTGGGCTTTCGCATCCCCTTTTCCAATTAATTATATGAACCCCAGTATTCCGCTTATAATCTCTTTGTCCGACTCATGTGTTGTTCACAAAAATCAGAAGATTGGTTGTCTTAACCAACCCTGTGTGAGCTACGATTCATCATTGTTCCTCATACAACGAAGATGTGTGGGAGGCATATCCTTTTTGGGAGGGGATTGGCAAAAAAAGGAAGCATCGCATGGTTCGTAGAAAGACCTCAGCCACCCAAAGGAGTTTTTTCGTGGGCTGGACTGGGTTTCTTGAACAGTAGGATCAGATATGTAGCCCTGTTGTGTAAATGGATTGCGAAGTAGGAGAGGTGGTGCAGAATATGTTTTTGTTGAATTATTCTTCCTCTTAATTATTTGTAGCAGCTCTTTAGAAAAGGGGAGTCTGCGGTCATGATGGTACATCAAAGTTTGGTTTGGTTTGGTTTCATATGTTTGTTGGTCCCATGTTAATTATGGAGTGTGTCATTCTTTGAACGGGAGGATCATGTTAATTATTTAGAGTATCATTCTTTGGACAAAAGGATCATGTTAATTATGAAAAACATCATCAAGCGTTGGACAGGAGGATCACGTTAATTATGAAGAGTATTATTCTTTGGATGGGAAAATCATGTTACTTATGGAGAGTTTAATTCTTTGACTGAGAGGATCAGTTAATTATGAAAAGTATGATCGAGCGTTGGATGGGAGGATCACTAGAATACATATGCCCCCGTTGCAATGTACAGACAATAGCTACCATATGATCAGTTGTTCCCGTAGTTGAATAATATCCATATGTATTTATTTATTTAGGAGACCATATTATACAAAAAAACTCCGAGCAAATTTATTATAACATACAACCCCACCGCTGCTTAAACCATCACTAACATTACAGCAGTATACCGATCCTTCAATACATGCCACTAGGCATATCCACATTATTTACTGTTTTTTCTGTGTACACATTGTGACTAGAATTGTGTTATAGTTCTCAATAACAACTTCCGATCTTTTATAAACAGCTCTTCAAACACGGATGTGTAGCTTGAGTAAGTAAAGTTAGACTTCGACCCACCTTATAATATGCCACGTTTTCCCACCAATATACTCAAATACCATTGCCTTCTTCCTGGGTCCATCTTTGAATTTAACGGCTATGATACACTGCACCGGCACTTGAGGCAAATCTCTACTCATAGAGTAACTTGGTGGCAGCTCAAACGTGCTAGTCTGAAGTGAAGGAGCAGCGGTATACAATGGGACCAAGCCATGCAACTGTATCAGTGTAACTAGGCAGGAAGGAGCAGGGTGGGCGAAGGTGAGCCACATCGTGAGGAAGAGTTGTTCCCTGCGAGCCAATACAAAGTTATCCATTATCTAAAGAAGGCAAGATTACAGTGCCTCTAGATCTAATTAAGTGGGTGGTCTGTCCATCAGATGCATGCATGCAAGCAACTACACCAGGTTGATGTGGCACTAGCTAGCCCTTTCCCGGTGCCTACAATTTCAATAAATTGAATAAATGTTTTTTGGAAATAAAATAAGAGTTGTTGCCATCCTATCTGCGGCTACATCCATCTCGGTACACATGTACCAACACTCTCTTCATTCACCTATTCTAGTGAGTTTTCAACAGCAAACGTCACGGAAGTATATATATACTACTCGAATAGACAGCTTGGATGCACCTGGTATATGCTGAAGGTTATGGTGGTGTCAAGTGTAGTGGACTGGTGGTGGGTGATGTCTGAGTCAATTTTTATATATTTCTTACAGTTGTTATAGATACAATTCAATACCCTCATAGAGGTTAATGCAAACATGTGCCGTGTATCACATATTCCATTCATGCATAGAAATCCTGTTCTAACGCCAAAATTAATAAACATGGTAACGTGTGCCAACATGATCTAGTATAACTAAATAATTGTCCCCTACTAAGTGTTTTTGTATGCCTCTTCATTCAAACACACTCTCTTTGTACTACTCCTTCACGTTCAACCACTTCATCTCCTAGTAACTCATTTCCGTTTTCCTTTTTAGGCTGAGTCCAGTTTCCCCAATATAACTTGCCTAGAAACCATCTAATGTGAACTATATAGTCTCATTTTCCCGTCCCGATTCAACCCATGAGAACAATCTCCAAACTATTTTTCTTGCGGCCTTATTAATCTATGTGGACATGAATATTTAGCACTTCCACTCCACCTGCTCAACTTCAAGTATATACTATAAAATACAGTGTTTCCAATATTATATATTCTTATATGAATCAGTTTTTCGATCAACACTTTTCACAATCAATTGACCTCATCACCCCCCCAATGACCAAAGGACCACTAGAGATAGGAAAACAGTTATCCATGCCCGGCAATACTGTGTATTAGTTCGTCTTATGTCAAGTTTGATCATGTTTATAGAAATATATCAAGATTCACCATACTAAATCACTATCATTAGGGTCACCGTGCCATAAAAAACTGCAAGCCCAGAGACAATCAGCTCATCACATAACAACCACAAAAAATATCAGCCAAAATGAGAAAAAATCAAGATCACAACGAAGAGCGGCTCAACTAGGGGCGCGTACAATTCTAGTATGTTGTATTTCAGTTTTGGTCAGCTCAAACCTGGTAGAGTTGGGAATTTAATGGATTGGTAGTGTAGCATGTGGCCTCGGGCCAAAGCAGGGGTCGCTATGCGGACTACACATGAATTACTCACTAGTGGTTGGGGCGCGCCTGTGTGCGCCTCTTGAGACGTTCATGTGCGCCCCTATCTTTTCTCAGCACATTGGGTTGTCTTGTTTGGTCCTCAGTCAGCAATTTGAGTTGAAAATGTTAGTTTAGATATATGGCATTATAGCTTAGATGGATCAACCCAGAAACAAAGATAAGATCATGTGCGTATGTTATAAGAGTTCATACCATGCCTGATCAATCATATGTACTATCTGAATTTTGCTTACAGCGTAGCTTAAAATCTTACAAAGATTCATTTGGCCTCTTCTCACTTCTAGCAACAAGTCACAAATGTACCACATAATATGATTAACTAAATAAGTTTCTGATCTCTTACAACACTCTTCCATTGAATCCTGCAAATATCCCTCTATTTTGATACAAACAGGTAGTGTATTTGTTGATGCAGAAACATAACAGAAAGTATGAAGCAGATATAAACCATCAAAGACGAGCATCTTTAGTAATTGAAAGTAACATCACACAAACTCATATATGTGGAATAATATAGAAACATATTAATCTTCTTGGGCTCTTCCTCCTCTCCCTTCATCTGATTATGCGTCCCTACAGCAGCAACTTAGTGGCTTCCACAAATCAAAGTGATAGAATAAAGAGCTAGATGTACATGTGCCATTTTACGGTTAGGTGTTTGGTCACTTCAACATTGGCATACTGAGTCTCACAGTTTCATTCGCTTGATTAAACTAGTAAATGCGCATGTGCAACACACGTTAATATTTAGGCAATATATTAATTGCACACGGATATTGGGTATGCTATTATTTGTGTGTTAATCCTGTGATTAGTGCAATATTTGGTATGATAATAATTACACGTTAAACACGTTTTATGCTCGTCATTGGAGCAGTCTAGATCGTTGAATTGACTTAGTTCGATGGCCGAGATCAATTGGATCTGCGCCTTTGGGTCTTTTTATATTGGTATAGATGATAGGTAGATGACCACGGGCATGTTCCTGTAATCGTTGACGAACCAATTAATATGTATATCTCGATGCTACTCGTTTTTTAATTTACAAAATGCAATGCCTAGAGGAAATAGTAGCTTTTGTCAATGTATTTAGTCAGTAGAGCAAATGCATTAGTTGTACCACTAACTCTGGTAGAATTTAGCATACGAACACTCTACGGCTTGGTATTATATAATAGGCATCATCTATGAGAAATAAACGTGGAACTACTGGGAAGGGGAGACAAGAAAGTTCCACGTTCCACCTTACCTACACATAGCTGCAGCTGCTACATAAGTTTTAATGATGCCGGAATATATAGAACTACAGAAAACAAAATGAACTTGCAGGTTCAGAAATGCCCGCTAGCTTTAGCGAAATCTTTATTGTGACACTGTAAAAATCTTTAGGTCAGCTCTCACATAGTCTTTGAGCTTACTAAGACATCCAAGGATATGTTAGTTAATCACACCTGAGGAGACCAACATCACCGTAATAGTTAGGAATGTTGGCAATGCTCTACTTTGCAATAGCCTCCAAGAGCGGTTAATTCGCGAAGTACTCTATAATTTATAGCCTTCAATTCTTTTCTTTCCTTGTCATTCCAATTAATCAAAATAAGATAAACAATCAGTAAATCCCTATTTAGATAGTTCAAACTGAACTTGGATGTGGAGGAAACTGAAAGAACAAACCATTTTTTAATGAAGAAATAAAAGACCCTAATTTAAGCGGTAGTTCTGCCATGTAAATACAAAAAGAATTTAAATCCTGCTATATGTGCAAATATATGCAGTGTTTCTGCTGCAAGTGCCAAAAAAAGAGCTAAAGATAGCCAACTAACCCTTGTTTGGAGATGATACAGAGCAGAACAATTAGCCAAACAACACAAAAAACTGCAAAGAAATACAGATGCGTGCTACCAACCTAATCTGCATTCGTTGACAAAAAATGTATGGCTAAAACCTGACATCACAAAATTGCAAGAGAGACTAACCATGGCTGAGACCTACTGATCAGCTTTTTCCTTTGATGTGAGTCTGAAGCATTGTGCTACCTGGATCCGACACGGCACACAAATCACATAACCTTAACCAGTATGTATCTCACCAGCCTACAGCCCTACAAACCAAAGACATACAAGATAAATTCCAAATCTTTTTAGTGACGGTGTTATGCAGTTTGAACACCAAGATTACATTCGAAAGTACAGGCGTACAGCTCAATATCTAAACTTTTTTTGAAAAAGGAATATTCCCTCTATTTGGCTCTCTCTTTCACTAACAACAAACCCTTAATGAACATACAAAGCTGAAAATCTAGATCCAGATCCTAATTGCATAAATGTTTAATTTGTGCACAACGAATTGCAGATACTTTTTGAATCAGTGTGACTCTGCGTCGCAAAGGAGGGAAATGGGATTGATTTGTCGAAGGTACCGTGCTCACTTTTGTCCTCCTCGCGACGGTGCTTATGGCTGGCGGTGGCGTGATGAATGTACGTGCTACAAACCAAGACAGGGAGGTCCCTTACTGCTCCTTGACAGCGACGCCGTGGGAGAGACTCGTCTCCTTCCCTCCTTCCCGGATCTCCCTGTCAAGGGGTATAAAGAAACCAATACACAGGAATTAAGACAGTCTGAATCGACATCTTGAGCCACAAAACTCAAATATAGCAACATAACTGGAATAACCAAGCAAGAATATTTTACCTTCAGTTGCTCAAATGGATACTGCTTTATTTTAACCGGGCATTTACCCCTTTCTATTGAAAAAGAACGGAAATACAACAGAGTTCAAAGAGCAATATCAGGAGGAGGGAAAGAGGTAGAGCGAGTTCAAGCACTACCAGGAAACCCACTGCAATTCGCTCGCCGTCGAAACGAATGCTGTGGGGCGAAAACCTGGTAGCTGCTACCTCTTGAGCACTGCGTTGGTTTTCCCTTGAAGAGGAAAGGGTGATACAGCAAAGTAGCGTAAGTATTTCCTTCAGTTTTTGAGAACCAAGGTATCAATCCAGTAGGAGGCCACGCACGAGTCCCTCGCACCTACACAAACAAATAAATCCTCGCAACCAACGCGATAAGGGGTTGTCAATCCCTACACGGTCACTTACGAGAGTGAGATCTAATAGATATGATAAGATAATATTTTTGGTATTTTTATGATAAAGATGCAAAGTAAAGAAAGTAAAATAAAAACGGCGCCGGAAATAGCTTGTTGTCGGAAGATTAATATGATGGAAAATAGACCCGGGGGCCATAGGTTTCACTAGTGGCTTCTCTCAAGAGCATAAGTATTTTACGGTGGGTGAACAAATTACTATCAAGCAATTGACAGAATTGAGCATAGTTATGAGAATATCTAGGTATGATCATGTATATAGGCATCACGTCCAAGACAAGTAGACCGACTCCTGCCTGCATCTACTACTATTACTCCACACATCGACCGCTATGCAGCATGCATCTAGAGTATTAAGTTCATAAGAACAGAGTAACGCTTTAAGCAAGATGACATAATGTAGAGGGATAAACTCATGCAATATGATATAAACCCCATCTTGTTATCCTCGATGGCAACAATACAATACGTGCCTTGCTGCCCCTACTGTCACTGGGAAAGGACACCGCAAGATTGAACCCAAAGCTAAGCACTTCTCCTATTGCAAGAAAGATCAATCTTGTAGGCCAAACCAAACTGATAATTCGAAGAGACTTGCAAAGATAACCAATCATACATAAAAGAATTCAGAAGATTCAAATATTGTTCATAGATAAACTTGATCATAAACCCACAATTCATCGGTCTCAACAAACACACCGCAAAAGAAGATTACATCGAATAGATCTCCACAAAGAGGGGGAGAACATTGTATTGAGATCCAAAAAGAGAGAAGAAGCCATCTAGCTAATAACTATGGACCCGAAGGTCTGAGGTAAACTACTCACACTTCATCGGAGAGGCTATGGTGTTGATGTAGAAGCCCTCCGTGATCGATGCCCCCTCCGGCGGAGCTCCGGAACAGGCCCCAAGATGGGATCTCACGGGTACAGAAGGTTGCGGCGGTGGAATTAGGTTTTTGGCTCCGTATCTGGTAGTTTGGGGGTACGTTGGTATATATAGGAGGAAGAAGTACGTCGGTGGAGCAACAGGGGGCCCACGAGGGTGGAGGGCGCGCCTGGGGGGGGGGGGTAGGCGCGCCCCCTACCTCGTGGCCTCCTGTTTGATGTCTTGACGTAGGGTCCAAGTCCTCTGGATCACGTTCCCGAAGGTTTCATTCTGTTTGGACTCCGTTTGATGTTCTTTTTCTATGAAACTCTGAAATAGGCAAAAAACAACAATTCTGGGCTGGGCCTCCGGTTAATAGGTTAGTCCCAAAAATAATCAGTAGAACAGAGCAAAATCTACCTAGGGGACACCGGTCTTCTTGCATCAAAAGCAGCAAGGGTCGCGTCCATCATGTGCCTCCGATCGGACGACTTGCTTCATTGCACACCCTCATCAGTTGCATCGTGCTCGCCCTGATCATCTCGGCACCTGAGCACAGCTTGTCGATGTCGCCTCCCTACTGCAGTCCTTCCCAATACAAGAGAAAAGAGCATATGGAAAATACAATTTCAAAGGGGTTTTTAATCAATTTCTTTTCAAAAGTAGCCCTGTTTCGAGCAAGCCAAATCGCCCAGCATGCAGCCGCTAGTCCCACAATGTAGAACTTCCCAGGACCAGGGAGGAAAATCTGGCACCAAGTAAAGAACTGCCAATAGTTATTAGGGCATTTGTCAGTGCCAAGCACTATCCCGATTGATCGCCACACAATTTTGGCCACAGGGCACGTAAAGAAGAGATGTTGTGAGGTTTCTAGCTCATTGCAAAAGGAACACATAGGGTTCCCTAGCCAGTTTCTTTTTCTCATCACTTGCCTGTCAAGACTGCATCCTGAGAGAGTTGCCACATAAAGATTTTAATTTTAAGCGGCAGTTTTGCTCTCCAGATCCACTTGAAATGGCATCCACTAAGTGGTTTGTCAAGCCACTTGTACACGGATTTTGTGCTAAATTTGCCATTCTGAGTCAACTTCCAAGAGATCCAATCATTTTCCTTAGTCAGAGGTAAGTCACTAATGGTTTTGCGAATTCTCTCCCATTTCCCAAGCAGCTCGGGGGTGAGTCTACGCCTAAAGAAGGAGTTAGCATCAGCTCTCAACACCTAGCTCACCGTGCATCCAGGGACATTACAGATCTCAAAGAGATGCGGGTATTGTTCCCGGAAGGGAGGGAGCCCCTTGATGGGATCATCCCACACTATAGCCACATTACCAGCCTCAATGTTAACTTTCGGCCTAGCCAAATAAATCTCCTTGACTTCCAACAGAGCTTTCCAACAAGGGGAGTCAGAAAATCTTGGGGTGACCAATCTTGGGGTGACCTCAGCCACCGTTTTGTTACGTAAGTAATGAGCACACACAATATCTTGCCACACCCCATTTTTAGTCTCAAGTTTCCACCACCATTTCACCATGAGACTGATGTTTTGTTTGTGCAGGTCCTTGATCCCTAGACCTCCTTTCTCCTTGGATCTGCAAATTCTACTCCATTTAACAAGATGGTATCTTTTTTTCTTATTGCACCCCTGCCAGAAAAACCTCCTCCGGTGTTTATCCAGCCTTTCAATAAAAGTTTTGTTCATCAACCACATGGACATGTGGTAGAGAGAGATCTGAGTCACTACAGAATCTAGTAGAGTATGCCTTCCTCCCATAGAGGCGACATTCCCAACCCATGCTTCAAGAGATATTTGCAGACTATGAATTCCCAATCAGAATTTCTGAGATTGGTATAGCTAACAGGCATACCAAGATATTTAGTAGGGAAGCTGCCAATATCACAATTGAAAAGCTCAGCATATACTTTTATCATCGTATCATCCCCACCCACAGTGAGTATCTCACTTTTTTGAAAATTAACTTTTAACCCAGACATCATTTCGAACATATATAACAGCAACTTCAGGTTAACTGCTTTTTCAACATCATGTTCCAGGCAGATGATTGTATCATCCGTGTATTGCAGTACAACAACTCCATCAGGAACAAGGTCCGCCGCCAAACCAACCAGTAACTTGTTGCGTTGAGCATTTTTTTATCATTTTAGTGAGACACTCAACAGCCAAATTAAACAGAAAAGGGGAGTGCAAATCACCCTGCCTAACCCCTTTTGCACTTTGGAAATACGGCCCCACACTATTGTTGAGTTTGATGCTCACCGTACCATTACGGAGGATTTGGTTTATCCATCCACACCAGGTTTCACTAAAACCCCGCATTTTGTGACATTCTAGCAAGAAGTCCCAGTTCACCTTAGCATAGGCCTTCTCGAAATCAAGTTTCAGCACCACCTCAACTCGCTTTTTCACATGAGTATAGTTAAGGATTTCATGTAAAGATAAGACCCCATCCATAATGTTCCTCCCCCCAACAAAAGCATTTTGGATAGGGCTGATCAACTTGTCAGCATACACCGAAACTCGGCGATCCAAGACTTTAGTGATGAGCTTATAAGGGCATCTAAGAAAACATATCGGCCTAAACGCAGCACATCCAGCTTCCCTTGATGGAAGTGAGTAAACAAGGACATAATGTCCTGTTTCACAATCTCCCAACAAACTTGGTAAAACTCTACAGGTATGTTGTCCGGTCCCGGGGCCCTATTAGGTGCCATATCGAAAAGGGCTTCTCTAACCTCTTCCTCTGTGAACTCTCGGCATAAGTCATTGTTATTAGATTCAGTAAGTTTCTCTTCAGCTGACCAAGTATCAGGGTCAAGGTGGAATTGGTTCCCCAGGGCTGGGCCAACTAGCTCTTTTTAGAACTCCGTGGCATGCTCAATCAAATTTTCAGTGCCCTCAATCACCATCTCCCCCACTTTAAGTGAGTGAATTGTATTTTTACGTTTACGCCCATTGGCAATATGGTAGAAATAATCCGTATTTAAATCTCCTTTGAGCAGCCACCGCTCATGCGACTGCTGGAGCCAGAAGATTTCTTCATTCACCAGCAGCTCATGGAGCTCAAAACAAACATCGATTTTTCTGCTATAATGCACAGGTGAAAGAGCGGCTTCCTCTTCTAACTCTTCTAGCATGTATAATTCCATACCAATATCCTCTTTCCTCTTCTTCTCATGGCCATACCTATCGGATCCCCAACCTTTGAAGTAGGATTTGAACCTCTTCAATTTAATATTAAGTATATCTATGGGATCAGAGGAATATACTTTTCTAGACCAGATCTTTCTGACCAAAGGCAGGAATCTCTCATCTTTTACCCAGGCTAGGTCAAACCGAAATTCTCTGGTTTTTGCGGCCTCTCGCCCCTCATCACCCGAGGCTAAAAGTAAAGGGTTATGGTATGAGATTTCCTGGACCGGTTTTCTGACTGAAACTAACGGAAACATGTCCTCCCAAGTTTCTGACATCAGGATACGATCAAGCTTCTCTAGAGTAGGATGTGCTTGATTATTTGTCCATGTATACTTGCCACCACTGATGTGAATCTCTCTAAGAGCAAGCATATTTATAATGGAATTGAAAATATCCATAGATTTATGGTTCGTCATCTTTTTGTTTTTCTCCCCAAGGTGTCTCAGAATATTAAAATCCCCTCCCACTATGTACGGGACTTGCATATTGCTACATATGGTAGCAAGCTCGATGAGGAATTCCTCTTTGAATTCTTCATGAGCAGAACCATACACTATTAGCAACCCCCCATTGAGTTTTTTTTTCTTTTTATCATTTACAACAAGCTGGAGTATATACTTGCCTTTCACACAGGAGACAACATCAAAAGTATCATCTCTGACCCCACACAGAATACCACCCGATTTTCCCACAGAAAGAATCCAGTTCCAACTGAACACATTGAAAGGGTCAATTCTCCTAAGACAATTAGGAGTAAAGTTTTTTTTCATGGTTTCTTGTAAACCCAGGAAATCCAACGAATGGTCACTAATCAAATCAAAGAGGCAGGTGGCCATTCCTTTCTTGCCTACCCCCCTGCAATTCCAAATGATTCCTTTCATTTGGAACGTTTTTTTGTGAAACTGGGACCTAGTAACCCTACCAGGAGGCATTGTAGGGTTACCCCACATCTCACCCACAACTGCGTCTTTTTTCTGGCTTCTAGTCATAGGCCTAGAAAGCTTGACAACAGAACTACGTTGTTTTTTCTTATTAGATTTAACAGAGAAGGTTCGATCATTCACAGTTTCATCATGATCTAGCCATTCCAAATTAACAGGAGCATCTTTCCCCAACCCATTTGTAACAATAATATCATCATCACAATCATGTCTATCATTTTCCAAATTACTCTTCTCAGCTAAGTTCCCCCTCACATTTTCAAGTTCTCTAAGCACATCAATATAAGTGAAGTCATTATCAGGAACGCATACTCCCATTTTAGTAGCTCTAATCATCAACTCATTATTAGCTAGAGCAGCAGACGAATTTTTGCAAGTTTTATGAGCACTACCTTCCAGATCTCTTAAGGTGGCCAGCCTCATAGCTTTAGCTTCCACATTCTCCTGCATGCCTTGAGTGTTACGCTTGCTGAATCTAAGCGCCCCTTCCGGCACAAGCGGAGGGGTATGGATGATCTCCTCATTACAGTCAGGAGAGGGGAGATGTACCACATAGTCACTTAATATCTTCAGCTCTGGATCCACCTCACCGTCAACCTCCACAACCTGGGCAGAGTTAGATTGAGCCGAATCACAAGACAACGAACATTTAACAACAACGTTTCTAGTTACCTGCACATCCTGGGAATCAGTCCCAGTTGCAGCCGAATTCTGTAATAAAACTGGCTTCAGAGGCACTAGCCAGTTAGAAACCTCCTGGGTGTCCTCTTCCTCACAAATCCCCTGCTCTCTTGCTATAGTTTCGATGAGCAGCGAACCATCAACCTCACTTTCCGAGGAAGCAGTGAGCTCACTCTCGGTTGGCAGTAGACGACATGTCTTGCCGACACGAGAGGTATGCCCCTTGTCATGGTCAGGAGATTTGGATCGGCTTTCCTCTTTCTGTGGGTCATCCCTCTTGCGCTTGGGAGTCTGGTCATTCTTAGCAGGGCCATTTTTAGGCATAGGAACAACAGCCTCGTCTTCACCAGGATTTCGAATAAGGACCTCCTCAATCTCATAAGTAAATCTGTAAAAGCGTCCTCCAACACCCCCTCAGCTGAACCAGGCAGGTGATCAACAGACCTACATCCAATCTTGGCCCGAACCGATGAGGGTCGATTCAGAGTAGACCTCTAATGTAATCCCAACCAGGCCACCTGCATAAGCAACAGTCCTATCACATCTTTTATTGGGCGGAATTTTTCCTATCCTGACCCAAGCCACTTCCAGCAACCCCTCAGAGTCGAGATCATCAGACCAGGGAGAAAAACGAACACTAACACCACATTTTTTCAGTTTAACATTCTCAACAAACAGGGCCCGATCCACCTCCCTAGGGTTAGGCATCCGCATCACAAACTTCTGAGGTGCAAAGAACCTCGCAGAGCAGCGCCATCCTTGCCCCACATAGACACTGAGTTCATGCTCAATATCTTTAGTAGGAGCAGATCCCTCAACAATGGTGACAACAATGTTGTAAATTTTCTCCCTGGCCTGTCTATCGATACTAAAATCAGGGATGTAATGAAATCCTTGACCTTTGGACTGAAAAGCACACATAGCAGGAACACACTCCCATGGCAGGAATTTTGAGCAAATGATAGACAGGTGACCTTTCTTCTTACATCTACCACAAAAGGCTTGGGGGCATCTAGCAGTGACATGTCCTAACAGATTGCAGATTTGACAAGCCTCACGAGCAGGAGCGGTGTTACCAGGAAGAGTAGCAGGATCACGAGCGCGCGGTGGAGTACGGTTTCTGCCGGTGACGCGGTTCATGTCGCCGCCGTCTCCACCACGACACTCTTGTCGAGGCGGAGCTGCTCGCTTTCCCCCTGCATCATCAGGCTCATGCGGATGGGCCGAGCTGCTGCCGCCCCCACCCCACTGCACCTGGTGAGTAGGAGCAGCCTGCATTCCATCGGCCGCCTCATCCCATATCTCAAACCCGGAGTCGCCGGATCCAGAGAACCTCGTCGTCGAGGAGTCCCCGGTCTCCGCCTTGCGCTTCCAGACATGAGAATCGTGGCCGCGGCCGTGACCACGATCAAAATGACCAGCACCACGGCCGTGGCGCCCCGTGCCGAATCCGTCCCCTCTCATCTCAGGATTTCTATCTACTCGAGGAACAACAGGTTTAGATGGCAAGGGAGGAGAAGCAACTACTTGAGCAAACGAGCGGCCATCGCCATGGATTTTCCCCTCCCACCACGAGAAGGATTGATGAACCCTAGATCTAGAAGGTGGTGGGGTGTCCCAGAAGTGGGAGAGGCACTCTTCAAGATCGAGAATTTGGGGGGGGGGGGGATTGGAGCGGCGGGGCGCTTAATACCTGCCCCAGCCCCCGAAACCCTAGCATCGCTCGACTCATGACGGTCAGATTTCTCGTCCCCCACGTGGCAACCATCGGTCTCATGGCGGACCGGTCCACGCCCCAGCACCCCCGGCCCAGCTGTCAGGAGCGGTGGAGAGCGTCTCGCGCGAGGACCCGCGCGCCCAATCGTCTCGTGAACCGCAGCCGGCACGTCGCCCTTCACGGTCCCGTGCGCAGCCGTGCCACACGACGGTGCTGCCGCGCCGACCGCCGCGGGCGTCACCGGAATCCTGTCCCGAACCCTAGCAAAGTGACACGGGAAGGGGACGATATCACCGATGTCGATAAACTCACCCTCGCGAAGGAAACAAGCGTCCACGGTTTCCCCGCGGTCGTCAAGGAGCACGATGCGGAGAGCCTCGCGTCGGAGCCAGAGCACACCCTCGGTCAGCGAGATCCGCCGCGCCGCCGTGATGTCCGCCGCGAACAGGACTTGCCAGCGCGCGTTGCCCGCCATCCTCGTTCCAAGGGTTTTCAGTGGCTCTGCATGTTGCGTGGCGTGGCCACGAGATCTCTGGATACTGCTTTTTTAATTGTCTCAAGTTCGTTCTTGCAATTTCCAGTAAAGAGTCTAAACAATTCAATGAACAATCCATCTATAATATCACAAACCTTTATAGGGAAACAAATTCATAGTCACTGTTTTGCAGATGAACTATACCCTATCAATCTTCTTCACCCCAAAATAGTGACCCATACAAACTCACACAGATGCCTACGTGTGGTTTAATCTTCGACTCTAAACATGGGCATAACCTCAAGTACACTACGAAACCAACCACAGATAGCCAAGGCAAGTTCTTGTGCAGCCTAGGGGATTGTGCTAAACAAAACAGGTTGGCCATGATATGCCAGTTTGAATAGGCTTCTCACCTTCACATGATCCTGAAATAAGCATTGGAGTGTAGATACCTAAAATCTTTTGACCACAGATACTCCCTAAATTTCTGTGAATATCTAACAAAAAAAATACTAATCGACAAAAATAGAAACTGAGACTCACCTCACACCCGATGAAAACAACAGCAGAGGCGGATTATGCGGTTGATGGGGAGAGTCCATGGCCTCCGGCGACAGAGGAGGCGCCGACAACCGCGGCAAATGAGAAGGGCGGATCGATGGCGGCGCGAGACCAAGACGGGGCCGTCCGTCGCCCAATCGAAGCGCGTAGCCCCGCCAGCGCCGGTCGCGAGAGCAATACGTGAGCTCATCCCCGCCCTCCTCCAAGTTGACCGGCAGGGCAGGCAAGGATTTGTAGGCCATGGGCGGCGGGAGGCGGGTGCACGAGCAGATCGAGCCTGCTGCTTCATCTCCTTCGCTTACCCATGGTCGTTGATGAGAGCAGCCTTCGTGATGAAGGCAAGAGAAGTGGAAGAGAGAGAGAGAGGGGAGCTAGCGTATCTGAGATTCTGAGCAGATTAAGGAATGGAATCATGGGTTGCCTTCATGGGTAAGATAAAATCAAGCATCCAGTCGCTGGCTTGAGTCAGGGACGGCTGCATCTGGGAAAGGAAGACCTGGGATAGTTTGTCCTAGCCAATACGCTTTTTTCTCTCTGTCCTATACGCGTGCGCTGTACAAATCCTACGTGGCATGCTCGAGAGGCTGCCCAGAGGTTCGCTCTTGGAGAGTGTAATTGTGGCAGTTGTTGCAGCTTGCATATGACTCAGATATTTGTGGGCTACAAAGCCAACGTTGCTTTATTTGCAAGAGTTACAAGAGCGAGTGTCCACCACTTGTTATGTTAAACTCGAAGGTGAACAGATAGTAGTCAGGCTAAAGAGGTTTCATCACACTCCCATGGGAGGGAGGACGCTGAAGGAATGAAAAAAGTTCCAACAAGTTGCCTGTGTGACTGCTTATTCGTCATCTCCCTGCTTCAAACAACTAATCCGCACGAAATTTATTAGGTATCACAATCTCTTACCCTCAGCCAGCAGCTTTCCTCAAGATTTTCTTTGGGCATGAGAGAGCACATTTTTATTTATTTAAACATTTAGTCTTGTTGCCTAGAATTCACAAGTTCAACTGTTTGCTGTTCCTCGTCCCTTGGCATCTCCGGCCACACAAAAAAGGGTCATAAGCTGTAATATTTGTTAGACCCGCCTTCGAACAGTTCCACCATTCTTTTTTTTTTTGCGAGGGTAAAGGGAGTTTTATTGCAAGATTATAGAGTTACAGTCTTGAGGCCATAAATCCTCAATACACGGTGCTACTAAGCCCAACCACACAGCAGTAGTTCGCTCAGTGCGGCTATAACTGGCCAGCCGATCGGCAACTCTATTTTAAGAACAGCTAATTTCCAGAGGAAAAAACTCCCTAGTACCTAACAAGTCCTTGATTTCCAAGACTAAGTGGCCATAAGCTGACCTACAAAGCGCACTATTAGACATGCTTGATAAAGCTTCAGAGGAATCCGACTGCACCACCACCGGGAGGTCCGAATGTTGTATGGCCAACGCCATTCCTTGCATTAACACATGCAGTTCCGCCTCCAACGAGTCATTGCAGTGGAAAATAAAACGATAAGCTCCAAATAGGATTGCTCCCTCATTGTTCCTTAGAACCATATCAGCGGCAGTAGTTCCGTCGTTCTTCTGGAAGGAACCATCAACAGATAGGGCCACTGTTCCAGTCGCCGGGGCCGGCCATGGAGCTGCGGGGGTACTGTCAACCTTGGCCGCCAGGGTACCATCTAGGGTAGGCATCTCCCCCTTTAAGATTTCTTCTATTGAGAACCTCCCGGCTAATTTGATTGACTTGTAGTAACTGTCCAAAAATTCAACGTTAGACAGAACTAGCGGGACATCCTTCCCATGTAGCGAATCATTTCGCAGCTGCCAAATCCTCCACACCATCATAATTATGACCAACAACTGATCATATTCAGAGCATTTGCTAAGCAAGGTCATGAGCCATTCCTTTCCAGTATCAAGGAGCAGATCATCAGCTGGTAAGGGCCACCGTCGGCGCATATTTACCGAAAGGATTCTGGCCTGCATACATGCTACCAACGCATGGTACGTGCCTTCCTCCTCGACACCGCACAGAGGGCATGTCGACCTTGTCGATAAGTGTCTATACCATTTGCATTGTTGTGTTGCGAGTGTTCCGGTTACAACCCTCCAAGCGGTAATCTTCATCTTTTGCGGGACATCAGAATTTCAAACAAGATTCCACAAGGAACGTTCACCATCTGGACTAGTACTGGATGAACCATTACCAAAGGCAGCATTGTGTTCCTGTGTGGCGAGCCTATAAGCACTTTTCACGGTAAATAATCCGCTCTTTTCCGGAAACCACGAAAGAAAATCACATCGCTGGCATGGGGAGGTTCTGATTTTCAGAATGTGACACACATCCATTGGCCAGAAGAACTCATACAACCGGTCTGATCTCCATGCACAATTATCATCTAGGAAGTCCGATACCCAATTTAATCGACAGTTTAGGAGTGATTGGCTGGAAGGAGTCTGGTCTCGGGATCCAAGGATCCCTCCATGTACATATTGCTGTACCATTCCCCACGCGCCAAATAACCCCTTTCTTTGTCCGTGTAAAATGTCCTTCCAAACGTCCGAGCCGTTGCTCGGGAAAACAGTGTCCAACAATTGACCATGTTTGTAATACTTTGCCTTTAAAAGTCTTGAGCACAAGCTATCAGGAGAGGCGAGCAGCCTCCAAGCTTGTTTGGCTAACAGGGCTTGATTAAACGACCTCATGTCTCTGAAGCCCATACCCCCCATGGATTTAGGAAGCTTCAATTTGTCCCAACTCATCCAAGCCATCTTCCTTTTCTCATTTTCAACGCCTCACCAGTATTGGCGGATCATACGTGTAAGTTCATCACATACCGATGCAGGGAGTTTGAACACACTCATCACATAAGATGGAATGCCTGAGCAACAAATTTGATGAGAATCTCCTTATTGCCCGAGGACATATATTGCTCGCTCCAATCTACAAGCCTCTTCCTTAACCGGTCCTTGATAGTTTCAAAACTCCCTTTGTGCATTCTTCCCTCAGGGACCGGCAAGCCCAAATATTTTGGTTCAAACACCTCCCGAGTAATCTCCAAAACATCCTTCACCTCCTGAGTCACATTAGGAAGGCAATGATTCGAGAAAAGGATGGTGTTATAAGGGAGAGAGAGGATTGTTGCGGAATATGATGGATGTATTATTGAGCCTCGAGGGCGAGTATATATTGAGTATAAGACTTGGAGGGCAAGAAGTCTCTCCTGGAGATAAGGTAGGAGAGGATTACAAATCCTAGACTACCAAATACAAGTATCCCAAATATATCTCTAACAGATGGAACACTTCGACGGATTAATTAGTTGGCCCCGTCGCCGTCGCGTATGTGTTCGACAAATCTTTTACCAAAGGTGCTTGCTGCTCTGTCACATGGAAGAACAGGATAGAATCGTCCGCAAACAAAAGATGAGAAATCTCTGGAGAACTTCTGCTAATTTTTACCCCCTTGAGACCATCCTCCCTCGTAGCTTTGTTGATAAGAGATGAGAGGGCATCAGCTACAAAAAGGAAGAGAAAGGGGGGCAACGGATCACCTTGACGGAGTCCCCTGGAAGGGGAGAAAGCCTCCAATAACTTGCCATTAAACTTCACCCAAGATACACATGCCATCACACGAGAAATCTAAAGTTGAGAGAAACCCCATTTAGCCAGAGCCCTTTCCAAGAACTCCCAGTCCACCCGATCATATGCCTTAGACAAATCAAGCTTGTAGGCACATGAGGCGGGAGAATTATTTGTTGTTTCCTGTATGTGATGGATGCACTCAAACGCAATGATGGAATTGTCAGATATGAGCCTCCCTGGAATAAAGGCGCTCTGATTCTCCGAAATGATCTCAGCTAGGAGAGGCCGTAATCTGTTCACCATGCATTTAGACACAATTTTATATACCACATTACACAGGCTAATCGGTCTGAAATCTTTTAGTTCCTTTGGGTGTGGAACCTTAGGAATCAGCACAATAGCCGTGTCATTAACTCCATCTGGCATAATGCTCGTGACAAAGAAGTCCTGTATCGCGGCCACAATTTCATCCTTCAATATCGCCCAATTCCGTTGGTAAAATCTGGCCGGGAATCCATCACACCCCGGGGCCTTCAAGGGGCCGATTTGAAACAGGGCATCCGAGATTTCCAACTCAGTGTAGGGTTTACATAGTGATTCGTTCATCTCTTCCGTAACCTTAGGTACAATACACTCAAGAACCTCCCCTGGTGACAGGGTGTGGTCTTTTGTGAAGATCTCCTTGAAGTAGGAGTGCGCCATCCGCTCCATGTCCGTCGGGACGCTGCACCATGACCCATCAAGTTTCTGCAGCCGCTAAATAAGGTTTCTCCTGGCTCACCATACTGCCCGCCGATGCAAATATTTTGTGTTGCGCTCGCCTTCGTTCAACCAGACAATACGGGATCGCTGGAGCCATAGCATCTCCTCTCTATAGAGCAACTCGTCTAGCTGGTTCATTTTTTACCATAGAAGAGCACGGTTTGCCCCCGACAATTGAAGTTCTGCTAGCTGTGAGCGAAGCGACTCAATTGCTTTCAGAACATTCCCAAAGTGTGTGCAACTCCACTGTTTCAGATCCTTCATCAGCTCTTTCAACGATTTTGCCACCGACCCTAGGTTGCCGGTCGGTCTATGCTTATTCCAGCTCCCGGCAATCATACCCGGAAGTGTGAGATCGCGTTCCCACATTATTTCATAACGCATGGTAGTTACCCGACGGCGCTTATCCTGCACACACTCAAGTTGGACCAAAAGAGGACTATGGTCAGAGCACGAGGTGGCAAGGTGAAGGACCCTCACCGTCGGAAACATGTCACACCATGCTTCATCCGCTCACGCCCGATCCAAACGAACTTGGATGTTGCGGTCAGATGCCTGGCCATTATTGTATGTCAAGGGAAGGCCACAGAAACCAAGATCCTCCAACTCACACACTTGAGACAATCTCTGAACGACGCCATCTAAGATTCAGAGCGCAGGGACCTGGAAAGATGCTCGTGCTGCCATAAGGCTTCATTATAGTCACCACAAACAATCCAAGGCTCCCTGGAGGTAGCCCGCAATCTACACAGATGTTCCCACATACGATATCCGTTGTCCACTCTCGGTTCGCCGTAAACAAAGGTGCCTCTCCAAACCAAGCCGGTGCACCCATCCTTGACACTAACATCAATGAACCGGTTACACGACTCCAGAACTGTTACTGCCAACGACTCATCCCAGAAAAGAGCTAAGCCACCACTTCTACCATCATTCACTAGTAGAAAAACGGCCTAATGTGAAGCACATTAGTACCGGTTTGTAACAAAACCGGCACTAATGTGCCCATTAGTGCCAGTTCGAATGGCTAGGCGGGCAGAGCTAATTAGTACCGGTTCATTGCGGACCTTTAGTACCGGTCCGTTCCACGAACCGGTACTAAAGAGGATGTGGCACGCCGTGGTCCGTTTGGGGCCCCACCAGCGCCTTTAGTACCGGTTCCTACCACAAACCGGTACTAGAGGTTTGTAGGTGCAGCTGTTTTTTAGTCCCACCTTGCTCGGCTAACAGGGTTTTTACCACCTTAAATATGTTACTTCTCAAACTATCACAAGCACTTGGTCTTCATTGAACTCTATGTGTAGAATTTGTGGCTGCAATATGAGTCTTCACCGGTTTCTAAACCGTTGAGGACTCATATTGACAATTCAGATTGTACACAAAAAGATCATTGATAATCAATGTATTTTGATGTATATTTTTACATGTTTACACCCTCACTCTGTCCTCTCAAACTCCGGACTTTTTTTGCGTTCAGCAGGCGCCATTCAAAACCACGTCATCAACTTTCAACCCTTTCTGACATAATTTGCTATTTTTAATGCATTTATTGATTTGTTTTGAGCTAAATGGCCCTGAAATTGAAAATCACTACAAATGAACTCTGAAAAGGTTGAAACTTGGCATGGTATCATCATTTCACCCGCATAGCATGTGCAAAAAAGTAGAGAGGATCACGGCAAAAACTGGATGCACTTCGTGTACAAACTGGACAATCTCTTTCGAAGTATCAGGGTTTCGGATGGAAACTCATCTGTTACACCGGCAATTTAAAATTTTAATAACTTATTACAACTCCGGACTTTTTTTGCGTTCAGCAGGCACCATTCTAAGCCACGTCATCAACTTTCAACCCTTTCTGACATAATTTGCTATTTTTAATGCATTTACTGATTTGTTTTGAGCTAAATGGCCCTGAAATTGAAAAGCTCTACAAATGAACTCTGAAAAGGTTGAAACTTGGCATGGTATCATCATTTCACCCGCATAGCATGTGCAAAAAAGTAGAGAGGGTCACGGCAAAAACTGGATGCACTTCGTGTACAAACTGGACAATCTCTTTCGAAGTATCAGGGTTTCGGATGGAAACTCATCTATTACACCGGCAATTTAAAATTTTAATAAATTATTACAACTCCGTACTTTTTTTGCGTTCAGTAGGCGCCATTCAAAGCCACGTCATCAACTTTCAACCCTTTCTGACATAATTTGCTATTTTTAATGCATTTACTGATTTGTTTTGAGCTAAATGGCCCTGAAATTGAAAAGCACTACAAATGAACTCTGAAAAGGTTGAAACTTGGCATGGTATCATCATTTCACCCGCATAGCATGTGCAAAAAAGTAGAGAGGGTCACGGCAAAAACTGGATGCACTTCGTGTACAAACTGGACAATCTCTTTCGAAGTGTCGGGGTTTCGGACGAAAACTCATCTGTTACACCGACAATTCAAAATTTTAATAACTTATTACAACTCCGGACTTTTTTTGCGTTCAGCAGGCGCCATTCAAAGCCACGTCATCAACTTTCAACCCTTTCTGACATAATTTGCTATTTTTAATGCATTTACTGATTTGTTTTGAGCTAAATGGCCCTGAAATTGAAAATCACTATAAATGAACTCTGAAAAGTTTGAAACTTGGCATGGTATCATCATTTCACCCGCATAGCATGTGCAAAAAAGTAGAGAGGGTCACGGCAAAAACTGGATGCACTTCGTGTATAAACTGGACAATCTCTTTCGAAGTATCAGAGTTTCGGACGAAAACTCATCTATTACACCGGCAGTTCAAAATTTTAATAACTTATTACAACTCTGGACTTCTTTTGCGTTCAGCAGGTGCCATTCAAAGCCACGTCAGGAACTTTCAACCCTTTCTGACATAATTTGCTATTTTTAATGCATTTACTGATTTGTTTTGAGCTAAATGGCCCTGAAATTGAAAAGCACTACAAATGAACTCTGAAAAGGTTGAAACTTGGCATCGTATCATCATTTCACCCGCATAGCATATGCAAAAAAGTAGAGAGGGTCACGGCAAAAACTGGATGCACTTCATGTACAAACTGGACAATCTCTTTCGAAGTATCAGGGTTTCGGATGAAAACTCATCTGTTACACCGACAATTCAAAATTTTAATAACTTATTACAACTCTGGACTTTTTTTGCGTTCAGCAGGCGCCATTCAAAGTCACGTCATCAACTTTCAACCCTTTCTGACATAATTTTCTATTTTTAATACATTTACTGATTTGTTTTGAGCTAAATGGCCCTGAAATTGAAAAGCACTACAAATGAACTCTGGAAAGGTTGAAACTTGGCATGGTATCATCATTTCACCCGCATAGCAAGTGAAATAAATAGATGAAAATAAATAAAGCAGAAAAGAAAAAACTATAAAAAAATTACTCAAAAATAAATAGAAGAAAATAAATAAAGCAGAAAAGAAAAAACTATATAAAAAACTACTCAGAAATAAATAGAAGAAAATAAATAAAGCAGAAAAGAAAAAAAAACTATATAAAAAACTACTCAGAAATAAATAGACGAAAATAGCAGAAAAGAAAAAAACTATATAAAAAATTACTCAGAAATAAATAGAAGAAAATAAATAATACAGAAAATAAAAAAAACTATATAAAAAATTGTTGGGGCGCTGCCCAGTGGGCCTGCCAGACCTCGTGTGTGGAAATTCAGGCCCAGAAGGGCCAGCAGGCTCACAGCGCAGCGCGCCATAGTTAGGCCCAGAAGCCTGCTTTATAGAGGAGTTCGAAGGAGCAGCCGCGGCTGGGTTTATAAACCAGTGCGGCTGCCCTTCGCCCGGCGAGGTGGGACTAAACTTTGCGCCCCTCACCTGGCAGCGCACCCTCTTTAGTACCGGGTCGTGTCTTCTTTAGTACTGGTTGGAGCCACCACCCGGTAGTAAAGGGCTGCCCTTCCCGCCGCTTGGCCTGGCCAAAATTAACCTTTAGTACCGGTTGGTGGCTCCAACCGGTACTAAAGGCCCATCCTATATAAGCGGCACTTCCAAATCTCGTCAGTTTTCATCTGCTTCTTCTCCTCTGCCCCATCGCCCGCCGCCCCCATCGCCACCCCTCGTCGACGCCCCCATCGCCGCCCCGTCCCCGTCCCCGTCCCCATTGTCGCCGCCCCGGCCGTCGTCTGCGCCCCGTCCCCGGCCGTCCCCGTCGTCGTCGCCGCCCCGTCTCCGCCGTCGTCGCCGCCCCGTCTCCGCCGTCGTCGTCGCCCCATCTCCGCCGCCGTCGTCGCCGCCCCGTCCCCGCCGTCGTCCCGGCCCAGCCGCCCCGTCCCCGGCCGTCCCCGTCGTCGTCGCCGCCCCGTCCCCGCCCCGTCCCCGTCGTCCCCGCCCCATCCCCATCCCCGTCGTCGCCGCCCGTCGTCGCCGCCCGTCGCCGGTGAGCTCCTGCCCCGGCCGCCATGTCCACACACACACACACACATTGTTAATTAGTTGTAAAATTGTTAGTATTTTTTTGTTTTTTAGTTATAGAAATATTTATAGAAATGTTATAAATTTTTCTGTTTTTAGTTAAGAAATATTTATAGAACCGTTAGAAATTTTTCAGTTTTTTAGTTATAGAAATATTAGAAATGTTATAGAAATGTTAGTTATATAGAAATGTTAGAAATTTTAGAAATATTTATAGAAATGTTAATAATTTAGAATTTGCATATAGAATTTTAGTTATCACAATCCAATCATTTAAAAAATGTTACTTTTTGCGGGCATATAGTATTTGTTGTCGACGATGCCCGGCCCGCATCCTCGCCGTCGACCCATTCGCGACGACGTCCTGCTTCACAGGACCCATGTCCGGGGCTAGGCTCCGCCGGGCTGGCACTGGGAGGTGCTATCTTCAGGGGCGCGCCGCTTGGTGAGGAACCCGGCCCCGGGTCCCGTCGTCCACCCTGATATCCTTTGGTGGCGTTCGCGTGGGCAACATTCGGTGCAGAGGGAGCCGGCCCCATCGGAGGTGGTGCGTCGCCATGTCAGGGAGGAGGACGAGCACGTCCGTCGCTACATGGCTGCTATGGACGTCAGGTTCTCCAATACCTGGCAGGTTCTTTGGGCAGATGACCGGATATATGATCCTGTGATGGTTCCTTCTTTTTGGGTGTCCATCGCCCGCACCTTAGGAACCGTGAGTGGCCTAGATTCTTCTCTAGTATTCGATCTTTATTAGCTACCTAGCCCGTGATGTATTCGATATATAATATTCGAGTCGATGTATTCGAGATTATATATATTATTAGAGACGATGTATTCGAGATTATATATTATTCGAGACGATGCATATTATGTACTATGATTCAGTTTTTCCTTATTGATTGCATCCATGCATTGTAATTTGAATACTAAATTGTTTTACATTTCTTCTGAATTAGTTAAATAAAAGCTATGACGGACAATACCGGCAGAGATGAAGAAGAGGCCCTGTTCGAGATCATACGCAGCCCTCGCAGGCCAGATGATCTGAATGAAGAAAATGACGGCTCCCAATATCTGAACAATACCGGGGAGGGTGATGATAAGATATTCGATCTCGACGACCGAATGGATGAAGTCATGAACTATGATTATGATTATGATGACGCAGACAATGTTGATCTCGAAATAACAAAGACCGGCGAGGTATATTTATATAAGCAGGCATCTGGTGATCATCACATGTTTTTTTATTTGAAGATATATTAACGAATCGATCTTTCTTCTTTTAGCCCTTCGGATCGAGCAAATCTGCTTCTATAGACAGCAGGACAGAGCGAGGCCCGGACAAAAAGTTAAAGGAGGGTGTAAAGTACAACATCGATTCCATCAAAGCTAATGGCGAACCCCTCATGCCTAAGAATATTGCGAACAAGTTCGTTCGTCAGTGCGGAGTTCTTGTGAAGGACCAAGCCCCGATCTCCATTCAAGAATGGAAAGATCCGGGGAATGATTTATGTGCATACTACGTTTGCGAGAACATTCGCATGATGATGTCCGAAAGGAGCACATCTAATAGGCAGATATGGGTACGTTTGCCAGAACACTATACACAATTTTTACATCATTATCGATATCTAGTCACACAACTAATACATGCATATTGATCTCCTTCTTAACAGTTCAATGAGGTGCGGCAGAAGCTCCTACCAATGGATCGCGTACGAGCAATTGCAGAGGAAATAGCGGGATTTTTGCTCGACCAGGTCATAGATCCTAGAGGAGAATTCCATTAGCCGCTACCGCAGTAATGCCTCCATGTAGGAGAAATTGTATATACCAAATTGTATATATATATACGTACATGTGTATGTGTCAATATGGTGGTGCGAGACATTCGATGATATATATATATATATATATATATATATATATATATATATATATATATATATATATATATATATATATATATATATGCATGCATAACATGTACAATATGTAGTATCATAAAATACCAGCAAACGAAAAAGAATTAAATGGAAAAACACAAAATTAAAGGAAAAAGAAACCCTGAACCCAAAACCCCCTAGCCTTTTAGTACCGGTTGATGTTACCAACCGGTATTAAAGGTCTCCCCGTCCCCGGCGCCGGCTCGTGCCACGTGGTGGCCCTTTAGCGGCGGTTCGTGCATAACCGGTACTAAGGGGGGGGGGACCTTTAGTCCCCACCCTTTAGTGCCGGTTGCAGAACCGGCACTAAAGGCCCTTACGAACCGGTGTTGTAGCCCGGTTCTGCACTAGTGACTGTTGACACCATGGAAGCCCTTGAGGCCTAGCCTCCATCGTAATTTTTCAATCCTCGAAGACTCTTGTCTAGTCTCACACAGGAAGACTAGCGGTTATTGGCTTTTGAGAAGGCCAAAACCTCGTGAACTGTTCGCCCCCCGGCAGTTCCAAGATAGGATATTCATTGCGTCCGGCGGTCCTCCTCGAGGGAGGCCGCCGATATATCATTGGAAACATCATCCTTAGTGAGTTAGATCGTTTTCTGCTTGAAGAGCTACTAGTCGGCGAGTTGGTCATGCAGAGATCTCTCCCACTACCATCGGTGATGGCAAGTACCGGCTTCGGGGTGCCAGGGTTTTCATTTACATCATCTCTAACATTGTCCATGTTCAACCTCTTCCTTGCATCCCTGTCCACTTCCATCCTAGTTCCTGAGCTTTTCAAGGGGATTGTTGATGTGTCCGTTGTTTCCGAGTCAATCCCCTTCTGCGTAGGAACTGGAGTACCTGCAGGGCTACTCATCTTCCCCGGTTGACGAGGACCAGACGTCTTACCCTGATTGGGATCTGACCTTGATCTATTCGGGCCGTCAGCATACAGCCAATCCCCATACTTGAGCTTTTTTTCGTCATGAACTCCCAGCCCACACTCCTTGTGTTCATGTCCAATCAGACCACAAGCCTTGCAGAATCGAGCCAATTTCTCATAACGTACCAGATAAACCTGACGCTCCCTGGCACGTATGATGCTCACAAACTTCGTAAGGGGCTGTTGGATATCATGATTCACCCTCACCCTGACGTAATCACCACGCGTATTCCCATTCAGGCGCATCTCCATAATTTCACCAGCACCCTTCAACAGTTTCTCAACAATGTTTTCCTTGGGGTCTGTCAGCTTATGGATCTGAAGCCAAATTGGCATGTGAACGAACACGACGTCCTCAGCTCTACTGAATCCATCATACAGACATAGCAGCACCGCCATGTTGCAAAAGAGCCAAGGCCCTTGCGTCATTATGCGCTCCCAATCCCCCAAGCAAGATGCTTGGACAACAAATCTATTAGGACCAACAGGCCGGAATCTCACCAGTTGCGCAGGGTTCCAAGCAGCCCTCATGTCCTTGTAGAAGGCAGATGGAGAGAAGTTTTTTTGGTGTGAACCCTCGCTAGGGCTAGCCACCGAACACTTTCCTTAATCCCCGGATCATCCTCATCGATCTCCACATCATTGAACTCTTCGTCATTGAGATCCAGCTGATCGAAGAATTCCTCCAGATTAGGGTTTGCAGCCGCCGCCGTGCCGCCGCTCGTGGACGAGATGGCATCCGCCGGAGAGACCATCGTATCGCAGACTAGGGATCCACCGAACAACGTAGGACGGCGTCTATGTAGATTGCTGGATGGTAGGACTCAGGGCGATCGGATCGCTGCTGAGGAGAGGAAACCCTAGACGCGAGAGCGTAGGGGGGGGGGGGGGGGGAACCAGATACTTAGGACCGAATAGTTCCACCATTCAATCATGTACAAGGCAACATGGATGCACAGATGCACTACTCTAATCGTTCTATAATGTAATTAATTTTACACATTGACATGGTCTCCAATATGCTAGTTTGACCACAAATTCCTAAAAATATATTATGTGAAGTAAAAAAAAGATTATGAAAATATGTTTCATAATGGATCTAATGATATTAATTTGTCATGGTAAATGTCACTACAGGAAAACCAATTTAAGCCAAGGCGAACAGTAAGTCGAGTGTTGCACTCGGCGTAGCGGATACAGCTTAGAATGTTTCGGCTTATGGGCTATAAACCGAGTGTCAGTTATCGGGCACACGGCTTGTAGGTAAGCCGAGTATAAATTAGGGGCACATGACAAACAAAGTAGGATCACGGCCGGTAGCACCCAACGGCCGTGCCACGTGGCCGGCTTGAGCGTTGTTATAAGCCATGAGCCCGTGTTTGTAACACTCGGCTTAATGCATGATACAAGGCAACGTGTGTTTTTGCTGTAGTGTGTAGATGTAAGCACTATTTATTTTATACATTGTCAAACATTAAATAGTTTAACTTGGACAAATGCTAAAATTGCTTATGTTTTGTAATGGAAGAAGTATAATAATCTGCAACCATACTGACTAGATCTTTTCAATGCCTAAAATTCCAACAAATTGATATGCACCTCCAACATGCATCAAATCATCATGCGGACATCATCTCAGTACACATGATACATCTAACACTTGTTTATCTATATTTCTTCTAGTGCTTTCTGTAGTACCCCATGCCATAGAGTGGATGTGTATATGCAGATAGAATTCCTTGGATGTGCATGGTATATTGACGGATCGAAATGAGGACAAGTTGCTCTAAATGTTAGTGATTGTTTAAGTTCCGGCTGGCGATACCCATCGCTCCCGTGTCGCTCGAGGGTGACGCCGGGGCGCCCCCAACCCTAGCCGCCCGGATACCATCTGTCACCACTCCGCCACCACCGCCGGCAGCCGTTGGCGGCGGCGGCGAAGGCCGGCTCCGGCGACCGGACGGGCGCAACTCCTTCTTCCTCTTCCTCTCAACATCCATGGATATGATGAGTCAATCTTGGTGGTTCTTCATCTCGTTCTCACGGGCCTGGTGCTTGGGGCGCCGCCAGCGCTGATCCGCCACTGCTGCAAGGCTGCCCTTGCGCTGCCGCTCCGGGAGAGGCGGCCGGAGCCCGAACACTACCTGCCCGTCCACGTGCTCGCGCTAGGCCTCCGCTGGTGGCATGCTGCACTTGGCTCCCACGGTGCTGCCGGCAATGGGCCGGCCTTCCGCACATGAGGTGGCCGCCGGCGGTGCTACGGTCTGCGGCTTGGTGGTGGCGATCTAGATCCGATCGACCGAATGATGGTGACTGCAAAATGCAGGGACTTCCTATGGCTCCACGACGGTGGTGATCAACAAAAGATTTTTGGGAGGTTCATCTCTTGATCCGGTGGTTGATTTCGGCGGTGAGATACAAATTATGGACCATGACTTGACGCAAAGGAATGATTGTATAGTGGCGGAGATCACATCGCATGTAGCCACTGAGATTGTGGAAAAGTGGTGGCGACAACACATGGGAGATTTCGATGATGGTGCTACTCGAGCACCTGGTCTTGAGCTTCGGGGCGAAATCCTAGGTCAACCGAGAGTGGTTATGCCTGGCAATGGCGATGTTTTTTTACGTCGTTACCTTGTTGAAGGCATTGCTCGAATATGCTCGGACTGCTTCTTCAGGGTGAAAACCTAGATTCTGACTTTATGGTTGGATCCGGTGACGGCGACACTTGAGTGTCTCTCCCTTCCTGAAGGCGTTGCTGTTGAAGAACCTCGTTGTCCATGTGATGTCATGAGATAGTTGGTGCGGATATGGTTGTTGTTGTAGTTTGTCGATCGCACATCAGATCGCTTTGGTTTTTTTTTTCCTCGCCTACACATAGCTTTGGTCTTATATGACTTTGCTAGTTGTGGGTGTGTTTTTTGCGTGCGTGTGAGTTGGTGTTGGCTGTGTGCATCCTAGCTATGCAGAGGCCGGGTGTATGCTCATTGTTTTATGTATCTTCTTGATGCTTCATTTTGTGCCAATAAAATTCACCCTTTATAAAAAATATCTTATTCACGTGGTATGGAAATATGACTGGAATTGACGCATTGCAGTGCATTAAAGAGTGAATATATTAACTGAAGAAGACAATATGTGCATATATGTATTGGCTGGTGTGTCATCTATTTGTAAATACTAAAACAAATTTTCTAGAAAAAGCTACAATGCTACAAGAGTTTATGGAGACATGTCTTTGGAAATTAAAGAAGAAATATTAATTTGACAGTCTGACTTGAGATGTTTTTTCATTAGAAAAATTAATTTATTTTATTTTAAAAATTCCACAAACGGTTAAGTTGCTAACTTAACAAAGTAAATGTTAGGATGCAGTAATAATATTTCATAGCTACATGTCTCTTGGTGTTTCAGTGGCAATGCATGGGGAATCATCTAGTTTTATAAAATGAAACAAACATAAAATTGATCAAGGCCACTGAGTTGTATAAATAACATTTATTTTATTTATATAGGAAATTGCACTACCCACTATACCTTACCTTGATAACTTTTAGAGCAACATGTCCTTGTGACCATCCTTCTATATATACAGGACACGTCCACCTTATCCATTAGCTACTATATACACATCCACCATAAAATATGTTTTGTTGAAAATCCAGCATAATAGATCTAGATGGATGAAGTGTTAGATGGTGTGTATTATGGATGTGATGTAGCTATGATGGAAGTTAATATATGTTGGAATTGTAGGCATGGGGAAAGAACTAGATAGTCCATGATTATGAGAATGCAGTTGCTTGCCTCCATGCGTGAGAGTGATTGGGATGGCTGGAAGTGTGAATCGGGGGCGACACATGTCCAATTGAACCTCCTGCCCTCGGAAAACACATGGATACACACCGGAAACCAGTTGGGCTTCTGGTGGGAAGCCCTCGGACCGAGCGGATAAGCGCAAGAGACACAATCATTTCCATGGTGGGGGTTGTGTGCATGTGCCGCTGCTAGGTACAACAACAGTGGAATCTTGGAACCTTCTTATGCCGCTGCTAGGTACAACAACAGTGGAATCTTGGAACCTTCTTATGCTGCTAGGAGTATTTCTACGAGGGGAAACTACAAGTAGCACTGGGGTTTTTCTTTACTTTTTTCGTGCCCTCGCCTTTCGTCTACTTCACGATGTCTTGGCCAACAATTATTGCAGTGAAATGTGTGGTTTGTGTGAAATCTTCTTTCAGATGGATTTGGTTTGATTTTATTTGAACTCGATTGGATCCATCATGGTATCTCTGGATGATTCATCCATTTAAAGGTAGATATTGTTATGTCCACGTGCTCCTCCGCCACGTAAGGTCAGCACCATGGTTTCGGGATGACACTCTTGCCTCGCCATGGAACCTATCCTCTGCAAACTGCATGGTGCGGCACCCATCCTTTGTCGCCAGCCAGGTATGCACATGCGACATTCGTGTTTCCAATTTTAATTGTATGAGCTCCCAGTACTTCGATTAAAAAACAAGAACTCACGAAAAGAAATGTGACGATTGAGGGAAGCTCACTCACTCTAATTCAAAGGCGGGAACACACTCCAATTAATGCATGTACGCACCAAAATTCTTGCTACGAGTCGATCCTCTTCACCAATTATATGCTATACAAATTATGAAATTAACACAAAGAGGACAATCTCTGCCCCAATTATCCATTCGCATAACACAGACACGCACTTCCTGCTACATCACTCCTGATTTGTATCCCGCCGCTTACTTAAGTCAAAGACAAAGTACTTCCTCCTTTGAATTAGAGTGACCCAAATGGCCCAACACGCACCCCAGTTGTCTCTCCTATTACTCCACCGCTTGCATAAAAAATAAATAGCCTAAAAAAAATCCACCGCTTGCCGACGGCCTCCTCCTCCGGCGGCGGCCGCCGGTGACCCCGTATCTCACCCGCTCCGTCTCCTCTTTGGCGCTGGTGGATGTTCTACAGCTAGGTGTTCCTCGGCAGCGCGGAGGTGCTCTCGACTGGGCCCTGCCGTTCCCCAACAACGAGATCTGCTGCGTCAGCCACCTCTGGCCGCCCACCCCTTACGCCAGTGTCCCTACGATGCAAGCTCTACCTCGCTTACTTCCATTCGTTAGGTCTCCTAAGTATATATAGTATCATTGAGTTGTTGCTGTTGCTGCTGCTGTTTCCTTTAGGGGTTGGGATGTTAGCCATAAGCCATGTGTGCGTGCACGGCCGTGGCGCGTCTGTGCGCGTGTGTGCGGGTGCGTGCGTTCTGTTTTCTGTTAGTTAGAGTAGTGGGGTGAGTGCGTTGATCCGTTCAGAAGCTGGCCGTGCATGCGCGTGGCCGCGGCAAGCGGATCGTGAGGGCGTGGGGCGCAGCGACGTGTGTGCGAGCTGTGTATAAAGCTCCCTCCCGTGTACTCTTGTAAGCGCCGGTGTTGTAGCGATGTAGTCTGTGTAAAGAGGAAAAAATTTGGGTGTTCGTGCGCCCGTGGCGGCGTTCGTGCGTTGGCCGGAAAATCTCTCGTGTCCACTGTCTCCTTTCTTCCTCCTCCTTCGTCTTTGTTGTGTCAGAGAGAGCGAGTGTGAGGGAGGTGCAGAGAAAGAGTGCAAGAGGAAGGCCACGGCAACAACATGGGAGTGGGGGATTATCACTGACATCATCTCAACCATTCCCTGTTCGGGGAAAAGGAAAATGGTGATTATTGTATTCAAGGTTTGTATTGGACCGTAATTTCTGCAATCTTTAATCTTCCAAGTACAAGCTTGTCTCTAAATAATGTGATAAGTATAGCAGTGAGCCAACAGCCTGAGGTACAATAAGCTAAGTCCAGTCCTCTTTCTGTGCAGGATCACATGGCATGCATGTGTGCCATAAAGGGCAGAATTCTGAGCTCAGAGTATGGCAATGCAATCTATTTTACTGAAGATGAATTTACATTGGAGATGATTATGTTCAGGAAGCAATTATTCAATTGCGAAAACAGAAATCAAAAGAGCTTTACAATAAAAAAGTAAGGGGTTCAGGAAAATAATTTAAAGTCGAGAAATAACTCATTTGTTCAGTTCCCTAGTGGTTTGTTGTGATCCTGTTCACGTGCATACTTTGCATTGAATGCCGAGGCTAATGAACAATCACATATATTACTTGCATACGCATTTTTTTATGGTCTCTTTTGCTTCCATGCCAGAAAGAACTGGATGCTGTTCATTTCTGTATACTGATGATGGACAAATGATGAGCTCTTTCTTTGCTAATTTAGAGCTGGATAGAGCTGATGACACGTCCTAGAGGATGTAGAGAGGATGTGGTAACATAACTGATTCGAAACATGTGATGTGGTGTTTCTTCTATTATAATGCAGCAATGCTGGATTGAATCATTCATGGTTGTACAAACGTGGACCCCTAGTGTTTGACCGTGGGTTGTGGAATTTGGCAAATAACATTCAGATTTGAAGTGTTAAATCTTCTTAACTGAATAGTTGGTATGCTGTGGGTTGTAGAATTTGAAAATAACATTCAGAGTTCATGTATTACATCTTCTTAATTCAGTATTCATTGTGCTTGCTTATGTACAAAAAACGCTTACTGTACTCTTCAAATATTCACAACCTTGTTTGATTTACACAGTGCTTGTCTAGAAAAATTAAACAAGCAGATATTATGCTAATGTCATGCCTAAGACTAGAGATCGTTTTGAATTGAACGCCCAACTGCAATCTCTGCTTGGAAGTTGACCAATTTGATATATAGTGCATATTATCAATCTGATGTATTTAGTTTTTACTGCACAGGTTGATGTGGGACTTCATCCTGCTTGTTTGGAGGAGCATTTTTGTATCGTTGCTGCTTAAGCTTCAGCAACATCTGAGATATCTTTGGCCGGGAGGCGGCAGCAGGAAGAGCTACAGTAAGGGGTCCCGTATGAATATATTTTTCCGGTTATTACCAAAGTTTCCTTATGAATTAAAATTAGAAAGAAAACGAATTATATAAATTGCACCTCTTATCAGGTGTAGGATCTAATTGTTACTGTATCCTCCAGGCTGTTGTAGTAGGTAACATAAAATAACTCAAAATTTAAATGGATCAGGGAAAATAAAACAGAAAACATAACTTCTCTGTTACGCACCTTCTTATGCCCTTGATATATGCAAACGAAGAACACAGTCGAAACCAAAATTAAACATGCCCTCATACCTGTGAAATTATCAAGCCTAATGTTAATTTTTAAAATTCTTTACAACACTTAGCCAATATACTTTCCATCACAAAACAGAGCAAAGAAGAGAAAGATTAGGGGAATTGATGGTGCACACATGCTCAGACTTTTCCTAGTTTGGATCAATCTGCAGGGCGGGAGGAAGTCATATGTTAAGACAGTGACAGAAGAAGCCTCAGACCTGTAGGTAGTGGAGTCGCACAAAGAAACTGCTCCATCACGTCAACGAAAAAAATAGCGCGCTATAACGACGCTATAGCGCCGTTATAGCGTATTCGGAAGGGAACACTATATTTTAGCAAATTCAGCCACTATGGCGCTATTCACGTAATTAGCGCGCTACAGGGCGCTATAACGTTGTAGCGTTTAGCGTTATAGCGTTCAAATGATGAAAAAAAATCAGAAAAATAGGAAAACACAGGTTTTACTTTGTGGTTATTGCACGGTAGATGTAGGCTAGCTGCTCAATGTTCAGAATTAATATATGTAATAGATTGACTATATATGCATCCTATCTAGCTATTTGGCTAGATTATATGTCCCTCTATGGTGGTGTCTTAAGGTACTGAAATACTTTATTTATGGATATATTTGGCATTTTTTGCAAACGCTATTTTGAAATATAGCACGCTATTAGCGCGCTATAACTTGTGTAGCATTTCAAGAAGGGCCTTGCTATATTTTGTAGCGCGCTATTTTTTTCATTGATCACGTGACGCGGTAACCAGAACTGGATGATCTCGGAGGCCATTGATCACACCAACATTGCAGTTGGCATATCCTTGTTGGAGCCCTTTCAGTTCTCGGATGCATGTTTCCGTTTGCCAATCCCAAATCTGATGCGAAAAATGAAGGCAAGATTACATGATGTCAGATGAAAATGTTCAGGGCTGTAAAAGATGTCCAATAGAAGGAGGTCAGATTTAGTCTATTGACACCAAGGAGCCCATATTGACACCATCTGGTCAAGAACAAACTGCTGAAAATCGAGCAAAAAATGACGGTCTTGTTAGAAAATGCTACAAGACTTTTGTTAATAGTCAATCTACATCAGCGACGCGAAGAATGTTCTAACTTGTTTAAGTTTTACCCATGGGCCGTGGCTACTACATAACACCCAGAATGTGGGTAATGTTTGTGTCACACAATGTAGGAGATGGCGTTCCTTAATGACGAGGCAAACAAAAAATAGTTACTATAGAACAATGTTGTACTGTTTTTATAGTTACTTGTACTTTAAGGAACCTCATAAAATTGATTCAAAAAGCACCCACCGCATCTTACACCGTCCGTAACATTTAGAGCAATATGTCCTTGTATAAATCTCTCAATATGTCGTCGTGCACACCTAAACACCCACACACATCCACACTATTTATTTGCATCAAGTCCCCTGTCAAAAAAGGAAAAAGGGTAAATGACTATAATATATATAGATGGAACAAGGTGTGTCCGAGATGGGTGTATGGATGTGATGTCCTTATATTATTGGTTGGAATTGTAGGCATTGGGAAAGAGCTAGCTAGTCTGTGAGAGGATACCTGTAGTTTCTTAAGAACTTGTAGCATATGTGAGATTGGTTGGTAGAACTGTTCAGATAAAGATCCCACAAAGATTATATGTTATGTCCCTGCTCAGCATTGCGCAGAAGATACCATGCGGGAATTGTGAATGGCTATGAGCAAAATTATAATAAGGGAAAGTTTACTCCCTCATGCCGAAAGTAAGAAAAGCTTGAGAACATTTGCAGATCCACTCCATGGTGCTCCGGGTTCACTGACTTCACGTGGCTAAGTCAGCCATGCTACAGTGCTTAGCTACAGCGCGTAGTATAGAGTTAACAAAAGAATTGCTACAATTTGAAAATAGCTAAACAGTATGTTGGTTGCTGAGGTAGTAGTTTGCTCGCATGTCTGCATTTTAGCATGTACCATTGAGATGGGAAACACTTTCTAGACGGGTCCAGCGCAAATTGCACGTTGCTGACATCCTTCTAGTTCTGGTGCTATTTGTGCTAGACCAAATCTTGAAATACACAAATTGCATGTTTACTGTTCACGAGCTAGTACTGAATATCTATAGAACTACATGGTGCCAATGTAATTATTTTACTATGAATAGATAAATTGATTTTTTTATTTCTTGAGGTATCATGTCATTATTTTTTACCAACGGGAGTATTGAACAAGAGGCTGAATGGCGAGGTCATTTTCTGTGAGCACTAGTTGAACAGCAAAGTTGCATATCAAAAAAAATGACTTCACCATTCAGCCTCTTATTGAATTATTCTTTGATGCATCCACCAATTATATAGCTACTAGAATTATTCTTTGATGCATCCATGGAACTTGTGTTGGAAGTGAGATATATCTTAACTTGTAGTTTCACTAGTGCAGAATCGGGCTTTAGTCCCGGTTTGTAAGGACTTTTAGTCCCGGTTCTTGAACCAGCACTAAAGGGTGGGGACTAAACGTCCCCCCTTTAGTCCCGGTTCAACACGACACGGGACCAAAGGCCCACCATGTGGCACGAGCCCGCTCCGGGGTTGGGGGACCTTTAGTCCTGGTTGGTAACACCAACTGGGACTAAAAGATTTTCTTTGAATTTTTTTGAAAAAAAAATTGATTATTTTTCTGATTTTCAAATTTCTGAATTATTTGACGACTTAATCTATAATCACTGCTCAAGTGTGGAGCACTCATTCCAAATTGTCTAACTTCCCGGCCGGTCACCCATCCTCTCACTACTCCAGCCTGAGCACACTTAACTTCCGAGTTCTATTTCCCACTAGTTTCCAAGTCTGCACTTGTTGTTTTTCTAACAATAGCAAACTGTCAATCCTATTAACCCTCAGGAGTTTAGCTTGAACATGAAGTCACACGTTTCACCGTTTGAGTTTGAAACTATTATTTAAAAAACAATAATTATTTAGTAACACTAATATTTCTTGAATAAGTAGTTTGACCAGATTTGACCAAAATTCAAAAAAAACTGAAATAATTATTTAGTAACACTAATATTCTTGAATAATTATTTAGTACCACTAATATTTCTTGAATAAGCAGCTTGACCACAGTTTGACCAGATTTAACCAAAATTCAAAAAAACTGAAATTTGAGCATAACTTTTTTCCTTTCAGAATTTAAGGATTCTAAAAATTTGCAAAACGGCTACGGCCGTCGAAACCGGAACCGGATTTTCGTGCTGAACATTTTGATATATTATATGTTTTTTCGACGTCGTATGCAAAAGATATAGTCGTTTTACTTTTGCATAACACTTTTTTGCAAAACATGTCGAAATTTATGTTTTTAAATTTCCCTAACTAGTAGATGTAGTAACATAACTACATCTCGAAGGATTTTAATTTTTGAAGTTTTTACCATTTTCTTTTGTTTCTTTTTCAAAACTGAAAAGGCGATAGGTGGGGGGAGGGGGGTAGAGTTTGAAAATTGCAGAACCCCTTTAGTCCGGGTTGGAGCCACCAACCGGGACTAAAAGGTTAGACCCCTTTAGTCCCGATAGGTGGCTCCAATCCGGACTAAAGGTCTAACCTATAGTACAAACCGGGACTAAAGGGGCTCATGGGGCCCCGGCCTGACGCCAGCCTGCCACCACCCATTTAGTCCCGGTTTGTGACACAGACTGGGACTATAGGTCACAAATGAACCGGGACTAATACATAGCCGTTGGAACCGGGACTAATGGTATCATCAGTACCGGGCCGTAATTGAACCGGGACTAATGAGGTGAACGTAAGATCGATTTTCTACTAGTGTTTAAGGATACGTAACAGTATACATAATATTTAAATTATTAAGAAAATTGTAATTTAAGAAACCTCGGAGCATTGGTTTAAACTTCCCCATCATAGCCCACACCATCACTAACATTTAGAGCAACATGTATGAGTATATATCCTTCAATATATAGTAGGCACATCTACTCTATCTAGTATACAAACATTCACTTTACAACGTATCTATTGTTGAAAAGCAGCTGGAAATATATAGATGCGTGGAGCAAGTTGTGCATAATATCACCATCACTAATTGTTGAAAAGCAACTGGAAAATTGTAATTTAAGAAACCTCAGAGCATTGATTCAAATATCACCCATCATAGCTCACACCATCACTAACATTTAGAGCAACATGTACGAGTATCTATCCTCTCAATATATAGTAGGCACATCTACTCTATCATACATTCACTGTACGACGTGTCTGTTGCTGAAAAGCAACCGGAATAGATATAGATGCATGAAACAAGCTGTGGACATTGTGTGGCGATCGAGATGGATGCAGCGGTATAGGTTGTATGTCAACTGATTTGCTGGAATTGTAGGCATTGGGAGATAGCTAGCTAGTCTGTTATGATCACGAGGTACTTGTTCGGGAGGCATTAGAATTGTTAGCCTGTGTGCGATGCTTCTTCCTCCTTGACAATCAATGGTTGGTGGTGCAGAGTTTGCAAGGCCGGCAGTGTTCTCGTGGCCTATACTGTTTTGAACATCTGGAAAGAACTGAAGTGCAGCATTTTTCAGCGTAAAACCTGTTCGGCTGCTGTCATTTGTAACGTGATTAAATAGAATATCTGCCTCCTGTGTGATGCGATGGAGAGATAGCCTGTGGTTTTGCATATACGGCCGTCGCTGCAACTTGCAAACGAAGTTCTTGTCTTCTCTTTGCTCTTGTAACCTGCTCCCTTCCTCGGTGAAAAAGCAGAGCACCTGCTATTGCCCCTAAAAAAGCATATGTGCGATTGAGTTGCAATAATGTTCAGATAACAAGCTCGAGGGTGTACGGGAGTTTCTTTCAGTATCCTGACATTTTTTTATCTAGAGCAGAAGCTGCTTTTTTTTTTGAAACTTAGAGCAGAAGCTGCTTGGTTAAGTGCAATCAGTTCTCTGTGAGCACTTAGTTGTGAGCACCAGTTCATCCTTATTCCTCATCGAACCCTTGCACGGAGGTTTCATCAGCAGATTTTGTCACGATAGCAATTAGCTTCTCGTGTCCTCAGTGGTGGGAGCTCCTATTCGACGCGTTTTGCGTCGAACAGCCGAGCAAATGCACAGACGACGCTATGTTGGGCCGGCCCATTTGCGGGTGATCCATGGGAGATGACGACAGTTGTTGTCTTGTACGCAGCCTGAAATATTCAAGAACTAACATCAGCACCAGATTCTGAAACATTTTTTGAAAATTCTAAATGCGAACATTTTTGTACTGTAGTGCCTGGAACTGTAGCTGCCTTTTTTTATTCCGAACAATTTTTCAAATTTGCGAAATTTTTCTAAATTTATGAACAAAAATTGAAACAGGAACATTTTTGAACTTCTGAACAAATTTTGAATAGCAAGAACATTTTTTGAATTTTTGAACAAAATTTAAAAACGGGAACATTTTTCGTAAAAACACGAACATTTTTATAAATTGTGAACCAAAATTGAAAACAGGAAAAATTTTAGAACTTCTGAACAATTTTTGAATAGCAAGAACGTTTTTTAAATTCTCAAACAATTTTTTAATTTCTGAACAAAATTTTAAAACGGGAACATTTTTTGTAAAAGCGAACATATTTTGAATTTCTGAAAAAAATTCGAAAGCGGAAACATTTCTTGAAATTAAAACAATTTATGATAGATGCAAACATTTTCTGAAATTTACGAACATTTTTCCAGAAACAAAAAAAAATTCGAAAAAAACGAAAAATAAAAAATATAAAAATAAAAAAAAGGAGAGGAAGAAAAAAGAAAATAAGAAAAGAAAAGAGAAAAAGAAGAAATAAAAAGGAAAATAGAAACCCAGCTTAAGGAACCTTCTAGAAGGTTCCCAAAACCGATAAAACCGTTTGGGAAACTTCTAGAATGTTCCCAAAACCGAAACTGCCTACTGGGAGATGGGCCGGCCCAGCTGATTGCTCCCCTATGCGTTCGCTCGACATTTTGAAGCAACGAGCGTCCAATAGGAATTTCCCTCAGTGGCGGAGGTTGGGCTGATTTTGTGGAGGGGCAAATGGGCTGGAGGGGCAAGAAACATGACTTTAGGCTGGTTTTAACTGGACATATGGGCTGAATACTAGCTTTCTCATGGGCTGGGGGGGGAGGGGGGGGGGGGGGATGGCCCAGGTTGCTCTCCACCTAAGCTTCGCCACTGCGTCTCCTGATTGTTGCGCTGCAGCTCCTCTTCTTCCCCCTGTTGCCCGACGCATCAGCCTCGACGACCGTACACTACTGATTTTCCAATTGTAGGCATTGGGAAATTCCACCTCGCCGCCCGCTGCTGATGCATGGGTCACCTCGACACGACTCCCAATCTGCGCCGTCTGCCTCTTCCGCTACCTCCTGGATGGCGACGGGGTGCTCGATATCCCCCCCCCCCCCCCCCCCCCCCGAGTCCTCCTTTGGCTTGGCACGTGTGCCTACCTCCGCCGCAAGGAAGATGGTAGTTTGGCATAAAACACCCCAAAATATATTACTGAGATTTTTTTTTGCACATGGTCCATTACAGGTTGGACCACTGTGCTCTCAAATCAGTGTTAATTGAACGCTCTGAAGCATCCTGCATTTTGCGTGACCAAAGTGCTTATTTCTGACGAGTTCACACACTAACAAGTATTAAATACTCTTCTTTTTTTTGCGGGGTATTAATTACTCTATGGAATAGCAAGTTGCTATACATCCTTCACAGAACAAGACATAACATAGTAATGAGTGAGAAGTTAAGGGAAGGGGACATATTGCAACTGCACATGTTGAAATCATTTGATCTTCTTGAGCGAGTTGAAGTCATTTAGTTACATGTCCTCATGCCGATCCTTCAATGAGTTAGATGATTTACCTCGTTGGGAAAGCAAGAAAAGTAGTTGAAAAGCGATGGCCTAGGTATTAGTATGATTTTTTATGCATCCATGGAACATCACCCGCCATAGCTTACGCCATCAATACATATTGGAGGAACTTGTATTGGTGTCTACCCTTCTACATATACTACCACTCTAGTATACAGTCAGTCAAACATTCGCTCTACAACGTGTCTGTTGTTGCAAAAAACAAGAATAGATACAGATTTACGGGCAAGATGCTTAGAGATGTATACCGAGATGGATGCAGTGGTGTAGGTAGGATGTCAACTAATTTTTTTGGAATTGTAGGCATTGGTAAATAGCTATCTACTCTACTTCATCAATTTCGCACATGCTCGCATGCATGCATGTGAGCATGTTTGCGATTGAGTGCCGATAATATTCAGACAACATGCTGCAGGATGCACCCGAGTTTTTTTCAGTATCTTGATTGTTTATTTATCTAGAGCAGAAGCTGCTTGCTTGAGTGTGGTCAGTCTTCTGTAAGCATGTGAGTAGTAGCGCTGAGAAATGGTTCATCCTTATTTCTCATTCAATTCCTGCACGAATGCTTCATCATCTGATTTTGTCACAATGGCATTTAGCTTCACATATCCTGCTCGTCCAAGGATAGCGTGAGATAGACAGTAGAAACACTCACGCCACACGCTCCAGCTCGCCCACTCAGCCGGCATTGCTGCGGTTATAGACGGGGCGAGCCCACTTGGGTTTTGGGCTCGACTCGAGCTCTCAGCCTGACGGCTAAATGGGACGACATGAGTCTGCTTTCGGGCTTATGAAGGCCACGAGAGCTATTCTTCGCTTATTGTGACTCCTATGGTAGTCTCCAGAGCTACAATAGGAGAGCTAACGCTGAAGGATTAGTGCAAAACGGGCCGTACCATTGCCAGGCGACAAGCGAACGTAATAAGAAGTGTCACAAAAAATAGCAGCGTTGGATAATCTCAAACCCCGGACCTAATGATGGATAGCACCGTTGCCAGACACTCTAGCTCGCGACTGGGTATGTCTAAAGTTGCAGCACAAAACTTAAAGTACTATATACAATGGCAGATCCATTTCATCGAATAACGTTAGAAAATCATGAACAAATTTTGAAACTCGCACAAACTTTTAAAGCGTGAATTGTTTTTAAAAACGTGAAAATATTATTGAAAACATGAACTAAAATTTGAAATTATAAACATTTACTGAATTATTTTATATACGATGAACAATTTTTAAATATACATTGGAAATTTTTGTAATGTATGTAGAATATTTTGTAACTACACGTAACAAAGTTTGATAATATATATTTGGCAGAAATCAAAGTTTCGTTAGCTTCTGTTTAACTTGATGGAACAAAGTTTCCTTCACTGCGAACAGTTTTTCAACAACTCAAATTGACCAAAGTGGATAAAACTTTGAAGAGCACAAACGACAATAAAATAGAATAAAGAAAAGTATTTATTGTACATCGTGCAAAATAGCAACATGTTTACAAAAAGGCAACATAATCTACCTTGCTTGTAATAGAAAACATAGCAGTACAATTTGATTATTTATTTTTCGAGATTTAGTACAATTTCGTTGTTGACTATATTTATTACCATGAGCGTCACTGGGCCGGCCCATCCATGCAATGGCGCGGGGGACGATTCCAAAGTGCTCCCTATAAGCAATATATAGACATGCCCATAATTACTGACGGTCATTAGTGTATACAGTATACTACCTACTGAAAATCAAGTTCTAATTTTTTTTTAAATCACAACTTAGAAAATGGTACTTGAATTTCTAGATTGAACTTGTGCTTACCTCCATGCGAAAAGTGATAGTGTGAACTGAGTAAAGACGAAATTTGACAGAGCAAACAATCAGAGTCAAGCAGCACGCCAAGGCGCACCCAAGCATCAATGAAATATGTGTACATGTATATCTCAAATTAACTTGAATTACAAGGTAACTAAATAATATTCACTATATTTATACCATTTTTATATAAGATATTACTATAAAAAATAAGTGTAAATTAATTGAAACATCACCCACCACTCATTGCAACATTACTGATATTTAAACCAACAACTCCTCATTTCTATCCATCAATGTAGTAAGCACATTAACCCTACCTATTGGAGTAGCATATATACATCCACTCTATCATTTGTGTTGTTGAGAAGTCACTAGAAAAGGTATAGATGAAACATGTGTTAGATGATATGTATCGAGATGGATTATGGATGTGATGCAGATAGGACGTCAATTAATTTTTTGGAATTGTAGGCATCGGGGAATTGCTAGCTAGCGAGCTACCTGTCATCTGTAGTAGATTACCGGCATGCATGTTAGAATGTGTGTAATTGAGTGGTCAATCTATTCAGTGGCGTATCTACCGCAAATTAAATATTGCCACATATTTATCATGGGCTAGGATTCTTAAGCCATGTCTTGCAAGTAGCAACTATTGTCATTGCATGAAAACATGTTGGCCCAAGAAAAACAAACATTAATTAGAGCTTCTATCTTGCAAAGCAAATAATTATTAATTATCTGATGGATGCAGTTTTAGACATAAAGGTTCACATCCATCCATTGGTAAACTCTTAAGTTAAAGACGGTTCACATAGATTTTTGGACGGACACAGCATGACAGCAGCGTTGCGTTAATGTATTAAAGAAAGGAGGATACTGTAGAGGTTTTCCTACAATAAGAACAGACCATGTATAGGAACAAACTCCTCAAAGGATATGTCCCACAAGGTTTTTACAAACAGACATGAGAAAAACTATGGACCTCAGACACGAGATACTTCGGCTGCTCACACGCCGGAGCTCACCTACATCTGGGGTGTTGTGCCAACAGAGACGCTCACCCAAGCATACTCTGATGGCAATTTCGTTGGGAGCAACATCTAGCAACCGCTCGACGGGCCGCTGTGGGAAACCATTTGTGGGCCTGCGGCTCTCCCATCTGTTCGGTCGTACCGTCCCCGATAGTTAGAACAAGTTTACTCACAGATCACTCAGTAGGTATTTCTGGAACTTATAAGAACAGGTGAATCTTCCTGAAGTTTTCAGCACTTATAGATGTTACACCGAAAAAGTTCGCGGCAACATAAATCTCTAAAACCATGATGATTACTAGCTTCAACAATCAAACACAATACGAACAACAAATCTACCGCATTGATTAACTAGAGCACATGGTGATCTTAGCCATGTCCGAACAAGCTTAAGGACGTCTCATTTCCAGTGCTAATTACGGGACGCTGGGGGAGAACCTCCAGCACTTGCACTGCATGCTCCGCCACCACGGCCCGGGATGGACGCCCTTGCCGACCAGGTCCAGAACATGTTTCCCAGTGCACGTGGAATGCACACAAGTACAACCACAAGGTGGCAGGGCAACTGAACACCGTGGCCCGACAGGGATGCGCATGCCGCATACGCAACCCTCTAGTCTTTAATAGCAAACTTGTATGACAATTAAAGATGAAACTCGTGAAAAAAATTGTAATGAGCAGGGAAGTTCACTCTAATTCACTGACGGGTACATTCTCCGCTTAATGCACACACCAAAATTTCTGCTATAGTTTTCTTCACCAAATAACACGGAGAGGACAAATATAACACAGAGAGGACAAATAAACGTTGCCCCAATTAATGTACCATTAGTCACATAACACAAGCACACAATTCCTGCTACATCATCTGATTTGTATTCCTCCGATGCTTAATTCCCTTGCTACAAGCAATACCTTCGTGGAAAATCAATCGATTTCAATTATTGCAATTCCCGATTTTTGTCAAATAGGAGGATCACATTAACATGTGCATCATGCTGAATCGTATATATAAATGCCGAGAGTAATATATTTTCTATTTGATTGGAAAATGTATTGTGAGTAATTAAAACACTTCATGTCACGCCCTACACATTGACTAGCATTTAGAGCAACATCTCCTCCTGTTGATCCGTCAATATATATACGGGGCACATCCACACTATCAATTAGCTAGTTTATACACACGCGCACTACGATGACAATTGATTTGTTGTAGTTGTAGGCATTGGGAAAGAACTAGTACTGCTCTGAAGATTTAAACTTTGTACAGCCATGACATGGCAGCTGTAAGAGTTAAACACGGAGTGCATCTGTGCCTGTCCGGTTCACTACGTGTGTGTACTTGTACGTGTCTCCAAGTTATCACCAAATAGGGCTAGTACTAGTCGACGAGTATGGCATTTTGGATCAACGCCTCCATGGAGGCCGAATTTTTGAAAAATTCAAAATTCGAATAGGACTAGTTGATTGGCTAGTATATGCTCGTGTAGGTCTCCAAGTAATCACCGAATAGGACTAGTTGATTAGCTAGTATATTATCCCTGTACCCCTGTAAAGTATTGCACCATGAGTTGAAGGAATAAACTCTAGGCTCACTACGACTAGGAGCCTTTGGCAATCAGCCAAGCGTTTCGTGTGCGTGCGTGTATTACATCCAGCCAGCATCGATCAAGTAGATTAGGTTTTGTGTACGCGCGTGTGTAATTAGCTTCGGCCAGTGGTGGATCAATCAGGAGCAGGCGCTTTGTTAGTTGAAGGCTAGCTTTGCACTGGGATGGGTGGAATGATCAGAGGAAGCTAGTTTGCGTTGCTTCGTCATCGATCATCGGTCGCCGCGTGTCACCGGAAGTACTCGACGTCAAGGGATTAGGCCAACAATTGGTATCAGAGTTTTGGTTCTTTGACTTGTTTTTGGGAAACAAATAGAAGGATCATGTTGCTGGAAAGAGGCATGGAGATAGTGGAAACATTCGGGGCGGCTAAAGTACTTGCCATGTAGCAAGAACTTTGGGATCTGGCAGCCCTTACGGAGTGTGCACTCCGCGCCAACGAGCTATGGGATGCGGTCGATCTAGGTGACCATGTGTTCAAAAAGGAGGGAGCCGATCACCGCAAGGATCGGCAGGCAGCGCCAATGCTTTATTCGGTGATGCCGATGGACATACTCCAACACCTAATAGTCAAGCAACGGCGAAGGAGGCATGGGATACGTTGAAGCCCCTGTTCAAGGGGAACGCCCATGTCAAGCAAGCCAATCTCCAACCTCTCCTAAGAAACTATGACACTTTGATCATGGGAAACAACAGAGTCCGTGGACGCGTTCGCTTCACGGGTAATAATTCTCGTCAATTGCATACATGTGCTTCAAGAAAACCTCATGAAGGCCCCAATTTGTCCTTCAGTTCTTGCACATAGCCTCTCGTCGATACCTGCAAACTGTCATGGTGATCGAGCAGTGCGTCGATCTCGCGACTCTCTCCGTAGATTCTCGTCGGACGGCACAAGGCTCATGACGAGAGTATGTCTCACTGTCTCCGGGACAAGAGGAATGACGAGTATGTGATTCTCACAAAGGCGCAATGGATTGCTCTGCCGAAAGAAAAGCAAGTTGGATCCATAAGCAACAGCAAGAAAAAGGAGAAATAACATTCAACGAGAAAGAACTCTGTAGATTCAGATGATGTGGCTGCATCATCGAGGAGAAAGTTTGGCATCTCAAAAGTAAGGTGTCATAATTGTGGCCTCCTCTGTCACTTCAAGGCTGATTGTGAGGAAGCACTGAAACAAAAGCACTCATGGCCGAGGAAGGCGATGATTGAGACATGATGTTGGTATGCGAACTGGTGGACGAGGAGGATCCAGACTCAAGTGTTGACTAAAGAAATGTCGCGCTTTTGAAAGCAAATGTTTGTGATCATGAACATAGTTCGAGAACTTGTGTTGATTCTACGAACATGAAAGCGTAACTGTAGGCGATGACGTGGCGCCAGAAGTCCATAATGAAGCAAGTCGTGCATGTGACGTGTCGCTGAGCAAAGGAGACACGAGTGCTATTTGTGTTGGTGCTGATGCAAAGATGGAGACACGTGTTATTAGAGGGGAAGTACGTAGGCGCGGATGACATGGCTGTCATGTCCACGGCACAAGGAAGCAACTCGTTGTGTGATAACCCACAAGTATAGGGGATCAATTATAGCCTCTTTCGATAAGTAAGAGTGTCAAACCCAACGAGGAGCTAAAGGTAGAACAAGTATTCCCTCAAGTCCTATCGAACACCGATACAACTCTACGCACGCTTAACGTTCGCTTTACCTAGAACAAGTATGGAACTAGAAGTACTTTGTAGGTGTTTTTGGATAGGCTTGCAAGATAATAAAGAGTGAGTAAATAAAAGCTAGGGGCTGTTTAGATGAAGACACAACTAAATTTGTTTTAGTAGAGAGCTTTTTGTTACGAGAAAGTTATTTGTCCCTAGGCAATCGATAACTAGACCGGTAATTACTATTGCAATTTTATTTGAGGGGGAGGCATAAGCTAACATATTTTCTCTACTTGGATCATATGCACTTATAATTGGAACTCTAGCAAGCATCCGCAACTACTAAAGATCATTAAGGTAAAACCCAACCATAGCATTAAAGCATCAAGTCCCCTTTATCCCACACGCAAACAACCTACTTACTCGGGTCTGTGCTTCTGTCACTCACGCCACCCACCATAAGCAAATCATGAACATATTGCAAACCCTACAGCGGGAATCCTCATGCTTGCGCGACATGGAGAGCACCATAGGACAGCACGAATAATAAAACATGCAACTCAAACCAATCTTGATCATCGAATAACCCATAGGACAAAACAGATCTACTCAAACATCATAGGATAGCCATACATCATTGGGAAATAATATATAGCATTGAGCATCATGTTTAAGTAGAGATTACGGCGGGTAAGAGAGAGGTTACACCGCTGCCTAGAGGGGGAAGAGTTGGTGATGATGGCGGTGAAGTTGTTGGTGAAGATTGCGGTGATGATGATGGCCATGGCAGCGTTCCGGCGCCACCGGAAGAGAAGGTGAGAGGGGGCCCCTTCGTCTTCTTCTTCCTTGACCTCCTCCCTAGATGGGAGAAGGGTTTCCCCTCTGGTCCTTGGCCTCCATGGCGTGTGAGGGGCGAGAGCCCCTCCGAGATTGGATCTGTCTCTCTGTCTCTTTATGTTTCTGCGTTCTCCTCTGCTGCCCTTTCACCGTTTCTTTTATATCTGGAGATCCATAACTCCGATTGGATGGAAACCTTCGCCCAGATCTTTTTCCAAAATTTAGCTTTCTTGCGGCCAAAGTAGAGCATCAACCGCCTTATGAGGGGCCCACGAGGGTGGGGGGCATGCCCACCTGGAGTGGGCGTGGGCCCCACCCTCGTGGCCACCTCGGGCACCGTCTCGCGTTGATTTTACTTCCCAAAAATCACAAATATTCCAAAATAATTCTCCGTCCGTTTTTATCCCGTTTGGACTCCGTTTGATATGGGGTTTCTATGAAATATAAAACATGCAACAAACAGGAACTGGCACTGGGCACTGGATCAATATGTTAGTCCCAAAAATAGTATAAAAAGTTGCTAAAAGTATATGAAAGTTGAATAATATTGGCATGGAACAATCAAAAATTATAGATACGACGGAGACGTATCAGCATCCCCAAGCTTAATTCCTGCTCGTCCTCGAGTAGGCAAATGATAAAAAAAGATAATTTTTGATGTGGAATGCTACCTAGCATAATCTTGATCATGTATCTAATTATGGCAAGAATATTAAGATACGAGTGATTCAAAGCAATAGTCTATCATTTGACATAAAAAAATAATACTTCAAGCCTACTAATAAAGCAATCATGTCTTTTCAAAATAACATGGCCAAAGAAAGTTATCCCTACAAAATCATATAGTCTGGCTATGCTCCATCTTCACCACACAAAATATTCAAATCATGCACAACCCCGATGACAAGCCAAGCAATTGTTTCATACTTTTGACGTTCTCAAACCTTTTCAACTTTCACACAATACATGAGCGTGAGCCATGGACATAGCACTATAGGTGGAATAGAATATGATGGTGGGGGTTATGTGGAGAAGACAAAAAAGGAGAAAGTCTCACATCAACTAGGCGTATCAACAGGCTATGGAGATGCCCATTAATAGATATCAATGTGAGTGAGTAGGGATTGCCATGCAACGGATGCACTAAGAGCTATAAGTGTATGAAAGCTCAAACTGGAAACTAAGTGGGTGTGCATCCAACTTGCTTGGTCATGAAGACCTCGGGCGTTTGAGGAAGCCCATCATCGGAATATACAAGCCAAGTTCTATAATGAAAATTCCCACTAGTATATGAAAGTGATAACTCAAGAGACTCTCTATATGAAGAACATGGTGCTACTCTAAAGCACAAGTGTGGTAAAAGGATAGTAACATTGCCCCTTCTCTCTTTTTCTCTCCTTTTTTATTTTCTCCTTTTTTATTTTTTTTATTTTTTGGTGGGCTTCTTTGGCCTCTTTTTTTATTTGGGCTTCTTTGGCCTCTTTTATTTTGATGACCTCACATGGGACAATGTTCTAATAATGATGATCATCACACTTTTATTTACTTACAACTCAATATTACAACTCGATATCTGGAACAAAGATATGACTCTATATGAATGCCTCCGGCGGTGTACCGGGATGTGCAATGATCTAGCATAGCAAAGATATCAAAAAAAAACAGACAAGCCATGAAAACATCATGCTAGCTATCTTACGATCATGCAAAGCAATATGACATTAAATGCTCAAGTCATGTATATAATGATGATGGAAGTTGCATGGCAATATATCTCGGAATGGCTATGGAAATGCCATGATAGGTAGGTATGGTGGCTGTTTTGAGGAAGATATTATGAGGCTTATGTGTGATGGAGCGTATCGTATCACGGGGTTTGGATGCACCGGCGAAGTTTGCACCAACTCTCGAGGTGAGAAAGGGCAATGCACGGTACCGAAGAGGCTAGCAATGATGGAAGGGTGAGAGTGCGTATAATCCATGGACTCAACATTAGTCATAAAGAACTCACATACTTATTGCAAAAATCTATTAGTCATCGAAACAAAATACTACGCGCATGCTCCTAGGGGGATAGGTTGGTAGGAAAAGACCATCGCTCGTCCCCGACCGCCACTCATAAGGAAGACAATCAATAAACAAATCATGCTCCGACTTCTTTACATAACGGTTCACCATACGTGCATGCTACGGGAATCACAAACCTCAACACAAGTATTTCTACTAATCCACAACTACCCACTAGCATGACTCTAGTATAACCATCTTTATATCGCAAAACTATTGCAAGGAATCAAACATATCATATTCAGTGATCTACAAGTTTTATGTAGGGTTTTATGACTAACCATGTGAATGACAAATTCCTGTCAACTCTCTAAATGGATTTAAGTGAAGCAAGAGAGTTTAATTCTTTCTACAAAAGATATGCCCATGCTCTAACAAATATAAGTGAAGCAAAAGAGCATTCTACAAATGGCGGTTGTCTAACTGAAGAGAAACAGGCAATCCAAACTTCAAATGATATAAGTGAAGCACATGAAGCATTCTATAAAGCCATACCCAAAAGATATAAGTGAAGTGCAAAGAGCATTCTATAAATCAACCAAGGACTATCTCATACCAGCATGGTGCGTAAAAGAAAAATGAAAACTAAATGCAAAAGACGCTCCAAGATTGCACATATCGCATGAATGAAACGAAACCGAAAACATACCGATACTTGTTGAAGAAAGAGGGGATGCCTTCCGGGGGATCCCCAAGCTTAGACGCTTGAGTCTCCTTGAATGTTTACTTGGGGTGCCTTGGGCATCCCCAAGCTCGAGTCTTGCCTCTCTTCCTTCTTCTCACATCGAGACCTCCTCGATCATCGAACACTTCATCAACACAAAACTTCAACAGAAAACTCGGTAAGATCCGTTAGTATAATAAAGCAAATCACTACTCTAAGTAATATTGCAAACCAATTAATATTTTGTTTTTGCATTTTTTCTACTGTAATATAGCTTTTTCATGGCTTAATCCACTGATATAAATCGATAGTTTCATCAAAACAAGCAAACTATGCATCAAAAACAGAATCTGTCTAAAACAGAACAGTCTGTAATAATCTGAACATTCACCATACTTATGATACTTGAAAAATTCTTCCAAAATTATCAAAAATAAAAAATTTGTATAGAAAGACAGTGCAAAAAGAATCAGAACCATTTGACATTCCAGTAAAAATTTAAAAATCGCACACTACAGCCAAAGTTTTTGTCCTGCACCGCACAAACCAACAAGCATTGTAAACATCCTAAAGGCAAACCTTGGCACATTATTTTTATAATACAATGGAATTGTACAAGGGGATAATTATTTTTGTTGAAAAGTTTCTGTAATCAAGATTCACAAAGTTTCCGTGAGCATGAACAAAGTTCAAGGCTAGCTCCCACTTCAACAATGCTCGTCTTTCTCACTTTCGCTTTTCTTTTTGAAAAAGTTTTGGGTTCCCCTCTTTATTTTTGTTGTTTTTAAAATATATGAAAGCACTCAACAGAAATAAATGACTCTCTAAAACTTCGGGGTTGTCTCCCTAGCAGCGCTTTCTTTAAAGCCATTAAGATAGGCATATAGTGCTCAAGTAATGAATCCACCCGGATCCCGAGGTATATCAAAGCCAATTTTAATTAGCAATGATTTGTAATTTAGTAGTGAGCAAAAAGTAACATATATCATGCAACAACAAAGTCTAACTCTCTTCCTATGCATCGGCATGTCATAAAATAACAATTCATGCACACCTATTAAAGGCCAATGCATAGTATAAACAGTTTCTTGCAATTTTGTCATGTGGGAAACATAGAGAGGTGGAGATATAGTTCCTCTCTCATAATAATTGCAAGTAGGAGCAGCAAGAACATGCATATTATATCTATCAAAATCATCATGTGCAACGGTTAAAGGTAACCCATCAATATAATCCTTAATAAGTGCAAACTTCTCCGATATAGTGTAGTCGGGAGAATTCAAAAAGATAATAGGACTATTATGCGTGGGTGCAATAGCAACAATTTCATGTTTAACATAAGGAACTATAGCAAGTTCATCTCCATAAGCATCATTCATATTGGCATCTTGGCCACAAGCATAGCAAGCATCATCAAAAAGGGATATTTCAAGAGAATCAACGGGATCATAACAATCATCATAGCAATCATCCTTCGGTAAGCACGAAGGGAAATTAAACAATGTATGAGTTGAAGAGTTACTCTCATTAGAAGGTGGGCACGGGTAGCTAATCTGCTCTTCCTCCTTTTGTTCTTTGCTCTCCTCATCATCTTTTTCATCCAATGAGCTCACAGTTTCATCAATTTCTTCTTCCATAGACTCCTGCAAAATATTAGTCTCTTCTTGGATAGCAGAGTAGTCCTCAATATATGGTTCAACATAGGCATTAGAAGCATAATTATCATAGCAATATTTAAGTATGGCAAAAATTTCAGATTTGTAAAGAGTAGCACCATACTTTTCAATCAAAGAAGCAATTTCATGAGCACCCTTAAAAGCAACAAATTCTTCAATTTGTTGAACATCATAGTAACTATAAACACCTTTAGCATACGAAGATAAGATTCCATTATCAATAAACTCACATTGGTAGGGAAGGTGTTTCTTAGGGTTTTCAGAACAACAAGTAAAATGATATATATAACATAAATTCCAAGCATAGCATTGCAAACGATGAATTTGACCCAGTAAAAGTTTCCCTTTTTCAGATATGCGGTGTCGCACATAATAAGCATGGTCATCTAAGGATTTGCCCTCAACTAAGCTAGTTGGGGTTTCAGCACGAGCACATAGGGATCGAAGATGATCCAAGTAATAAGCTTCAGGAGTGTGATAGATTTTGAGTGGTTCTTCAAACATTGGTTCAGTAGGTACAACTAATTTTTTTGGTATTTTCGTTTCCTACCCATAACTAAAGATAGAAAACAACTAAGAACAGCAAATAAAAATTACTTAGTGATAAAGCAAACAAGCACACACGAGAATATTCACCCCACGCTATTGCTCCCCGGCAACGGCGCCAGAAAAAGGTCTTGATAATCCACAAGTATAGGGGATCAATTGTAGCCTCTTTCGATAAGTAAGAGTGTCGAACCCAACGAGGAGCTAAAGGTAGAACAAATATTCCCTCAAGTTCTATTGACCACCGATACAACTCTATGCACGCTTAACGTTCGCTTTACCTAGAACAAGTATGAAACTAGAAGTACTTTGTAGGTGTTTTTGGATAGGTTTGCAAGATAATAAAGAGCGGGTAAATAAAAGCTACGGGCTGTTTAGATGAAGACACAACTAAATTAGTTTTAGTAGAGAGCTTTTTGTTACGATAAAGTTATTTGTCCCTAGGCAATCGATAACTAGACCGGTAATCACTATTGCAATTTTATTTGAGGGAGAGGCATAAGCTAACATACTTCCTCTACTTGGATCATATGCACTTATGATTGGAACTCTAGCAAGCATCCGCAACTACTAAAGATCATTAAGGTAAAACCCAACCATAGCATTAAAGCATCAAGTCCCCTTTATCCCATACGCAAACAACCTACTTACTCGGGTATGTGCTTCTGTCACTCACGCCACCCACCATAAGCAAATCATGAACATATTGCAAACCCTACAGAGGGAATCCCTCATGCTTGCGCGACATGGAGAGCACCATAGGACAGCACTAATAATAAAACATGCAACTCAAACCAATCTTGATCATCAAATAACCCATAGGACAAAACGGATCTACTCAAACATCATAGGATAGCCATACATCATTGGGAAATAATATAGCGTTGAGCACCATGTTTAAGTAGAGATTACAGCAGGTAAGAGAGAGGTTACACCGCTGCATAGAGGGGGGAAGAGTTGGTGATGATGGCGGTGAAGTTGTTGGTGAAGATTGCGGTGATGATGATGGCCACGGCAGCGTTCCGGCGCCACCGGAAGAGAAGGTGAGAGGGGGCCCCTTCGTCTTCTTCTTCCTTGACCTCCTCCCTAGATGGGAGAAGGGTTTCCCCTCTGGTCCTTGGCCTCCATGGCGTGGGAGGGGCGAGAGCCCCTTCGAGATTGGATCTGTCTCTCTGTATCTTTCTGTTTTTGCGTTCTCCTCTGCTGCCCTTTCACCGTTTCTTTTATATCTGGAGATCCGTAACTTCGATTGGATTGAAACCTTCGCCCAGATCTTTTTCCAAAAATTAGCTTTCTTGCGGCCAAAGTAGAGCATCAACCGCCTTACGAGGGGCCCACGAGGGTGGGGGTGCGCCCACTTGGAGTGGGCGTGGGCCCCACCCTCGTGGCCACCTCGGGCACTGTCTCACGTTGATTTTACTTCCCAAAAATCACAAATATTCTAAAATAATTCTCCGTCCGTTTTTATCCCGTTTGGACTCCGTTTGATATCGAGTTTCTGCGGAACATAAAACATGCAACAAACAAGAACTGGCACTGGGCACTGGATCAATATGTTAGTCCCAAAAATAGTATAAAAAGTTGCCAAAAGTATATGAAAGTTGAATAATATTGGCATGGAACAATAAAAAATTATAGATACGACAGAGACGTATCATTGTGACGCCAGCGTCAGGCAGCGAGCACCTTAGCTTCAGCGAGTGCAGCATGCAGCGTAGGTGGAGCACATGAGAAACCAAAGAGAAGTGAAACATGGAAGCCCAAAGGCTACACTAGCAACAACTCACCTAGTAGGCCACTTTGCCTAGGAGTAGGGCAAAGGAGGCAACATGTGGATGCAGTGGTTTCATGGCCCATTGGGAGGTGATGCTTCACCAGGAAGCATAGCTTCAGCAGCAACGCGGAGGCCGGGGTCTTTCCCCTTTTCAACAAAAAAGGAGCAATGCAGAGTGGCTACCATAGCAACACAAGAGGTCCGAGTTAGGGCGACCCTCTATTCTCATACTCCCTCCGTCCCAAAATAAGTGTCTCAACTTTGTACTAGTTAGTACAAAGTTTTGTACTAACTTTAGACTTTGTACTAACTAGTACAAAGTTGAGACACTTATTTTGGGACGGAGGGAGTATTTCTTTATTATTATCACTGACATACTGAAAAGATTGAACACACATGCATTTCATCACGGCAACTTCTGTCACCGTATCATGCCGAACACGTCACCAGGCACCTTGCAGTGCATGGACATGCATCCACCAATCCCGCCTCTACACAGAAAAGGGTCCTAGATCGAATACCCATTTTGGCTCTCGAGCTCATCTGATTCCTGAATTAACTTTCACAAAACCACATTCATTTCCTATCCACATAGACACATCGATGGCCTTTGCTGTAGCTGTCACCATGACTAGTCCTATCGCAGCCTTCCAACAGATCTACCTAGGTCTACACTTGTGAGCTACCAACTGCTACCTCTTGAGCACTGCGTTGGTTTTCCCTTGAAGAGGAAAGGGCGATGCAGCAAAGTAGCGTAAGTATTTCCCTCAGTTTTTGAGAACCAAGGAATCAATCCAGTAGGAGGCTACGCGCGAGTCCCTCACACCTACACAAAACAAATAAATCCTCGCAACCAACGCGATAAGGGGTTGTCAATCCCTACACGGTCACTTTCGAGAGTGAGATCTGATAGATATGATAGGATAATATTTTTGGTATTTTTATGATAAAGATGCAAAGTAAAATAAAAGCAAAGGAAATAACTAAGTGTTGGAAGATTAATATGATGAAGATAGACCCGGGGGCCATAGGTTTCACTAGTGGCTTCTCTCAAGAGCATAAGTATTTTACGGTGGGTGAACAAATTACTGTTGAGCAATTGACAGAATTGAGCATAGTTATGAGAATATCTAGGTATGATCATGCATATAGGCATCACGTCCAAGACAAGTAGACTGACTCCTTCCTGCATCTACTACTATTACTCCACACATCGACCGCTATCCAGCATGCATCTAGAGTATTAAGTTCATAAGAACAGAGTAACGCTTTAAGCAAGATGACATGATGTAGAGGGATAAATTCATGCAATATGGTAAAAACCCCATCTTGTTATCCTCGATGGCAACAATACTATACGTGCCTTGCTGCCCCTACTGTCACTGGGAAAGGACACCGCAAGATTGAACCCAAAGCTAAGCACTTCTCCCATTGCAAGAAAGATCAATCTAGTAGGCCAAACCAAACTGATAATTCGAAGAGACTTGCAAAGATAACCAATCATACATAAAAGAATTCAGAAGATTTAAATATTGTTCATAGATAAACTTGACCATAAACCCACAATTCATCGGTCTCAACAAACACATCGCAAAAGAAGATTACATCGAATAGATCTCCACGAGAGAGGGGGAGAACATTGTATTGAGATCCAAAAAGAGAGAAGAAGGCCATCTAGCTAATAACTATGGACCAGAAGGTCTGAGGTAACTACTCAACACTTCATCGGAGGGCTATGGTGTTGATGTAGAAGCCCTCCGTGATCGATGCCCCCTCCGGCGGAGCTCCGGAACAGGCCCCAAGATGGGATCTCGTGGGTACAGAAGGTTGCGGCGGTGGAATTAGGTTTTTGGCTCCGTATCTGATCGTTTGGGGGTACGTAGGTATATATAGGAGGAAGAAGTACGTCGGTGGAGCAACAGGGGGCCCACGAGGGTGGAGGGCGTGCCCAGGGGGTAGGCGCGCCCCCTACCTCGTGGCTTCCTGTTTGATTTCTTGACGTAGGTTCCAAGTCCTCTGGATCATGTTCGTTCCGAAAATCACGTTCCCGAAGGTTTCATTCCGTTTGGACTCCGTTTGATATTCTTTTTCTGCGAAACTCTGAAATAGGCAAAAAAAAACAGCAATTCTGGGCTGGGCCTCCGGTTAATAGGTTAGTCCCAAAAATAATATAAAAGTGAATAATAAAGCCCAATAATGTCCAAAACAGAAGATAATATAGCATGGAGCAATCAAAAATTATAGATACGTTGGAGACGTATCAAGCATCCCCAAACTTAATTCCTGCTCGTCCTCGAGTAGGTAAATGATAAAAACAGAATTTTTGATGCGGAATGGTACTTGGCATAATTTCAATGTAATTCTTCTTAATTGTGGTATGAATATTCAGATCCGAAAGATGCAAGACAAAAGTTCAATATTGACATAAAAATAATAATACTTCAAGCATACTAATTAAGCAATTATGTCTTCTCAAAATAACATGGCCAAAGAAAGTTATCCCTACAAAATCATATAGTCTGGCTATGCTCTATCTTCACCACACAAAAATATTTAAATCATGCTCAACCCCGATGACAAGCCAAGTAATTGTTTCATACTTTTGACATTCTCAAACTTTTTCAATCTTCATGCAATACATGAGCGTGAGCCATGGACATAGCACTATATGTGGAATAGAATGGTGGTTGTGGAGAAGACAAAAAGGAGAAGATAGTCTCACATCAACTAGGCGTATCAACGGGCTATGGAGATGCCCATCAATAGATATCAATGTGAATGAGTAGGGATTGCCATGCAACGGATGCACTAGAGCTATAAGTATATGAAAGCTCAACAAAATAAACTAAGTGGGTGTGCATCCAACTCGCTTGCTCACAAAGACCTAGGGCATTTTGAGGAAGCCCATCATCGGAATATACAAGCCAAGTTCTATAATGAAAACTTCCCACTAGTATATGAAAGTGATATCATAGGAGACTCTCTATCATGAAGATCATGGTGATACTTTGAAGCACAAGTGTGGTAAAAGGATAGTTACATTGTCCCTTCTCTCTTTTTCTCTCATCATCATTTTTTTTATTTGGGCCTGTTTTTTTTATGGCCTCTTTTTTTCGTCCGGAGTCTCATCCCGACTTGTGGGGGAATCATAGTCTCCATCACCCTTTCCTCACTTGGGACAATGCTCTAAAAAATGATGATCATCACACTTTTATTTTCTTACAACTCAACAATTACAACTCAATACTTAGAACAAAATATGACCTATGTGAATGCCTCCGGCGGTGTACCGGGATATGCAATGAATCAAGAATGACATGTATGAAAGAATTATGAACGGTGGCTTTGCCACAAATACAATGTCAACTACATGATCTTGCAGAGCAATATGACAATGATGAAGCGTGTCATAATAAACGGAACGGTGGAAAGTTGCATGGCAATATATCTTGGAATGGCTATGGAAATGCCATGATAGGTAGGTATGGTGGCTTTTTTGAGGAAGGTATATGGTGGGTGTATGATACCGGCGAAAAGTGCGCGGTATTAGAGAGGCTAGCAATGGTGGAAGGAGGAAAAGTGCGTATAATCCATGGACTCAACATTAGTCATAAAGAACTCATATACTTATTGCAAAAATCTACAAGTTATCAAAGCAAAGTATTACGCGCATGCTCCTAGGGGGATAGATTGGTAGGAAAAGACCATCGCTCGTCCCCGACCGCCACTCATAAGGAAGACAATAAATAAATAAATCATGCTCCGACTTCATCACATAACGGTTCACCATACGTGCATGCTACGGGAATCACAAACTTTAACACAAGTATCTCTCAAATTCACAACTACTCAACTAGCATGACTCTAATATCACCATCTTCATATCTCAAAACAATTATCAAGCATCAAACTTCTCATAGTATTCAACACACTCATAAGAATTTTTACTATTCTTGAATACCTAGCATATTAGGATTATTTAAGAAAATTACCATGCTATTTAAGACTCTCAAAATAATCTAAGTGAAGCATGAGAGATCAATAGTTTCTATAAAACAAATCCACCACCGTGCTCTAAAAGATATAAGTGAAGTACTAGAGCAAAAACTATATAACTCAAAAGATATAAGTGAAGCACATAGAGTATTCTAATAATTTCCGAATCATGTGTGTCTCTCTCAAAAGGTGTGTACAGCAAGGATGATTGTGGTAAACTAAAAAGCAAAGACTCAAATCATACAAGACGCTCCAAGCAAAACACATATCATGTGGTGAATAAAAATATAGCTCCAAGTAAAGTTACCGATGGAAGTGGACGAAAGAGGGGATGCCTTCCGGGGCATCCCCAAGCTTTGGATTTTTGGTGTCATTAGATTATCTTGGGGGTACCATGGGCATCCCCAAGCTTAGGCTCTTGCCACTCCTTGTTCCATAATCCATCAAATCTTTCACCCAAAACTTGAAAACTTCACAACACAAAACTCAGCAGAAAATCTCGTGAGCTCCGTTAGCGAAAGAAAACAAAAGACCACTTCAAGGTACTGTAATGAACTCATTATTTATTTATATTGGTGTTAAACCTACTGTATTCCAACTTCTCTATGGTTTATAAACTCTTTTACTAGCCATAGATTCATCAAAATAAGCAAACAACACACGAAAAACAGAATCTGTCAAAAACAGAACAGTCTGTAGTAATCTGTAACTAACGCAAACTTCTGGAACTCCAAAAATCAGCCAAAATAGGAAGACCTAGACAATTTGTTTATTGATCAGCAGCAATTGGAATCAATATTTTATCACGTTCTGGTGATTTTTAACAATTGTTTTCGTGAACAGAAAGTTTCTGGAAATTTCTGCAAGATCAAATAACTATCATCCAAGAAGATCCTATAGGTTTAACTTGGCACAAACACTAATTAAAACATAAAAACACATCTAACCAGAGGCTAGATCAAATATTTATTCCTAAACAGAAGCAAAAAGCAAAAAACTAAAAATAAAATTGGGTTGCCTCCCAACAAGCGCTATCGTTTAACGCCCCTAGCTAGGCATAAAAGCAAGGATAGATCTAGGTATTGCCATCTTTGGTAGGCAATCCATAAGTGGCTCTCATGATAGATTCATATGGTAATTTTATTTTCTTCCTAGGGAAGTGTTCCATGCCTTTCTTTAATGGAAATTGGAATCTAATATTCCCTTCCTTCATATCAATAATTGCACCAATCGTTCTAAGGAAAGGTCTACCAAGAATAATAGGACATGAAGGATTGCAATCTATATCAAGAACGATAAAATCTACGGGCACATAGTTCCTATTTGCAACAATAAGAACATCATTAATTCTTCCCATAGGTTTCTTAATAGTGGAATCCGCAAGGTGCAAGTTTAAAGAGCAATCATCAAAATCACGGAAACCTAGCAAATCGCACAAAGTTTTTGGAATCGTGGAAACACTAGCACCCAAATCACACAAAGCATAGCATTCATGATCTTTAATCTTAATTTTAATAGTAGGTTCCCACTCATCATAAAGTTTTCTAGGGATAGAAACTTCCAACTCAAGTTTTTCTTCATAAGATTGCATCAAAGCATCAACGATATGTTTGGTAAAAGCTTTATTTTGACTATAAGCATGAGGAGAATTTAGCACGGATTGCAACAAGGAAATACAATCTATCAAAGAGCAATTATCATAATTAAATTCCTTGAAATCCAAAATAGTGGGTTTATTAACATCTAGGGTTTTGTTCTCTTCAATCCCACTTTTATCAATTTTAGCATCAAGATCTAAAAACTCCGAATTTTTGGAACGCCTTCTAGGTAAAGGTGGATCATATTCAGTCCCATCATTATCAAGATTCATATTGCAAAACAAAGATTTAATAGGGGACACATCAATAACTTTTAGATCTTCATCTTTATTTTCATAAGAATCCGGTTTAGCGGCCATCTTATTAACTAGGGTATCCTGCTTATCCGATATTTCAGCTATCAACTTTTCAAGACGAGCAATTTGGGATCTCAAACCATCAAATTCTTTAGACATATCATCGAGCTCTTTATTCATATAGGTCATAAAGCTTTTTTGTTCCTTAAGCTCGTTTCTGAAGAAATTATTATGCTCAAATTGCAAAACCATAAAACTGCTGACGTTGCTTTCGATCTCTTCTAACCTTTTAAGGTGAAGGTCACCAAATCTAGGTGGAGCCATTGTGACAAGCAAGCAGTCCAACACACGAGCAAACAAGAGACGGCAAAAAGAGGCAAACGGAAAACAGAGGGCGAATAAAACGGCAAGGGTGAAGTGGGGGAGAGGAAAACAAGAGGCAAATGGCAAATAATGTAATGCGGGAGATAAGGTTTTGTGATGGGTACTTGGTATGTTGACTTTTGCGTAGACCTCCCCGGCAACGGCGCCAGAAATCCTTCTTGCTACCTCTTGAGCACTGCGTTGGTTTTCCCTTGAAGAGGAAAGGGTGATGCAGCAAAGTAGCGTAAGTATTTCCCTCAGTTTTTGAGAACCAAGGTATCAATCCAGTAGGAGGCTACGCGCGAGTCCCTCGCACCTACACAAACAAATAAATCCTCGCAACCAACGCGATAAGGGGTTGTCAATCCCTACACGGTCACTTACGAGAGTGAGATATGATAGATATGATAGGATAATATTTTTGGTATTTTTATGATAAAGATGCAAAGTAAAATAAAAGCAAAGGAAATAACTAAGTGTTGGAAGATTAATATGATGAAGATAGACCCGGGGGCCATAGGTTTCACTAGTGGCTTCTCTCAAGAACATAAGTATTTTACGGTGGGTGAACAAATTACTGTTGAGCAATTGACAGAATTGAGCATAGTTATGAGAATATCTAGGTATGATCATGTATATAGGCATCACGTCCGAGACAAGTAGACCGACTCCTGCCTGCATCTACTACTATTACTCCACACATCGACCGCTATCCAGCATGCATCTAGAGTATTAAGTTCATAAGAACAGAGTAACGCCTTAAGCAAGATGACATGATGTAGAGGGATAAATTCATGCAATATGATAAAAACCCCATCTTGTTATCCTCGATGGCAACAATACAATACGTGCCTTGCTGCCCCTACTGTCACTGGGAAAGGACACCGCAAGATTGAACCCAAAGCTAAGCACTTCTCCCATTGCAAGAAAGATCAATCTAGTAGGCCAAACCAAACTGATAATTCGAAGAGACTTGCAAAGATAACCAATCATACATAAAAGAATTCAGAAGATTCAAATATTGTTCATAGATAAACTTGATCATAAACCCACAATTCATCGGTCTCAACAAACACACCGCAAAAGAAGATTACATCGAATAGATCTCCACGAGAGAGGGGGAGAACATTGTATTGAGATCCAAAAAGAGAGAAGAAGCCATCTAGCTAATAACTATGGACCCGAAGGTCTGAGGTAAACTACTCACACTTCATCGGAGAGGCTATGGTGTTGATGTAGAAGCCCTCCGTGATCGATGCCCCCTCCGGCGGAGCTCCGGAACAGGCCCCAAGATGGGATCTCGTGGGTACAGAAGGTTGCGGCGGTGGAATTAGGTTTTTGGCTCCGTATCTGATCGTTTGGGGGTACGTAGGTATATATAGGAGGAAGAAGTACGTCGGTGGAGCAACAGGGGGCCCACGAGGGTGGAGGGCGCGCCCAGGGGGGTAGGCGCGCCCCCTACCTCGTGGCTTCCTGTTGATTTCTTGACGTAGGGTCCAAGTCCTCCTGGATCATGTTCGTTCCGAAAATCACGTTCCCGAAGGTTTCATTCCGTTTGGACTCCGTTTGATATTCTTTTTCTGCGAAACTCTGAAATAGGCAAAAAAACAGCAATTCTGGGCTGGGCCTCCGGTTAATAGGTTAGTCCCAAAAATAATATAAAAGTGAATAATAAAGCCCAATAATGTCCAAAACAGAAGATAATATAGCATGGAGCAATCAAAAATTATAGATACGTTGGAGACGTATCAAGCATCCCCAAGCTTAATTCCTGCTCGTCCTCGAGTAGGTAAATGATAAAAACAGAATTTTTGATGCGGAATGCTACTTGGCATAATTTCAATGTAATTCTTCTTAATTGTGGTATGAATATTCAGATCCGAAAGATTCAAGACAAAAGTTCAATATTGACATAAAAATAATAATACTTCAAGCATACTAACTAAGCAATTATGTCTTCTCAAAATAACATGGCCAAAGAAAGTTATCCCTACAAAATCATATAGTCTGGCTATGCTCTATCTTCACCACACAAAATATTTAAATCATGCACAACCCCGATGACAAGCCAAGCAATTGTTTCATACTTTTGACATTCTCAAACTTTTTCAATCTTCACGCAATACATGAGCGTGAGCCATGGACATAGCACTATATGTGGAATAGAATGGTGGTTGTGGAGAAGACAAAAAGGAGAAGATAGTCTCACATCAACTAGGCGTATCAACGGGCTATGGAGATGCCCATCAATAGATATCAATGTGAGTGAGTAGGGATTGCCATGCAACGGATGCACTAGAGCTATAAGTATATGAAAGCTCAACAAAAGAAACTAAGTGGGTGTGCATCCAACTCGCTTGCTCACGAAGACCTAGGGCATTTTGAGGAAGCCCATCATTGGAATATACAAGCCAAGTTCTATAATGAAAAATTCCCACTAGTATATGAAAGTGATATCATAGGAGACTCTCTATCATGAAGATCATGGTGCTACTTTGAAGCACAAGTGTGGTAAAAGGATAGTACATTGTCCCTTCTCTCTTTTTCTCTCATCATTTTTTTTATTTGGGCCTTTTTTTTTATGGCCTCTTTTTTTCGTCCGGAGTCTCATCCCGACTTGTGGGGGAATCATAGTCTCCATCATCCTTTCCTCACTTGGGACAATGCTCTAAAAATGATGATCATCACACTTTTATTTTCTTACAACTCAACAATTACAACTCAATACTTAGAACAAAATATGACTCTATGTGAATGCCTCCGGCGGTGTACCGGGATATGCAATGAATCAAGAATGACATGTATGAAAGAATTATGAACGGTGGCTTTGCCACAAATACAATGTCAACTACATGATCATGCAGAAGCAATATGACAATGATGAAGCGTGTCATAATAAACGGAACGGTGGTAAGTTGCATGGCAATATATCTCGGAATGGCTATGGAAATGCCATGATAGGTAGGTATGGTGGCTGTTTTGAGGAAGGTATATGGTGGGTGTATGATACCGGCGAAAAGTGCGCGGTATTAGAGAGGCTAGCAATGGTGGAAGGAGGAAAAGTGCGTATAATCCATGGACTCAACATTAGTCATAAAGAACTCATATACTTATTGCAAAAATCTACAAGTTATCAAAGCAAAGTATTACGCGCATGCTCCTAGGGGGATAGATTGGTAGGAAAAGACCATCGCTCGTCCCCGACCGCCACTCATAAGGAAGACAATAAATAAATAAATCATGCTCCGACTTCATCACATAACGGTTCACCATACGTGCATGCTACGGGAATCACAAACTTTAACACAAGTATCTCTCAAATTCACAACAACTCAACTAGCATGACTCTAATATCACCATCTTCATATCTCAAAACAATTATCAAGCATCAAACTTCTCATAGTATTCAACACACTCATAAGAATTTTTACTATTCTTGAATACCTAGCATATTAGGATTATTTAAGAAAATTATCATGCTATTTAAGACTCTCAAAATAATCTAAGTGAAGCATGAGAGATCAATAGTTTCTATAAAACAAATCCACCACAGTGCTCTAAAAGATATAAGTGAAGTACTAGAGCAAAAACTATATAACTCAAAAGATATAAGTGAAGCACATAGAGTATTCTAATAATTTCCGAATCATGTGTGACTCTCTCAAAAGGTGTGTACAGCAAGGATGATTGTGGTAAACTAAAAGGCAAAGACTCAAATCATACAAGACGCTCCAAGCAAAACACATATCATGTGGTGAATAAAAATATAGCTCCAAGTAAAGTTACCGATGGAAGTAGACGAAAGAGGGGATGCCTTCCGGGGCATCCCTAAGCTTTGGATTTTTGGTGTCCTTAGATTATCTTGGGGGTGACATGGGCATCCCCAATCTTAGGCTCTTGCCACTCCTTGTTCCATAATCCATCAAATCTTTCACCCAAAACTTGAAAACTTCACAACACAAAACTCAGCAGAAAATCTCGTGAGGTCCGTTAGCGAAAGAAAACAAAAGACCACTTCAAGGTACTATAATGAACTCATTATTTATTTATATTGGTGTTAAACCTACTGTATTCCAACTTCTCTATGGTTTATAAACTCTTTTACTAGCCATAGATTCATCAAAATAAGCAAACAACACACAAAAACAGAATCTGTCAAAAACAGACCAGTCTGTAGTAATCTGTAACTAACGCAAACTTATGGAACTCCAAAACATCAGCCAAAATAGGAAGACCTAGACAATTTGTTTATTGAACAGCAGCAATTGGAATCAATATTTTATCACGTTCTGGTGTTTTTTAACAATTGTTTTCGTGAACAGAAACTTTCTGGAATTTTCTGCAAGATCAAATAACTATCATCCAAGAAGATCCTATAGGTTTAACTTGGCACAAACAATAATTAAAACATAAAAACACATCTAACCAGAAGCTAGATCAAGTATTTATTCCTAAACAGAAGCAAAAAGAAAAAAACTAAAAATAAAATTGGGTTGCCTCCCAACAAGCGCTATCGTTTAACACCCCTAGGCATAAAAGCAAGGATAGATCTAGGTATTGCCATCTTTGGTAGGCAATCCATAAGTGGCTCTCATGATAGATTCATATGGTAACTTTATTTTCTTCCTAGGAAAGTGTTGCATGCCTTTCTTTAATGGAAATTGGAATCTAATATTCCCTTCCTTCGTATCAATAATTGCACCAATCGTTCTAAGGAAAGGTCTACCAAGAATAATATGACATGAAGGATTGCAATCTATATCAAGAACGATAAAATCTTACGGGCACATAGTTCCTATTTGCAACAATAAGAACATCATTAATTCTTCCCATAGGTTTCTTAATAGTGGAATCCGCAAGGTGCAAGTTTAAAGAGCAATCATCAAAATCACGGAAACCTAGCAAATCGCACAAAGTTTTTGGAATCGTGGAAACACTAGCACCCAAATCACACAAAGCATAGCATTCATGATCTTTAATCTTAATTTTAATAGTAGGTTCCCACTCATCATAAAGTTTTCTAGGGATAGAAACTTCCAACTCAAGTTTTTCTTCATAAGATTGCACCAAGGCATCAACGATATGTTTGGTAAAAGCTTTATTTTGACTATAAGCATGAGGAGAATTTAGCACGGATTGCAACAAGGAAATACAATCTATCAAAGAGCAATTATCATAATTAAATTCCTTGAAATCCAAAATAGTGGGTTTATTAATATCTAGGGTATTGTTCTCTTCAATCCCACTTTTATCAATTTTAGCATCAAGATCTAAAAACTCCGAATTTTTGGAACGCCTTCTAGGTAAAGGTGGATCCTATTCAGTCCCATCATTATCAAGGTTCATATTGCAAAACAAAGATTTAATAGGAGACACATCAATAATTTTTAGATCTTCATCTTTAATTTCATAAGAATCCGGTTTAGCGGCCATCTTATTAACTAGGGTATCCTGCTTATCCGATATTTCAGCTATTAACTTTTCAAGACGAGCAATTTGGGATCTCAAACCATCAAATTCTTTAGACATATCATCGAGCTTTTTATTCATATAGGTCATAAAGCTTTTTTGTTCCTTAAGCTCGTTTCTGAAGAAATTATTATGCTCAAATTGCAAAACCATAAAACTCCTGACGTTGCTTTCGATCTCTTCTAACCTTTTAAGGTGAAGGTCACCAAATCTAGGTGGAGCCATTGTGACAAGCAAGCAGTCCAACACACGAGCAAACAAGAGACGGGCAAAAAGAGGCAAACGGAAAACAGAGGGCGAATAAAACGGCAAGGGTGAAGTGGGGGAGAGGAAAACAAGAGGCAAATGGCAAATAATGTAATGCGGGAGATAAGGTTTTGTGATGGGTACTTGGTATGTTGACTTTTGCGTAGACCTCCCGGCAACGGCGCCAGAAATCCTTCTTGCTACCTCTTGAGCACTGCGTTGGTTTTCCCTTGAAGAGGAAAGGGTGATGCGGCAAAGTAGCGTAAGTATTTCCCTCAGTTTTTGAGAACCAAGGTATCAATCCAGTAGGAGGCTACGCGCGAGTCCCTCGCACCTACACAAAGCAAATAAATCCTCGCAACCAACGCGATAAGGGGTTGTCAATCCCTACACGGTCACTTACGAGAGTGAGATCTGATAGATATGATAGGATAATATTTTTGGTATTTTTATGATAAAGATGCAAAGTAAAATAAAAGCAAAGGAAATAACTAAGTGTTGGAAGATTAATATGATGAAGATAGACCCGGGGGCCATAGGTTTCACTAGTGGCTTCTCTCAAGAGCATAAGTATTTTACGGTGGGTGAACAAATTACTGTTGAGCAATTGACAGAATTGAGCATAGTTATGAGAATATCTAGGTATGATCATGTATATAGGCATCACGTCCAAGACAAGTAGACCGACTCCTGCCTGCATCTACTACTATTACTCCACACATCGACCGCTATCCAGCATGCATCTAGAATATTAAGTTCATAAGAACAGAGTAACGCCTTAAGCAAGATGACATGATGTAGAGGGATAAATTCATGCAATATGATAAAAACCCCATCTTGTTATCCTCGATTGCAACAATACTATACGTGCCTTGCTGCCCCTACTGTCACTGGGAAAGGACACCGCAAGATTGAACCCAAAGCTAAGCACTTCTCCCATTGCAAGAAAGATCAATCTAGTAGGCCAAACCAAACTGATAATTCGAAGAGACTTGCAAAGATAACCAATCATACATAAAAGAATTCAGAAGATTTAAATATTGTTCATAGATAAACTTGACCATAAACCCACAATTCATTGGTCTCAACAAACACATCGCAAAAGAAGATTACATCGAATAGATCTCCACGAGAGAGGGGGAGAACATTGTATTGAGATCCAAAAAGAGAGAAGAAGGCATCTAGCTAATAACTATGGACCCGAAGGTCTGAGGTAAACTACTCACACTTCATCGGAGGGGCTATGGTGTTGATGTAGAAGCCCTCCGTGATCGATGCCCCCTCCGGCGGAGCTCCGGAACAGGCCCCAAGATGGGATCTCGTGGGTACAGAAGGTTGCGGCGGTGGAATTAGGTTTTTGGCTCCGTATCTGATCGTTTGGGGGTACGTAGGTATATATAGGAGGAAGAAGTACGTCGGTGGAGCAACAGGGGGGCCCACGAGGGTGGAGGGCGCGCCCTAGGGGGGTAGGCGCGCCCACCTACCTCGTGGCTTCCCTGTTGGTTGCTTGACGTAGGGTCCAAGTCTCCTGGATCATGTTCGTTCCAAAAATCACCTTCCCGAAGGTTTCATTCCGTTTGGACTCCGTTTGATATTCTTTTTCTACGAAACTCTGAAATAGGCAAAAAACAGCAATTCTGGGTTGGGCCTCCGGTGAATAGGTTAGTCCCAAAAATAATATAAAAGTGAATAATAAAGCCCAATAATGTCCAAAACAAAAGATAATATAGCATGGAGCAATCAAAAATTATAGATACGTTGAAGACGTATCACCAACCTCTGTCATTGATCAAATCGTTGTGTCCTTCCAAAAGTTCATGCACAGTTGGGTTGTCATACTCATTTCCAAAGGTGCTCGTTATACTCATTACCGATGTACTAGACATGTTAGTGGTTTATTTTACGTCGGTTTTCCGACTGCCAAGAAAGGTTCTAAAAAAATTTGACGCCTACCCGCACCTTCTTTTGGACAAACAAAGAAACATGCACTGGTTCGAAATGTCTCAACGCTTGCAAAATAGTCTGCAAACCTAAAAATTTGGTGGTCTTGGGTTCAAAAAACTTTATGTTCACAATGATTTTCTACTTATGAAGTTTGCCATCAAAATTTTCGACATTCATATTTACCTTGGGTCCAATGGTACCACTATCGATACTCCACTCCAATTGCAAACACAACAACCAACCCATCTTTTCTTTAGAAAGAAGTCAACGAACAACTACCCTCCATCCTAATTGTCTCGTTTGTTTAGTAAATGATGGTCAATGTACTACCTTTTGGTTGGAGTCTTGGCTACTAAACACTCTACTACGAAAAGCTTTCCCAAATGATAATTCAGAATGATGCCCGGGCTCATCTGCACCCGATGAATAGTAAAATAAAAAATAGCAAAAAATCAAAAAGAAATATGAAACTTTCTTGCATGCAAGATGCTTGAGTGCGTCGGGTGTGTTAAAAATTACATGGGTAAATGACATTTAAGGAGCTCGCGCCAAAAAAGACAAATTCGGCTATGAACAGTGTGTTTTTCAAATTTATTACAGACCCAAAATTTGTCTTTTTTGGCACGAGCTCCACGACAAACTCCACCAAATTTTCCACAGGCATCATACATTCGCCCATCTGGCACCACATAAAAAAATCTTTTTTTTTCTTGCTATTTTAAGTGATCTTGTTGTTCACACCCGGGAGCACTAGTCCTGGGTGCAGAATAGCCGCACTGTTTCCCAAACCTATGTTGCTTCCATGATAAGGTTTTTGTGGCCTAACCTATGTTGTTTCCATGGAGCTGGTTTTTGTTGTATCTCTTTTACAAGATTTCCCGAGTGGTAATCGAAGGATGATCATTTCCTCCTCCATAGGCGCCCTTCACCACCAAGAACGCCTACAACCTCATCATGTAGGAACCTCACATTAACTTTGATGCACACTCCATATGGAAATGCAAAGTCCCATCGAAGTCGAGATTTTTTTTGCTTGGATCATCTTTAAGGACATGCTCAACACCAAAGCCAACCTACACCTCAAATACATCGTCAATGACTCCTCTTTCCCGCTGTGTGACACCCCTGGCGAGGATGCTGGTCACATGGCGCTCCACTGCCCGGCTGCCTCGCAGATTGGTTGCACCTCGCCATCAACTGACTCGTCTTTGTCAACCACAAGTGGAAAACCGTCTTGCCTGATGAGGGTGTCCTGGATGGGGGCCCCACACCACGTCATCCCCCGGCCAGGTGAACTGGGCCGAGGACCACCATTCCGGTTCACCAACGGGCCATATCAACGTGGACCATGGCCGTTAATTAGAAGGAAGGATCCCAAAGACTTGTCGCATACTCCAAGATACCTAGAAGTCGTATTTAATACAATTATCTTATATGTAATCGAGTAGGCTATAGCCCTAGACCCCCCCCCCCCCGCCCCCGGGTACCACATCAACTGAGGGTGGGGCTCATAGATGACACACAATGATCTCTAGTAACCCGAACTGTACTTTGTACTCCACCCCAAATTAATACAACACAAGCAGGACGTAGGGTTTTGTCTCTTAGGAGAGCCCAAACCTGAGTAAAACCGCATGTCTCTGATACCATCGCGTCAAGGGTACTAGCTTGAGACCCCTTACCTGAGATCTGCTGGAATCACTCCGTCACTTGATGGCCTCGACCACAATATTTGGCCTTCCGTCACCCTCATCATTCTATGGAAGATTTGGGACTCTCGTGATTCACTCACCTTTCGAGATGAAAGGCTCCTGGCCAAAGTCTCCATAAAAAACATAGTGCATGACATCTCTATTTGGATTTTTCAGTTCAAAAGCTTAGGTTCTCATATATTTGCTACAATGCTCTGGAGGGCCACCCAGGGGGAGTGCAGGTGAGAAGAGACATCGGTGGGGCATATGCGGTGTTCCATAGTTTACCAAGGGTGGGAGTGAATTGGTTCACGTCGGCAGGTGACATGGATCTAGAGGTGAGCGGTGGGAGAGGAGAGAGGTTGTGCTTCACTGGATGGAGGTGGTATGGAGTGGGGTTGAACCCTGGAAGGAGAGTGTTTCCAAGATGCACGGGTGGTCGTTGTTGGGCTAAGATGAGGAGGAGAGGGATGGGGGAGACAAGATTGTGGAAGGCTAGATCGTGGGTTTTCACCTGGGAAATACAACCTTGATTGTCAGTCACCATCTAGAACTTTACTAGTATGTTCACACAGAACTAGCCTGCCAAAGGAGATGTGGCTAAAAGAGAGGATCTAGCCTTTGCAGTGTTCCCCGACATTGATGAGACAGGGGACAGATGTTCTTCCACAACGTCAGACCGAGCCAAAGCACGGTGCATCGCACAAGATCTGGTTGGCTTCCACCTTCCTGCACCACCCTACAATGGCTGCCACATCCAATCCACACATAGCTTGCTGGATGGGCATGCCCTGGCCACCATGTCAACTAACGACTAGCTACGCTCGGCCGCTACCAATGGTCGCAGACACCCACCGCATGAAAAGAGAAGGAGCACCGCCAACACCTTTGGGGTGGGCCTGCTCGTCACCATAGTGAAGGCCGTGGCAGCAGTGTTGAGGGTGAGGGGACTCGGGGCTGCAGCAAGGGGTTTCCCCTGGTGCCACATGAAAGGAACGGCTTGAGAGGGTTAGGTTTGTTTCTTCATCATACACCGCGCGGCATACGTCAGGAAAAGCCCATTAGATGTGTACGTGATATATATACGGAATAGCTTCACGCACGATGTTTTATGCACATCACGTGGACGATGCTAGGATCTCATGTTCCTTATTTATGGAGGGATTTCATCTAACAGTGGTTAGCTACTGTCGTGCACGCATCGGCCGGAAAAACGTTGGCTGCGTAGCACTGCTCGTGTGGCTCTATATATATATGGGTACTAATTTGTACAAGGCTAGAAAACTGTATCGACACATTATTGCATTTTTGTCAGGGAACTGTGATGTAAGAAACAATGGAGCACTATAGAGACATCACCCATCAGACCCTTACACCATCACTAACATTTAGAGCAGCATGTCCTCGCGTCAATCCTTGCGGTACATAATCGGCATATACATATCGTGGCTATCCTAGCTATCTGTATGAACTAACTGTATACACACATCCAGTATACTACTATGTGTGTGTTGTAGAGGAATCACAAGAACAAGTATAGATGGAACCGAAATGGATGGATGGTTAGTGGTACATAGGATGTCAACTTATTTGTTGGAATTCTAGGCATTGGGAAATAGCTAGCTAGCCCATGGGGGTGCTTTTGTGGCTGCTTGTCAGCATTCATATTAGCATCCGTGTAACTGAGTCGTTGAATGGTTCAGGAACGGGTCCGATCGACGCATGCAGACTGCATGCGGAATCTCATCGTCGGGCTCCTCCGCTCCTGTGTTGTATGAGCTTGGCCACAGCTAGACACACCTAGGCTGTAAGATACAAGATTTGTGAGACCAGCGAGTCATGCCAGCTCAATCCAAGGTTCTTGCCTAAGATACAGGGCACTAACCGTTTTGTAGGAGTACAGTGCATTAATCATTGTTTTCAGCTAGTTCTAGTTCAGAAGCTTATCACACTCTAGCCTAGCTAGCTCTTTTAACTTCGCTTTTATGCTCAGCATGCTAAATTTCTACAGAATTAGCAGCTATAATCTCGTGAGATTGTGAACAAACAGGGATGGATTTCATTTTCATATCCTTTTGCTTCTTCGTCCAACTTTATAGTTGTTCCTGACCCGACTCATGCGCGAAAGGTTCCTCTGATTTTGCACGAGTCGAGGAGCTAGCTCAGGTGAAATATACGTGCAATAAGAATCACGGGCCAATTGTGATGAAAAGTTGTAGCTGAGCTACTCTTTCCGAGCACCACTGAGGTACAATTGCTGAGGTATGAGGCCACACCAGCGCGTGCGCCACACTTAAGACGACCCAATGCTCGCAACTGGCTACGGTTCCTGCAGGGTGTGCAGCAAAATCCTTGATAAAACTAATGCTGGTTTGTCATGTTTTAAAATTCTCTCACCTAGACCTCCCTCATCCCACTCAAGCATTAAACTTCCGTTAGGAAAGTAGATTTTCCTTTACTGAAAAAGCACATCATGCCCAAAATCGCTATGGATAATTTTACTAGGGAACAATGTGATTTGTGAAAAATTACAGACAAAGTTCCACGTAGAACTTTCTTTTATATATGAAGAAAAAAGTAAGAAGCTTTCCTTAGTGATCGATCCACATCTCAACTAGTACTTCCTCTGTTCCTAAGTTGATTTAAAAACAGAGGTAATAGAATATTCCTAAGTTAATTTAAGGTTTGCCCATGACTACAAACCTAAAAATGCCAGTAAGCTTTGTGTCACACAATGTACGTAGCGGAGTTAGTGGATGGCATGCCTGAGTGAGAAGGCAAACAAAAAGAAATGGAAAGTTCCATTCGAGGTCGAGCTCCACTATACCCATAGAGTACTATCTCCTCAATTTCTTTCATTTTGTACAAGGGAGATATCATATTTTTTTGTGCCTTTCCCTCCACCCCCCCCCCCCCCCCCCCCCCCCCCAGGCACCCGGGCGACACGGGGGTGAATCCCTAACTTTGGGACAAGCAACCCCTACCTCTTTCCTCCTCCCTTCGCCGCCATGAGATTTGCCTGTGTGGCTGTACGCGGTGGCGGGGTGTCCCTGCATACTCCCCTGCCCAGGTTGCGTGCCCCACCCTTCGCTCCAGTCGATGACCACCCCTCTTTACCAACTTCATCCGGCATCAGTCTCCCTCCCGGATTTGGATGTTGCGGCGGCGGCCATGGTGGCACGCCGTCCATGACGCGCTCCGTGAGCGACCTATGATTCGGCTCCTGCCAGGCAGCCATGGTCGCCGCCTTCCTCAGATTTTGGTTGGTGGCTGGTGGCCCTTTACTCTGCCCGGTGGGAGACAGGCAAGGGGTTCTGACCCCTTTACTCGGTCTGGTGGTGCCGATCCCACTCTCAAGCTGCCAGATTTGGCGTCTTAGGGAGCCATCGGGTTTGGTTCCTTGCCAAACCTGGCCTATTTGAGCGTTGCCAGGTTTCTTTTTGCCTTCATGGTTGTCGTGGCGGCTTTGGTCGTGTCGACTGGGGTGGTGCCAGGGCGTGTTTGTTGAGTTGGTGGAAATGCTTGTGGTGGGTGGATGCCGGGGCAGCGGCCACAGTTTGTGCGGATGGTGTGCACTAGTTCTGGTGTATTCGACAACTTCGGTCGTGTGGTCGGCGAAGTTTCAGCGGGTGTGCACTAGTTTTGGTGTAGACTGTTGCCCTCCACCTGTGGTTCTACCTGCCGGTTTGATCCAGCCATGGTGGCTTCACCTCGACGGCTCATGCTCTTCTATCCTTGTGGTTGTGTGTGGGGTGTGGGACGGGGGGAAATTTTTGGCCATCGGTGGCCACGAGAATGTCGGTTCCATTGTCTTGGAGTCGGTCCCATTCTTGGAGGCCTCATTGAGATCCCCTCCCGCCGTCCTCTTCGTCACCCCCCTTGGGGTGAAAGTCCAGGTTCCCTTGAGGATGGCGGGGGTGGGTAGACGTTGTTCCCCTTCCTGGAGGCGTTGTGTAGGGTACGCAGTGGTGTGGATCGTGCTTCCCTGCTTGTTGAAGGCAAGTGATGGCAAAGACTTTTTCAGTGTTCTTTATCTTCTCCTCGCATTCTTCAATTTCTGGTGGCACTCTTCAGGTTGCGTCTAGATGTATAGTTTCCCAGTGGGTGAAAGTGAGGTCGTGGGACCCCAACGGTGGTCGTGCTATCCTCCCTCATGCCTAGGATGCCAGTCTGTTTCTCCATTCAGCCGTCGGGTGAGCACTCTGCCTTTCGATGATACAACACCCTTCGAGCCAGGGCAAGAGGATTGTGGTCCTTCTCGGAGGCAGAAGCGATTGGCTTGTCGGTCTTGGCATGTTCTTTTTTTACGGGAAGATTACTCTATTAACTCAAATAACGGTTACATCATCTGCTAGGAATTTAACAACGAAGCTAGGAGGTGCCTCGGCCCAAACAGAAGGTCGTTCACACATCCCGATCTAGCTAATTCATGAGCTACTACATTGGACTCTCTAAAACAATGCTCAGATGTAACCATCCCGAAATCACACAAGATATTCCTGCAGTCATCCAGCACCGGCGCTGCCGTCATTGAACGGCCTTCATTCTTACCAGCAGTTGCCCAAATTGTGCTATTGTCCATCCTTACCAGCAGTTCAGTGCAGCCCAAACTTAGGGCCAGCTTCAATCCTTCAAAAAGTGCTGCTGCTTCGGCAGCAACAACATCAGCCACATGTTCAAGCCTAGCTGTAGAAGCCATGATGAAATGACCTTTATGATCTCTTGTAATTGCTCCACAAGCACCGGAGTAGGTAATGAATTGTTGCTTATCGATGTTGGTGTCTTGCTACCCCTCACACCCCTTGTTGGTGTGACTGCTGCTCTAGGCGTTTAGCCTTGGTGGTTTAGGCTAGGCTCCTTTTTCTATCTTGGGTTTGCCTGTATCACTGCTAGGTTGTAAGCTGGTACAACTCTTTGTATCTTTGTTGTTTCTTGTTTCTTTTGTATGTAACTGTTTTATTGTAATCCCGCCGGTTGATGGTATTCTTAATTCAAAGTCGGGCTAGGTTCAAGCCTTTTCTCGGGGCTCGGCCTTATGCCTTTTCTCTAAAAGAAATTATACCATTTTATAGAGAATGCAGCTTTGAGAATTCTCGAAAGAAAAAAATTAAACATCATCCACCATATCTTACACCATAATAAAGAGCTTCGCCAGGTGGCGCGTCTTGGTGGCAGCGAGGGGAAGGAGGTTGGGGAGCGTCAGATGGAGGAGGGTCACCCGGCCACCGCGCGGAGGCAGCGTAGACGAGCGGACAGTGTTGATCCTTTTTTTAAGCCGAGTTGAAACTGGCTGATCTTAAGTGAGTTGATAGCCAAAATTTCAAGTCGGATCAAAGAAAACTTTGAAATCATTATAGGATTAATACAACACCTGATGCATGAACTAAATAGAGGTGAAGCAAGAGGATGGCCTTTGATGCTTGAGAGTGTTGATTGTAGGAGGTGTAATAATTGCCCCGTAGGCATGGCCAATTCACCGAGCATTGCCATGATCCAACTGTAATTTTGGCAGCTGTTGCCTCCTAGCATTTTTTGGACTTGCATTGCTATTTTGGCATATGACCCGATCTCATAACGACATCAATGTCTTCCAGAGATCTCACCTATTTGTTGGGACAATGCGGAGGGCCACCCTGGAGATGCGCACATAGGAGGGTGGGCAGGGTGGGACATCGGTGAGTCATATGTGGTACCAGATGGTCTAGCAAGAGTGGGAGTGAATACGTTCACACTAGCAAGTGACATGGATCTAGGGTGTGTGCTGGGTGAGGAGAGATGATGGGCTTCACCGGCTGTAGGTGGTAGGGAGGTGGGTTGATCCCTGCCACCCTGGAACGGGAGTGTGTAGGTTTTGCCGGCGCTCATTGGTGAGCTAGGAGGGAGAGGAGAGGGTTGGCGGGGAGAAGAGTGTGGTACCCTATATCATGATTTTTCACCTCACTACTGCCGGCACATCTGATCTGTACACATGATGCCTCTCCCAGTGATCGTACACACCGCCGCACGAACTTGAGAAGGAGCACCATCGACACTTTTGGTGTGGGGCCAATGGGTTTCCGCTGGTGCCACGTGGAAGGAACAACTTGAGAGGGTTATATCTGTTTTTCCATCAGCTGTTGCATGTCGTACATCAGGAAAATCCCATTAGGATTGTATGTAATATATCTGGGCATTAACTTGTGCAAGGTTGCAAAACTCAATCGACACATTTATTTCGTTTTTGTAAAGAAACTGTAATACGTCTATGTCTGGAACCGGGATTGAGTTTGTGCTAGGATGTGGAGTATGAGAAATCACGGAGCACTGACCGAATATCATTCATCACACACCTTACACCACCAATAATATTTACAGAAGCATGTCCTCAGGTCAGTTCTTGCGGTATATAATAGCCATCATATCTTAGGCACTGGTATCCTAGCTATCTATATGAACTAACTGTATACACACATCCAGTCTACTACTATGTGTATGTTGTAGAGATATCCCAAGAGTAAGTATAGATACAACCGAAATGGAAAGATGGTTATTGGTTCGTAGGATGTCAAACTTGTTACTACGTAGTTGGAATTGTAGGCATTGGGAAATAACTAGCTAGTCAATGGCTCGGATTTTGTAGCTGCTTGCCAGCATTCATATTAGCATCCATGTAGCTGAGCCGTGGAGAGGATCAGGTACGGGTCCGCACACCTTGTGGTGTATGAGCTTGACCACGACACACCCTGGCTGAAAGATACAAGATTGTCATCCGTGAGACCTGAGAGTCATGCTAGATCGATCCAAGCTTTTTCCATAAGGTACAGTGCATTAACCATTTTTTTAGGGGTAAAGTGCATTGATCGTTGTTTTTAGCTAGTTCTTGTTCCGCGTGCTAAATTTCTCTACAGAATTTGCAGCTCTAATCGTGAGATCGCAAACAAACAGGGATGGATTTCATTTTCATATACTTTTGCGCTTTTTCATCCAACTTTAGCGTTGTTCCTCACCCGTCTGATGCATGAAAGGTTCATCTGATTTTGCTTGAGTTGAGGAGTTAGCTCAGGTGATGTGAATATATATGCCTGAAGAATCACGGGCGAATTGTGATGAAAAGTTATAGTTGGGCTACATTTTCCGACCACCACTCAGGCGTAAGGCCACACCAGCGTGTGCGTGTGTGCCAGACGACCCAATCCTCGTAACCGGCTACGGTTCCTGCAGGGCGTGCAGCAAAATCCTTGCTAAAACTGATGGTCGTTCGTCATGTTTTAAAATTCTCTCACCGCAACCTCCCTCATGCACTCAGTTTATAGCGTTAGAACCACCTCGTCTTGACCTTCCACTCCCCCTAGAGTTTGTAGGGCTCTGTGCGACATGGACATTGTTGACGTTCTTGCATTAAACCTTCATTAGGAAAGTAGATTTTCCTTTACTGAAAAAGCACATCCTTCCTGAAAATCATGTGGATAATTTTACCAGGGGAGAATGTGATTTTGTGAACATTTGTAAATAATTCCGCATAGACTTCCCTTTCTATGAAAAATGGGAAATGCTTACCTTCAGCCGGCGGATCGCTCACGTGCAATCCGCCACCTCCTCTGTGTGACGCGTGTATGCGTGTCTTTTGCGTCTATCTTTCTGCAACATTGTGTGTGTTGCAAAATTGCCTTTCCGCAACAACAACCATGTTGTAAAAAATAAAGACGAAAAAAACTAGAAATATTTTCTGCAACATTGTTTGTGTTGCAATCTTTTTCGCAAAAACACCCATGTTGCAAAAATAGTGAAGAAAAAAATTCTGCAACATTACCTATTGCAAAAGATTTCTGCAACATAATATTTGTTGCAAAGTATTCCACAACACTACCCTTGTTGCAATGATGAAAACAACGTTGGACGCTCGATGGTTGTACATCTGACGGTTGGCGAGGCGGCGGATCTTTTAGAAAGATCCGCCAGCCGATGCGTAGCGCGGCCCATGAAAAATGGCAATAAATTTATCTTAGTAATCGATCCACAGCTCAACAATCACTCCCTCTGTTTCTAAGTTAATTATTTAAGAACCAAGGTAGTAGAATATTTATTCCTAAGTTAATTTAAGGTTAGCGCATGACTACAAATATAAAAACGACCGTAAGCATTGTGTCACACAATGTAGAGGAGTTAGTGGAAGTGGAGTTTCTCAGCCCGAGATCAAATGAGCTCGGATGTACAGTAAAATCGAAAAAAATAAAAAAATGAATTTATTTTACAAACATTGACAAATGTTCTAAGAGGTTGCAAATTTTCATTATGGAATCACATTCCTGGAAGGCGCGGGAAAAAACAAAATCGATACCCCAAAAATGATACTTTCGAAAGCATTTTAGAGCACTTGTTTTATTTATTTTTCCATGACTTCCACAAATGTGATCTCATGTTGAAATTTTTCAAGCTCTTTGAACATTTGCCAAAAAAATTCACACAAACAATTATTTGTTTTTGATTTTTTTTCAATTTTACTGTTCACCCAAGCTCATTTGAGCTCGGGCTGAGAAGGTGACTTTCCGGAGCTAGTGGATGACATGCCTGAGTGAGAAAGCAAGCAAAAAAGAATGGAAAGGTCCATTCTAGGTCGAGCTCCACTATACCCTTTATCCTAGGCGTCTACTCGTGTCATGATCTGTGTGGCACATGACAACCTCCTGACAGTGCTAGCATCATTTGCCTCGTGATAAAACTCTTGTAATTTCAAAGGATATATGTGCATCAGTCGTTGGTTCCCGATTCTTTTGAAAATCTTATCACACTCTTGCTCATCATTTATTCTGACTAGTAGAATGCCCGTGCGTTGCCACGGGCTAACAAAATATATGCACAACAAAAAATATGCTACTAAAAATGTATATACAAAGAGAAATGTCATGTGATATGGGAGTGATAGACAATTGACATGTGATGATATTTCATACTTGTGATGCGGTAGATAAATGCATCTCCTCGTCATCTTTCTCTTCCCCTCCCTATCTCACTATCTTTTCTTCTTGGTGTGTTTCTCATGGGGGCAAGCATAATCATTGATATGAATAGTCATGAAAATATCAGATCACTACAACCAACAATCTATCATCTGCTCCAAAATTGACACCTATGCTTATCATACATACCAGAAAAAACAACTACAACGTTGCAGTCAAAACAAAATTTTGAAAGAGTATTAATGGACCGGGCATTGACAAAATGATTCTGTTAGTGTAACGCAGACCAAATGACATGGCACACACACCAATCTATTCGGGAGGGTTACATTAATCAGACAATTTGTTCAGCACATGGTAGCTATATAAATAGTCCAAATATCATTCATGTTGACAAAAATTAGCAATGCTCACAGCTACATACGAAATTGGCCAGAGACAATTTTCTAGCATCTTCTATTTTTACACAGCGTCACATGCCAAGTTTCCAAAGATTGAACTTAATAAAGACATGCCTTCACGTCCATGCATGAGCTTTAGTATCGATCTGCCCAATAAATTGCTCCGATGCTGGCGACGAATCTTTCGTTCGAGCTTCTATAGCCCCTCCGCTGCACAGATCAGGCCGTCTCCACTCACTCGCCTCATAGGCAGCAGCTGCTCCACGTGTTGATCCACTCATACTCACTCCCCTCGTAGGAATACTGAACCATAAAAATATTTTCAGAGTATCAGGATTGTATCATGAATTATGTTCACTTCTATCAACACCTCAAGACACAAAGCTTTTGTGTTTGGTAAGAAAATTCAGCAGATATGAAGGTAAAATGAAATCATCAATATAATTCCCACCTAGACTACTGCATGGAACATACATGAAATGTCACGGAAACTGTTGAAACTTACTTCTCTGGAACAATAATACAGAGCGTTCAATACTGACTTGCACATAATACGCAATTAGCACGCAGGTTTCATCCAGTATGCAGATGTGGCGAACAGGAGCACGTACTTGGACAGAGCATACCGCATGGGGGCGAGGCTCCAGTCCAACACTTCCCCAGCCCTCCGATTTTATTACAGTACTTTGTATGTCATAGGTGGCCTTTATTCACACGTCTAGTACTATTTTTCATTGACACAGATGATATCTTAAATAAAACTTCCTAGACTATTACCTCAAATACAAGCTCCTTTCATTCATATTTGTGGAGCACTTCTCAAAATATACCAAAATCTGAAAGTAACTAAATCACAGTATTTAACCTATTTTATCTTCTTGGCAAATGAAAGTATAGCTATAGCTTTGTATCAAAAGTGACAGAAGAATTCAACAGCAGTACATTAACTGAGACCTCGGGTATGGGAAGTGTTTCTGTCCAAGTACACACACACACACAGAGAGATATATATCTTGGGAGAATATTGCCTTGAGGCAAGCAAATAACAAATTATAAATTACAAATTTGACAAGCATGTTGGTTGATATTTAAACAGGGTAATAAATAAACCAAGATGTGAGACTATTCTATGGTGTACCTAATCAAAAATAAAATCCTTTGTGATTCAGTTTTATATATGTAACTGTAGAAAAATATTGACATCCGCAAGAGATTAAAAAAAGCACCATGTCATACCTACACGTATTTGATTGGTTCCCATGTTCTATCCACCTTCCCATTCTCCACTAATTCCTCCTTCAAGTCTCCATCTTCAGACTGAATTCAATCATATCTGAAGCTCATGCATCCTCCTATTTGTATTGGTCTTCGTATGGTCTTCCTACCTTTTGTATTGCCTGCATTTATAGCACAGATCTAAATTTTGCAACCAAGATTTGAGTTCCCAATTAATATGATGTGTTACAAATTTTGTAGAGTACTAATAATTTCTAACGACCATTGTTGGCTTTGCTTTCTTCTACTCGGAAATACCAGAGCATCTTACAAAAATGAGGCTTTCCAATACTACTCTTTACAAGTTTAATCCAAGAAGCTCCACGACCAATTGTAAAGAAAAAGGACAACCAAAAATCAATTTACCCGCACTTTACCAAATTTGGCAAAATACTCTTTGAAGTCCTCCCTTAAAACTATTTCTTTATGAAGCCGAATCTACATGATTCTATTCTGCAAGAGACACCACTCTTAAGAGAAATAAAATAAAATAGGAACTTAAGAGGTCATCTGGCAAGACATAAAAAAACAATGACTACCATGCAGCAAAAATAGCATCAAGACCAGGTGCGAGTTCACACACCCTTATGATGATCTGGTATAGTTCCTAGGGCTGAAATTAGGGAGGAATTTGCAGTAACATTAAACCTGAGCATGCTTACCAATGAGGCGTTGATACAAACTGGATTCTGTCCTGTGCATCTCACTCTTCCAATAAGAAACGTAAAACCAACCTAGAATAGCATATCCGCATAGTCAGGGTAAGACCGGAATCCAAATGCAAGAGGATCAGCGCATAACTTTATGCCCAAAAACAAACATGTCATCCTTCTGTTGTTAGTATCAACTACGTACAGATTATTATACAAGATTTCCATTGCCCTGAACATTAGTACAAGAGACGAAAAGGAAACCTATAAACTAAGAAGATTTCCACAATAAACAGAAGCAGCTACTACTATGCATTATATCCCACAATTAATTTATGATGCTAGCGAAGCTGTACAGGAGCCCAAAAGGAAACCTATAGTATTAAGTGCAGACTTCATCTGAATAGCCTTGCTTGTTCGGCGTTCCTAGTTATTGTGCAGACTTTAATCCTAATTTAACCGACCTCATCCGGGTCTCGAATCAAATGTACCACAGCTCAAAGAGCCGCAAATCTATAGATATACTAAAGAGCCGCAGCTTTCTTTGCTTCAGCCTTCCGCCCTAAAATATCAAGCGCCCATTGCCCTGAACATTAGTACAAGAGACGACTTTGAATATATCTTCCGCCCTAAAGATATATTCAGTGTTCTGCTTGCTTCAAGCTCTGAAAACAACACGGACGCCACAACACATGATAGTGAGGATTTACTGAACCACACGTGCAGCATTTAAAAGGTGTGCATTACCACATCATCATTTATCTAAAATATGATGGCCACATATAGTTTAGTAGTACAACATAGAGAAAAGCATACATGTATTTTAGAGCTGGAAGGAATCACAGAAGCATGAGCATTGCTCGTAGACTATAAATCCAAAGCCACAAAAAATCTCAAGAACTAAATGAAGTTGGTCTGACATAGCTTCTAGCTGAGTAGCCAAGGTCTAGGATTTGAACCTCAGGCTGGTGACAACGGCAGAATCCAAGTCATTCCAATGGCACAATGGATCTGAATCAATGAACGACGCTGACGATGGATCCCTACATCACAATGAACAGATGCAGATGTTTCAGTCGGGACTGGGGGTGCATCAAGAACTTAGGAATTTGAGCAAATGTGGGTTGATGGAGATGTGAGGAAGCATGTATAACTGGTTACTACCTTGTAGAACTTGTGCTAGGATCTAGATAACACCGGCTTCTGAAGGTCTTCAGGGTGCTGAGCTGCAGGTCTTCAGGGTTTATAATGCCAGCCAGAATTTTCAGCCTCTCTGTGTAGGGCACGTTGTTGTCCCCCGGGAACCCCTTGACCTTCTTCGTTTCCTCATTCATCACACTCTGCATAACCATGAACTCATCAGAAATTTGTTCAGGCGTACTCAAAATGGGTTATATTATGATGCCATTGAAATGCAATTAATTTGGCTTACCTTGATGCTGTCCTTGAGCCGAGGAGAAATCTCCTTGTCAAAGCTGTCGAATATCTACAAACACAGGACCGGCCTTACACCGTCGCCGTCGTTCTCACCGAACATGGTAGTGGGATAGGTAGGCAACTGTACAGATCATTTAATAACCTCTTGAGCTCAGACCAACAAATCATTTTTCTCAAAAAAATGTACTAAGCAATCAACACTACTTGGTTAAGTAGGTGAAGAAACATGAGAAAATTACCTGAACGCTCACAATGAGAAGCGAAGGGAAGGAGTTATGGGGATTCAGCGACGGGAGCGCAATGTGGCACACCTTCCTTGCGCGGGCAAACATGTCTGCTTCAATCGGGGTGTAGGGGGACTAGTTTGGGGCTAGGGATTTCCTGTTGTCTCTGCAATCAATTTCGAAAGATTCAGTCAGGCATCCAGATAGAAGATATACACAGTGGATGAATGCATATCAGGAGTCTCAGTAACATTGCTTCTTACTTGAAGAGGCCTTTCCCCCTCTGACTCTGAACACCGACGGCTCGAGGACCGACCAGCAGCCTTCCGACGGTTTCTCGTCGGTCGAATACGGCAGCCTCAAGCCCGCTCTCGGCGGGTACAGGTACTTCGCCGAGCCAGCTGAATTTATCGTCAGTTTTGTCAGCAAAGCATAAACGAAATGCTGATGAACAATTTAAATGGTACTGCTGGATAAGTAGATGAAAGTGCTGTTGTTGACTCACTCATTTCGGTCATTTCATCGCCCTCGTACGATCTCCTCTGGAAGGAGAGCCTGACGATGGCCGATTTCTTCCTCGGGTGGTGCGGGCTGAACCTGGCGACCGACATCCTCCGGACCTTGTAGCTCGGGACCAAGCCCTGGAAAGGCCGAGGCGAGCACGACGCCGCAGCCTGCCGTTCTTTCAGGCTACCAACAACAACAGGAGCAGCAGCATCCGGATCTTCGCTTTTCACCGGGGGTCGGAGGAGTCACCATGGCACGCCTCCACGTCCACCAAGCACACCGCGTCCTTGCACGGCGACGCGTTTGTGCCGCCAGCAACGTCTTCCGGGAGACGGGGAGAGGATCTGGATTTACACGGATGGGGAGCATCTGATGCTGAGTACACTGCGAGCCTGAAACTGCACTGCAGGGCATGAGAAACCGGGCGAGCAGAATACCTCCACTGACGCTGGAGTAATCGTTGTCGTCCTTGGAGCCGGCCGAGTCTCCCAACATGCTGAAGGAGTCGTACCACGCCTCATCGCAGATCACTGCAAAAACAAAACAAAAATCAGGGGTCTAGTCGAGCACGTTGGCGCCGGCCGGAGAAAATGAGGCAAACAAACATCAGCGGCATCTCCAGCTAAATCAAAGGAGAAATCTCTACTACCTGGTGGCTGGTGCTTGATGGATGCAAAACTGGGTGGATGGATCTCGTAGCTGGCGGACGGCCATCCTTCAACCTGGCTCGGCTTGTGAGGATGGCGGCGACGGTTGTCAGCCCGCGTGGCCTAGGCTACGGGGTGAAAACAGTGTCACGACGCACGAGGACAGTGAGGCACGGGCGCTCTGGTTGGGGCTCGACAGTGTTGAGCAGCCTGGATCTGAGAGAGATGGTGCCACAGAGAGGAGATGAGTGATCACGACGCCCAACCGTGGCCTGGGGCAAGGCCTTGACCGGCGTGCATGGGCTGGCGGCGGCGCATGGAGAGCAGGCGGCGTGCTTGGGCCGGCGGCACCTGGAGGGCTGGTGCCGTCGCGGAGGAGCGGCTGTAGGCGAGGACCGGAGGAGGTGGGGAATGGGGTGCGGAGTGCGGAGAGGCCGGCGGCGGACACGTCTCGGCGCATCGTGCATCCTGCTGTCCCTCGTCTCTTCCCTTGTGCGGCGGCTAGGATTTGCGGAGGGAGAGCAGCCTCGTTTGTGCGAGGGGGCTTCGCTCCCTGGTTCGGGCGATGGGTTGTCGGTCGATTTTTTTTTCTTAGGTGCGAGGGGATCGTGGAAGGTGGGAGGAGGACGAAAAAAAACCTACGAAAAAAACCGAACGAAAGTGGGGGGACGAAAATTAACCGGCGGAGACTATCAACTGCTCCATTAAAAGTAGAGATTAATTTCGTAAAATTTGTGCATCTGTCGGTGCCAACGTGCTCAGGTCCACGACTCATGGCCGCTTCTACCTCCTCCAACCTTGTCTTCGCACCAGCGTCCTGAATAAGCTTATCCCCTCACTTGCTGCCTCACGGTCTTGGCACGAAGATTATGCTTGGGATATATGAAGTACTCCCTCATATGGATCGGAGCGAGTAGTTTAATTTGGCATCAATAGAAATAGTCGAGATATGTGAGGAGCTGGTAGGATTCACATGCTCAAATGAGGACGCAAAAAGAATAATTAGTGGAGGGATCGTATTTCTCTTTTTCTTGCAGGTAGGGGAAGATCACATAGACTCCCTATCACGCCCTACACTGTGAGTATTAAAGCACTTCATGTCCTGTGAGTAATTAAAACACTTCATGTGACGCCCTACACCTTCACTAGCATTTAGAGCAACATGTCCTCCTGTTGATCCGTCAATATATAAACGGGACTCATCCACACTTTTCTTTTTAGAAAAGAAGGAGGACCCCCGGCCTCTGCATCTAGACGATGCATGTAGCCACTTTATTAATTATGCACACAAGACCTTACAAAGTCATACAACAGTAAGACTAAAGCCACCGTCTGCCACTACTCCTATACAGTTGATGAAGGGATGCTGATAGTCTGGGCCTAATACCAAATAGATCTCACAGCCAAACCTAACATCTAAGACCTGAGGTCCCAACCAGGACGCCTGCCAGGTATGGGGCACCCACCAGTCCGGCGCACTCCTCAACCAGGACGCCTGCCGGGTATGAGGCCGCCGCAGCCACCTGCCACCAATCCATCTTCAGATCTGTACTACTGCATCTACCTTGCCCGGTCTAGCTGCCGTCGAAGCCACCACGGCGCCAGACAGCGTTACCCTCCTGCGCAAGTCCATCATCGCACATCAGACGCCTCATCTCCAGAGCGCCATGCCATCGAGATCTGTCATCATCAATGTGCATGATGAAGCACCGCTCCACCAAAAAGTCGTCCACTGGTCCCTCGAGCCCGCGTACACCTCCAAGAAAGACGCCCCCAAGGGGGAATGACACAAACGCGCTGCCGTCTTCTGATCCATCGATCTAGGGTTTCCCCCGGAGGTAGCAGAACGTAGTCTAGAACTTCTCGACGGTGATGCCTTCAAGAAGGGAACGACACCATATAGCGCCGCCACCGCCGGCTTTGGCATCTAGCCAAGAGCAAGTTTTCACCCAGATCTGTTCGGAGAACTCCATCTGCTTCTTGTGCACGGACCGCCGCCTTCTCTGTCGAAGACTAGACCAAGGATCCAGCTGTCGCTGTCATATCCATGTAGCCAGCACCGGGAGATGATGACACTCTCCCTGTACTAGATCTAGCACGAACCGAAGCAGATCGAGTCGGAGACGATGATGCCCCTAGATCTCTGGCAGACCAGCGAGCCGCCGGCCCCGCCGCATCCAGATCGCCGGCCACGCTGGGCTGCCGCCACCCCCGCGCCGTCCAGGTCGGAGAGGGAGCCGCCGACCGCGCACAGGGGCCACCACCGCCTGCACACGCCGGAGCTCTGCCGCGATCCCAGCGCCCGCCACCACCTGCCGAGGCCCGCCGCCGTGCGCTGCATGACCCGCCACCGCTCGCCGAGTTCTTCCACCTCACGCCCGACCGCGAGCGCCGCAAGACGTTGCCGCCTGCCGCCTAGATCCGTCGCCCATGGAGGAAGGGGAGTCGGGAGAGGAAGTCCCCCGCCACCGCCGTCTGCCACGCGGGTTTCACCCGGCGGCGGCGCGAGGAGGGGAGGAGGAGTGGGCGGCGGCGGCGCCTAGGGTTAGAACGCCCCCGAGTCGCCTGGACTATCAATTAGCTAGTATATTGTATATACACATCCAAACTACCATGCGTGTGTTAGGTTTAATCTTGACTAGGTTAATTAGGTTAATCGTGATCAAGGTGGACGGTGACTAGGCTGCTGTGTAGTAACGTATTGGAGTCAACTTCGTGTACTAGCAGGAGTCCAGGAGTCCGGTTTAGGACTTGCGTGTCCACGTGTTTAGGGTGTAGTTCTTGTGCGAGTAGGTTTTGGAAACTTGGGTCGGTTGGTTCAGCATATATATATATATATACTAGTAGAATGCCCGTACGTTGCCACGGGTTTTTGAAATATTTTGCTGGAGTAATATAAACATAATGCATGTTAAACTTCACATGCTAGAGAAAAGATAACACGAACACAATCGGGTAATAATTGAAGTACACTTTTCATGCAATGTAAATTGATAACAGAAAGGCAATTTGAAGATGTATACATATGACTGATTATCCAACTAATTTTTTTTATAAATTAAGATCTACTTGATGTGCTTAAGAAATTCTCACAATATCAGAAATATTGTTTTTAGCTCCATTTGCATAATATTTGAGTGAGTATAATAAAAACTTCTTTCTCGACTCATACCCATTCCGCACAAGCAATATTATCTAGTTAGCACAAATACTTCACGTCAAATGTCTTAAAATATGTAATAGAGAGTACTCATAGTACAAACCGGATGAACAATTCTTTACCATCCCACCAGAGCATAAAATAAAAAGTAAAATAGCCGAACACATCCCTGCCATTTCCTAAATTAATTTTATCTTGAATATAGTGATAAAAAAATGCATGTATTTTGAATGTTATGATAATGAAATATATAAATTTACCAGTCTATACTCGTTGGAATACCAAGCGGAAATAACGCTGTCATCTAGATACATCTGAATGCCCGTGCGTTGCCATGGAACAACAAATTTAATACATTAATTAAAAAATCATTTTAATTCACAACATGTCACTTGCAGCTTATGATTTATTTGCAACAAATATCATTATGTACACGCTAACACGTATATTATCTAGACAAAATCCATGACTGCATTCAAATTTGAGGTGGTATAATTTTATGACACATAACACGTATATTATCAATTTAATTTGGTGGTCAAAGTTAAATCACACAGAGAGTGTATACACGCTACTTTTCTTACAAAATTTGATCTATGAATACATCTTCTCTTCCCCCCTGCAATCCATCTCCTCAGCTTTGCCGCAAGCTTTTTTTGCAATAAAAGCCACACTTTAATAAGAAAATGAGAAGTACATCATTTGGTAATAACCACACATTCAACAATGGACTTGAATGCCGCTAACTCTGCTCTGCACTACAACGGGATCTGCCTTTGCCATACAAGACGCTTCCAGCAACATCACAACAAATGCTCTGTCAGCTAACAATCATAGAAACATCTGTCATAATGGTTAAATGGTGCTTTTGTTGACACTTGTATACATATCGTCGCCATATTTCAATGGGCATACACTTCTTGCCATGTGTTACATCAAAATATATGACCGCAACATCTGCTCTCCTTCCCCTCCTTCCCCTCCTTCCGTCTGCCACCAAGACAGGGACCTAGACTTTGTGCTGCTCTTATTGATTTAATGAAAAAAGTTATTTATCTCTGTAGAACACAAATGCTTAGATAGCATCTGCATGTCAGGGAAGGATAATGTGGCTTGGATAGCATCTGCAAGTTAGGGAAGAATTATGCGACCGTGTAATATTTGGACAGGAACAAAAGTCATGAAAACATAAAAGTAAAGTCCATGAAGACACAAACGATATAGTCTTATCACTTCTCAGGTTTTAACTTTCTTATTAGTGTACCAAATTGGCTCAAATATCTACCTATAGTCTGAAAAATAAGAATGTACGAGATCACGCAATCAAGATGGAGGTTGTCATGCATTTTTCTCTGTGCAGATCATCAACATGAATACACAGGTACATAAACAGAAAAATGATGAAATGGAACTTATTCAGCTGATTGGTCTTAGAGCATTGTATAAAATTGATACTCCCTCCGATCCATACTACTTGTCTCAAACAGATGTATCTAGCATTGATATACATCTAGATACATCCGTTTCAGCGACAACTAATATGGATCAGTGGGAGTAATAGATCATGCAGTCAAGGGAACAATGGACAAAGCACTAAACATTCCTTGGGTGCTCACACACTCGACAAGTGGACGGTACTCTTAAATAACTATGATAAAGGGATTTCATCCAAAAATACTATGTTGCAGAAGATTTTCTGGAATATCAATCTAAAGGAGCTAAATTATCAAAGCTATAGAATGATTGGCTCGATATCTTGTCTACAATTTAAGATTAACAATTATTTGACAGTTTCTCATCAAGCGGGGCTTTAAATACTGATTGTTCCATTCTTGACGTGGAGTTCAAACGGCGCAGTGAGAATTTCTACTCAAAAATTAAGATGACGTATTGACATGCAAGTTCAATTTAAAGGTTAACTTTAATGCCAACCATAAATCGACTGGAAGTGCATCTACGCATGGATGTTATGGAGCTTTCAAGTAGTAACAATAAAGTGCAGAGATAATAGTGTACCTCTAAACGTAAGACCATCCAAGTAACAATATTTTTGTTGTCAGTACAAATGCAGTTGATGTTGCCAAAATAATTCATCTTCTTGGTCCATAAAAGAGGAGAAACTTAACACCAAAACATCTTATCATAAGTGATCCAAGTTGTTTTCTTGCGAGAGTGGGAATTCTTGGAATATCCTTTAACCAAATAGTTCGAAATGGACATCACTTTATTCAAGGAGTTCGTTTGATGGAATTTACCTTTTCACATAGCAGGAGCAGAAATCTGTGAGGATGAATGTCTGCATGATTTGTGACAGGAGAACTATAGCCCGCCAGCACGAAGCCAACATACAGCCACGAGTAAGCAAAACCTATAGAAGACATTTTAGTATTTAACGATCAACGCTTCCACAAAAAAGTCTATGACAGCCCAGCTTTTTTATTCTTATAAAAGAAAAGTACCAGGAACACCTGCGTTTTACAGAGCAAACTAATGGCAGAGGTAAAAACAAATCCTGACGGATCAACACAACAGCCTGCTGGGAACAAAAGAGCACGGAGCAGGCGCACACATAAAAAAAAAGGAGTGCAGTCCATCATATATAGACTTGGTTTTTGTCTTGAACAACTCAAGCTGCTTCCAAGTGGACACATGTACACCTGTATTTGGAATTCAGAATTCCTTGAGATGCCATCATGAGCAAGTATCAGTTTTGATCCATAAAACACATGGTCTCTCTTTTTCTAATCATTATACATCCTATAACATCATTAAATGTTATCAATCTATATCTATAAAAGATGCAAAATATCAATCAAATTACGATCTCAACTTTGGAATGAAAGTGAAATCGAGTCATGATATCTCGCTGAATTCGACATTGCATATGTTGTCCAACTTGAGTTCAAGTAGTCACCAGCAAGACCCTGCTAACTAACCTCATACATAACCTTTACCTCTAGATCTAAAATGGCGAACTTGCACAGAAATTGGAACTAATTTTTAGCATAGAGGGAAAGGGGAGATGAGCACTCACCTGCCACGTTGCATGACCTTCATCGACCCAGCAGCATTCCAAGCCAAGATATGCCCTCAGTGTTCTAAAAATCTGCAGAACATCCTGTAAAACATTAAGTGTATCCTACATACAGAACAGGAGCAAGATCGATGCATGCCTGTAAAATCAAGAACCACTAAATCTGATTCATACACAAAAGAACATGGGAGAGCTTATGATATCCTGCTAGGCTACAGCCAGCACCGCCCCTCCACCACGACCTCCTCGTCAGTCCCGTGGCCAGTAGCCACATTAACGTGAGGAGACGCGGGGGTGCAGACCGGCGAATATAAACGATGCATGTAACAGTTGAGATATAGAAAAATAAAGAGAATCACTCAAACTGGGAGGGCCAGGACGTTGTTCTCTAGGCGATAATGGATTCGTGAAATAAAGCCGGGGGGGGGGGGGGGGCTATTTTGTCATAATGGATCCGTGAAATCTGTGGACAAGAAAAGAGATTCACCACGGGTGACTTCATGTTAACTGACACTACACAGTAACTGGGAAGCTTTATAAAAGATGCAAGCCTTAGTATTCGTTCAAGATCATAATAAGAAATTGTAATTTAAGGTAAAGACGTCTCAGCAAGTTCATGAGTTGGCCTCACCTTGGAGCATCCCAACAGAAGCCAACCCACAGCTAGGCGCATCAGCACAATCAAATGTGTGTACGACGGTGGACGCCTCATACACGGTTGTCTGATAACCGATGGACAAAGGAGAAGGAGAGCCTCATCAGTAGCATCATGGTGGATTTCAAACCCAGCGTTGTGCTCCGCCCAACGAACATGGACGCCGCCGGCGGCGGCCCGGTGGAGCTCGAACCCAAGAGACTCTGCTGCTTGCTGAGAGGGGTCGGGGAGGGTTGGAGCACAGGAGCATTGACGTGAAGAGAGAGTAGGCCGGGGAGATTACTGATGGACATAATATGCTGCAAGTGTGCAACCAAGCAGTATTCAACTGAAAGTCATTAGCCAACAAATTCCCTGTACCAAGCGATACGGTTTCTCAGGCTCAGACTTGCTTTCCCCAGCGTGTGTGGCGGTTGAGACATCAAACTTTTTAGAGGAAGGACATCGTCACTGCGAGAAGACGGAGCTAGTCGTGCCTCCTTTTGGCTTCTCTGGCCAGCGGCGCCAGAATACGACGAAGAGTGTTATACCCAGCAGGAGCAGTCATCTGTCCTCCAAAAACAAAGCCAATATTTATATACAGATTACAGAGATACAAAACCAAGCTTGGAGTAACTTTTAGAACACATGCACGAACGATGAACAAAAAATAAAATAACCTGCTGCAGTAGAAGTAGAACGTTGTTGTCACCGTGAAATGTAGACTGGACATCAGATTCAGCTTTGAAAACTCAGTCTTCAAACCTTGGCCACCACAGGCCTCACGAAACTACTAATAAAAGTGAAAGAAAATCTAGTGAGAACCACCGATCCGTGTAGAAAAAGATATACTCAATTATTTTAACATTTTCACAATACCTGAATTGTGGTCATATTCTGCCAGGTTAGTGTAGCTTTCAGAGCACTCGAGTAAACGTGTGTCGCCTAACTAATTTAAGGTGTTCTCTTCACGTCCATATTTTCCTGAATGCATAAAGGTTATATAATTAATGTTCTGGCTGAAATTGAACTTCTCTTATTGGGTTCACCTACATATATTTTTTTGAGAAAGTTCTTTCCATTTTTCTCTCCTCTCTAATTTTTTTTTGATATAGTATGCTGCAAATTTCTTGATTATTCTTTGCTGCATAATGTCAGGCTCACATAGTTGTAACAGGATTTGGGAAAAACTGCTTATAGTGGTATTTAATCAATCTGCTTTGTTTCTTCTATGGATTTATAGCATGAAGAATCAATATGAGAAAATAGATATAACTAAATCCCATGATTTCTTCGGCAAATGAATGTTTACAAACTGCAATTCACATGTATAGGACATCATCAGACAATGTTATACTTACAGTTCTAATACCTAGTACATAGATCACGCCAAGGATCTGACAAATATTACTGGAGAAGGGCAGAAGGTGGTCATGAAAATCCAGCGTGATTGCTCAAGCAGTTCGTATCTATACACAATTTAATTTATATATGTGCTAGGAGGATCGATGCACCAGCGTGATTGCTGAAGCAACAACAATGCAGTAGGCTAGGTAAGAAATGGTGTGATGTGCTTCCTGAATTTTCCTTACCGATCGGAGAGGCTCTGCACTATGCTGCTACAACTATGATTACACAGTACTGTAATCTGAATTCCCCTGCATTAATATGACCAAAACCAAATATTGTACAATAGCCAACTAAATACAGTTGTTTTCATTCAAATGCAGGTCCATTGATTGACGACAGGGAAGTTGTGCGAACCTGAAGAAAATGCGTCTGCCCGTGGTCAGATTGCCGGGAAGTTGTGGAGTTTGGTGCGTCCGTCCGGAGCAGGGGACGTGCAGGCCGGGATGTGGAGCAAGGGACGGGCAGGCCAGCGTGTCAGCGTCCCGGCATGGAGGGCGGTCTCGTTTGGCCGGCATGGAACATGCATGGAGTTCAACCCAGCTGGCCGCCCGCAGCTGGCAGTGGGCTAGGCAGACCGGCGGCGCACGACGGTTGGTGACGTCGGCAGCCTACGGGACTCACCGGCTGTGTGAGTGGCCATGGCGAGGACCTCAATCAGTCGTCTGGCAAGCCCGTCGAGCTTGGGGATGTGGGGATTCCTCCGACCAGGGAGGGGAGAGGAGCGGCTCTAAAAATTGTATGGAAAATATACCATTAATGCAAACTTTTTAGCACAAAAGTACGTGAATAAGGTTGGCATACTACCTCCAAAGATAATCTTCCCATAGTCATTCTACCTGTTCATAAAGAAATTACTTGTGAATATAATTAGATCATCATACGTTGTATGATGCTTTAGTTCCAAAAACTCACATGAATCTACTTGATGCCTTTCTTTGAAATAAGAAGAATGTCGCTCCTTATTTTTGCCATCGATTCCTCTGCTGTTCTTGCTATTCTCATTGATGTACAACAAGAACATACATAATGCAAACCCCTTTTGCAGGGACATGAAAAGGCTGATAGTAGTTCTATAGTGGCATATATCAAATAGCTTTACTGGCACAACCGTACATGCCCTAAATACAACAGAATTCTTTCAGTCTTGAGCACATGACGAAAAAACAAACTTGCGATTGGGCTTGTGGAGTTGTGGTGGAGGTTGTTACCTGATGCAGTGGCCACACGCGCGCTAGTTGAGGGCTCACGGTGCACGCCGCACAGCGACCTGGACCTTGGAGGGCCTCGGCGTCGTCGGGCAGGGCGAGGAGATCGGAGAGAAGAAGAGAACGGCAGCGCGAGGTCACGAGGAGTGCATGCGTCGGGAGGATCGTGTCTAGGGCTTGCGTGAACGGCTTGGTCTTTGGCGGCCACCTCGAGTCCCTTCCGTCACGGCCGCGCGATCTCAGATCCGGGAGCCGCTTCTTTGACGAGCACGTGCGCTTCGCGGACGTGGAGCTTCGCCGCCTAACCTTGACGAGCAAGCGGATCTGACAATGCGGAGAAGGGTGGGAGCGGTGGAGGTGGCTGAGCGGGAGGGAAGCAGGGGCGGCGGCGGAGCGAGAGATGGGGGCAGCGCCAGGGGTGGATGGAGAGGAGGGTTTTTTTTTTCGTGCGAGGGAGGCTAGGGCGTCGTCCGATTTTTTGTTCGCTAGTCATAGTTGTCCCTGGTTAAATTTCGTAGATTTTTTTTAGGACGAAAAAAAACCAACGGAGGTGGGATGAACTTTGACCGGCGGAGACTACCAACTGCTTCATGTCTTTGAAATAAGGAGTAGAGATATGCACGAACGGTTGTCTCAGATTTGTATCGTGGCAAGAAAAAGGAGAAAAGAAATAAAGAGGAAAAAAGAAAGGCACGACACGTGCCTTTAGCAAAAGAAGTTATCGTGTGCACGTCTCTGTCGTGATTTGATGTGATTGATCCTGTGGGCGAATTTCCAACAATTGGTATCTGAGCTAGGTCGATTTGAAGCCGCGCTTGCCCCGGGGTCGCAAGCCGACTAGCGCCTCGGGGCGGGCAATATGGTCGCTGGATGGTGCAGCGATGAAGCGATCGTCGTTCTACGGAGCGGCAAGGAGGGAGACGGTGGGGCAGTCGTCGGCAAGGCGGTGGAAGAAGATCGTTGACGGGAGCGGTGGTGCCGAGGTGCGGTGCCGGAAATTCGTCAAGATCGTCATCCGCGGGAGATAGATGAGTCAAGGAGTCATGCGGGTTTGCATAGTCGGTCGCCGTCGTCATCGTGTCAGCGTCGTCATGTCCAAGTGCTCGTCTATGTGAGGAGGCGTTGAAGATGAATCGTGCCCAGGTCATCTATGTGTCTCGACGAGAGGACCAAGTTCAAGGATGTGGGGGCGGTAAACCAATGAAGGTGAGTCTCTTCAATGAGGCCATGTCTCTACATGAGGCTGGAGTGCATGGTGTAGTGCACAGGGTGGTGTGATCCACAAGGAGCCGGCATGTATCTCGCTAGGGTGAATGGTCAAGTTTACCGGGTGGGGTTTTCCACAGGTTATTGGCGAGGCTGGGTAGTCCAAGATATATTTGAGGTGGTCTGTAAATTCGCCAAGTTGAATTGGGGAGAGATTGTCGCGATCTGTGAAGCCTATCAATTTAACTTGTCGTGGTGCGAGCGGATAATCGACAAGGGGTGATCATCAACAAGCCAAGACCGGAGAAGCATGAAGACAAAGAATGTCAAAATTAGGGAGAGACTGTTAGGTTTAATCTTGACTAGGTTAATTAGGTTAATCGTGATCAAGGTGGCCGGTGACTAGGCTGCTGTGTAGTAACGTACTGGAGTCAACTTCGTGTACTAGCAGGAGTCCAGGAGTCCGGTTTAGGACTTGCGTGTCCACGTGTTTAGGGGCAAAAGTTATCGTGTGCACGTCTCTGTCGTGATTTGATGTGATTAATCTTGTGGGTGAATTTCCAACAGCGTGTTGTAGGGAAGTCGCTAGTAAAGATATAGATGGAACAAATGCTAGACAGCGTGAACGGAGATAAGTGTATGGATATTGGTAGAGGTTGGATGCCAATTGGAATTGTAGGCATTGGAAAAGACCTAGGCAGTAACAGAGTGCACTAGAGTTGCTTGCTTGCACTCAGGCTCTGAAGATTTAAAACCATGCAGAGGCATGACATGGCAGCTGTTAGAGTTAAACACGAAGTGCACTGGTGCCGTGTCAGGTTCAGTACACGTACTTGTATCTTTTTTTGCGGGGCACGCGTACTTGTATCTGTCCGTGTAGGTATCCAAGTAATCAACGAATAGAACCACTACTTGTTAATTAGCTGGCATATAGAGTATATCATTGTACCCCTGTAAACCATTGTGCCATGAGTTGAAGGAATAAACTCAAGGCTCTATACGAGCCTTTGGCAATCAGCCAAGCGTTTCAATCAAGTAAATTAGGTTTAGTGTACGCCGCATGTCGAATTATCTTCGGCGAGAGGTGGGTCAATCAGGAGCAGCAGTCGCTTTGCTACTTGAAGGTTAGCTTTGCATTGTGGTGGGTGGATTGATCGGAGGAAGCTAGCTTGCGTTGCTTCGTCGTTCGTCCTCGTCGATCATCGGTCGTCAAGTGTAGCCGGAAGTACTCGGTGTCAAGGGACTGGGCCAACAACAGCCTTTCAGAGAGGGCAAGCGCAGACCGCTTGCTGGGTAGGTAATTTCCCATAGGAAGTAATTGTACCGGTCCAAAGCAGAAATGGGATCACTATTTTCCCGGCAACAGCGACATAGTTTTGTTGGAGTGAATTGCAGAAAATCACCACATTGACACCTAGGTTTGCAGGAAACACAGTTCTATAAATTTTTGCCAAAAATCATTGATTCTCGACCTAATCTTTTGCAGAAAACACTAATCAGTCGCTTTGCGCATTTTAACCTCAATTATGACATGTGGTCTCATATTTGATCTTGTGGCATAACGGCTCAGGTTAGATGGCGTTTGGTCTAATATTACAAACTAGTCCCTCAAATTTTACATAGACACCCCTCAGTCATAAAGCAAAAACGCAATTAAGCCCCGTGCACAGAACCTGCAGCATGGCTCCCATGGGCTCTCGTCGCCGGCTTGGGCGGCGGATGGACCTCGCAGGCGTCGAGCTCGAGCACCAGGCTGGGCAAGGAGAACTGTGTATGCCCGCGCGCCGTGGCGCCTACTGCGAAGGCGGGCAGGTCACCGCGACTAGAAGGTCTGCGCGTCGGCCATTGCGGCCAGCGTCGCGGGGAGAGAGGGGGAGCAGGACGACGCCGCAGTCGCCATTCTGGCAGCCCTGCGGCCGGCAGGAGGAGGGCAGTAGGGGGACTCACCATAGGAGGAGCGCCGGACGCCGCCACGGCCAGTCTAGCAGTTCCCGTGACCGGTAGGAGGAGCGCACGCGAGAACGAGCCCTCTCGGTGAGGTGCGGTGCATCAGGTCGGCGCACGCGAGGGCGAGCCCTCTCGGCGAGGCGGCAGCGACCGGTGCGCACGCCGGTTGGGCGGTGTCGTCATCGGGCTTGGGCAGGTCGAGCATGGCGTCAGTAGTAGCAGGCGGAGCTGGTGCTGCTCGTGGTTTGGCCGGCGTAGAAGAGGCGCGGTGGAGCTGTTGCTGCTGCTCGGCGAGGAGTTCTTCGTGGCGTCCGAGGCCCTCGAGGCCAAAGAGCACGCCCGGGCATCCGCCGGCAGAATGAGAGAGAAGGAGCAACACATCCATCAGAAGAACGAGGGAGAGTTGGATCTCGATCTGGATCATGGACGGAGATATTTTTTTTAGACAATGCTAACGCCCACACGTGTGGTGAGAGCGAAACCCGCCCACACGCCCTATAACACACAGACTGCGCCACGTCACCGCATGCATGCATGTGGGAATCTTTTTGGATTTTCAGTTTTTAATATGTTTTATCTCTTAAATAAAAAATCCGATTGAAGATCCGTTTTTACCATTAAATCCCTCGCGACGAGATCTTCGAAACAAGATTCAATGTTGATATGTTTCGACAAAATTTTTTTTGGGTTAAAACTTGCCATATCTATTGCACATGAATTGCCATGATGTTTACTCTGAAGTTGCCATGATATATTTCAGCTATTTTCTTCTACATTTAAAAGTAAATTTTGACATTTATAAAATGGGAAATTAAGAAACTAGACTTGTCATGAACCATAAACTAAAATTGCCATGATACATGCACTTAAAATTGACATGGTTCATACAAAAAATAATTTTCATGGTCAAAGTATTGGAGTTGCCATCATCAAAATACTAAAATTGCCATGCTCTACAAAATGAAATTGCCACATGGCAACTTTAGTTTAAGCACTATGACAACTACAGTGTAAACATCATGGCAACTTTTGGGCAAAAAAAATTTCGTCGAAACATATCAATATGGGTCTAGTTTTGAAGATCTCGTCGAGACGGATTTAGTGGTGAAAACGGATTTTTAATTCAATTTTTTAATTAGGAGATAAAACATTTTTAAGCCAAAAACCAAAAAAATTCCGGCTGATGTCATCTGTTCACATGTGGCAAAATGAGTGGTAAAGGAGGCGTGTGAGTGATGTGCAAGATGCCACACGTGTGGGCGTTAGTTTTTTTTTATTTTTTTAAGAAAGGAAAGGAGTTTTTGACAAGAAGTCCCTTTCTAATTATGTTATCACGAACCTTCATGCCACGTCAGCACAGAGTGGGCTCCATCTGTCATAATCGTGATCCAAATGAATAAATCCGCCAACTAGTGTTTTTTGAAAAAGATTAAGTTGAGAATCAGTGGTTTTTGGCATAAATTTGTAAACCAGTGTTTTCTGCAAACCTATGCGTCAATATGGTGGTTTTCTGCAATTCACTCGTTTTGCTGGAATGAGGATTTGGAAAGCTCTCGTTTTCCTTCGTCCTTCTAAGGTCTTCAGCACTTTCTCACTCTTGAGATATTTCATGTAATCGTAGTCAGTTATTTTTTTAAAGGAGGATAGCCCTCGGCTCCTGCATTGAGCCGTGCACACAGACATCTTTATTGTATTATTTCATAAAACCTATAATAAGGAAAGTTTAATCTCTCATACCCAGAGTAAGAGAAACTTGAAACATTTGCACATCCACTCATCGTGCTCAGGGTTCACTGACATCACGTGGCTAAGTCAGCCATGCTGCAGTACATAGCTACAGCGTGTAGTACTGAGATCACAAAAGAATTGCTACCGTTTTGAAATAGCTAACCAGTATGTGGGTTGCTAAGGTAGTAGTTTCCCTGCGCATGTCTGCATGTTAGCATGTGCCATTGAGAGGGGAAACTCTTTCAAGACGGCTCCAGTGCAAATGGCATGTTGCTGACATCCTTCTAGCTCTGGTGCTATTTGTGCTAGACCAAATCTTGAAATACTCAAAATGTATGTTTACTACTCACGAGCTAGTACTGAATTTCTATAGAACTATGAGGTTCCAATATAATCTTTTAACTGCAAATAGAGATATTGATTTCTTTAGGTATCATGTCATTTTTTGTATCAACTGAAGTATTGAACAAGAGGCTGCATGGTGAAGTCATTTTCTACGAGCACTAGTTGAAACAACGAGTTGCATATAAAAAATAATCATCCTTGTTTCTCATGCGATGAGTGACACATATGTTTCATATGATTTTGCTATGGCTGTCATTACTTGATAACAATGGTTTGTCGGATAAGCAGAGCATGGCTAGATCTAAGATCACAGAGGAGCAGACGAGTGGGCTGAGATGCTGACTGGGAGTCTTGAATTGCCATGCTAGATCAAAATGCTAAATGTGTAATAGTAAGAGCATGCAAGAAAATTATCTGACGAAGAGAAAATGCTACATTCTCCTGATGGTATGGTCTATAGGAGAGGTTACTACAAGATCTAATTAACAGACAAGTTATTAAGAGGTGCCATGGCTGGGTGTAAGGAGTTAATTATAAGAGACCACGTGTGTCATTCTGAAAGCAAGAAAAGTAATTGATAAGAGACAATTATATAGCTACTAGAATTATTCTTTGATGCATCCACGGAACTTGTGTAGTAAGTGACTTGTAATTTAAGGCTACGTAACCATATCCATAATTTTTAAACTATTATGAACATTGTAATTTAAGAAACCTGAGAGCATTGATTCAAACATCAGCCATCATAGCTCACACCATCACTAACATTTAGAGCAACATGTATGGGTATCTATCCTTTCAATATATAGCAGGCACATCTACTCTATCTAGTATACAAACATTCATTGTTGAAAAGCAATCGGAATAGATATAGATGCATGGAACAAGCTGTGGACAACGCGTACTGATAGCGGTGTAGTTAGTATGTCAACTGATTTCCTGGAATTGTAGGCATTGGGAAATAGCTAGCTAGTCTCTTATGCTAATCAAGTAGTTGCTCGGGAGACACTGGAACTGTTAGCATGTGGGGGATGCTTCTTCCGCTATGGCAATCAATGGTTGATGGTGCAGAGCTGTTTGGAACATTTAGAAAGAGCGGAACTGCTGCGTTTTTCAGCGTAAAACATGCTCGGGCAGCTGTCTATAGTAGCTCGAGGGTGTAGGGTGTTTATTTCGGTATCTTGGCGTCATTTTCATCTAGAGCAGAGGCTACTTGGTTATGTGCGGTCGGTTCTCCGTGAGCACTTAGTTGTGAGCACCAGTTCATCCTTGTTCCTCATCGAACCCTTGCACGGAAGTTTCATCAGCAGATTTTGTCACGATGGCAATTAGCTCCTCATCTCCTGATTGTTTCACTGCAGCTCCTCTTCTTCCTCCCGTTGCCTGACGCATCAGCCTCAACGACCGTACACTACTGATTTCCCAATTGTAGGCATTGGAAAATTCCACCTCACCGCCAGATGCGTGGGTCACCTCGCGTGGGTCACCTCGACACTACTCCCAATACGCATCGGCTGCCTCTTCCGCTACCTCCTGGTTAGCGACGGGGTGCTCGATATTCGCGCCCCACAGAGTCCTCCTCTGGCTTGGCACGTCTGCCTACGTCCGCTGCGAGGAAGATGGTAGTTTGGCATAAAACACCTCAAACTTTATAATTGAGTTTTTTTGCACATGGTCCATCAAAAGTTGGACCACTGTGCTCTCATACAGTGGCGGAGCTACAGTGCCAAAAATATGGGCAGGCCGGTACAAAGAAAAGCCCACTATTTTCCTCAAATTGGTCCAGTCTAATATGAACCCCCCACTGTTTTTGCTCTGGGCTGGGCGGGCCGTGGCCCATCCAACCTTGTTGAAGCTCCGCCAGTGCTCTCATATCAAGTTAATTGACCGCTGAGGCATCCTGCGATTTACGTGACCAAAGTGCTTATTTTTTATGAGCTCACACACTAACAAGTATTAATCTCTATTTTTTTCCGGGGGTATTAATTACTCTATGGATTGCAAGTTGCTATACATCCTTCACAGAACAAAACATAACATAAGTGATGAGTGAAAAGTTAGGGAAGGGGACATATTGCAACGGCACATGTTGAAATCAGTTGATCTTCTTGAGCGAGTTGAAGTCATTTAATTACATGTCGTCATGCCAATCCTTCAATAAGTTAGATGACTTACCTCGTTGTGAAAGCAAGAAAAGTAGTTGAAAAGGGATGGCGTAGGTATTATGATTTTTTATGCATCCATGGAACATCACCCACCATAGCTTACGCCATCAATACATTTCGGAGCAACATGTATTGGTGTCTATCCTTCCATATATATATATATACTCCCACTCTATCTAGTATACAGTCAGTCAAACATTCACTCTACAACGTGTCTGTTGTTGCAAAACAACAAGAATAGTCACAGATTCATGGACAAGATGTTTAGAGATGTATACCGAGATGGATGCAGTGGTGTAGGTAGGATGTCAACTAATTTTTTGGAATTGTAGGCATTGGTAAATAGCTAGCTAGTCTACTTCATCAATGTCGTACTTGCATGTGAGCATGTTTGCGATTGAGTGCCGATAATATTCAGACAACATGCTACAGGATGCACCTGAGTTTTTTCATTATCTTGACGCTTTATTTATCTAGATCAGAAGCTGCTTGCTTAGAGCAACTCTAGCAGACCCCGCATCCTCCCGACCCACAAAACGTTTTTGCAGTTCGCGGAAAAACACCTTTGCGGGCCGGCGCGAATGGCCGCAGTTGCAGACCCCGCATAATGGACCCGTAAAAAAGAATATTCCTGGAATATGCTTTTTTAGTGTGGTCAGTCTTCTGTAAGCATGCGAGTAGTAGCGCTGAGAAATGGTTCATCCTTATTTCTCATTCAATGCCTGCACGGATGCTTCATCATCTGATTTTGTCACCATGGCATTTAGCTTCTCATCTCTTGCTCATCCAAGGATAGCGTGAGATAGACAGTAGAAACACTCACGTCACACGCTCCAGCTCGCCCGCTCAGCAAAAATGCTAGACCTACGAAAACTTACGTAACTTTCCATCTCTAACCAATAAATCCCCCCCTGATTTCAAATGGTGGGCCTCCCTTCCCTAATTCCATCCAATCAAACGATGCCGCTTAATCATTTATGTTAATTACGTAAGATCTGCTACGCAGGTGTAGCATTGCTCTCCGCTCAGCCGGCATTGCCGCGGTTAATTATTGACGGGGCAAGCCCACTTGGGTTTTGGGCTCGACTCGAACTCTCAGCCTAACGGCTAAATGGGACGACATGAGTCTGCCTTTCGGGCTTATGAAGGCCACGAGACCCATTCCTCGCTTATTACGACTCCTGTGGTAGTCGCCAGAGCTACAATAGGAGAGCTAACGCTGAAGGATTAGTGCAAAACCGGCCGTCCCATTCCTAGGCGATGTAAAAGTGTCACCAAAAAGTGTCGCCAAAAATGGCAGCGTTGGATGGTCTCAAATCCCCGACCTAACGATGGATAGCACCATTGCCAGACACTCTAGCTAGCGACTGGGTATGTCTAAAGTTACGTACTATATACAATGGCAGATCCATTTCATCGAATAACGTTAGAAAATCATGAACAAATTTTGAAACTCGTACAAACTTTTAAAGTGTTAATTATTTTTAAAACGTGAAAAAATTATTGAAAACATGAAATTCTAAACATTTACAGAATTATTTTATATATGATGAACAGTTTTTAAATATATATTGGACATTTTTGTAATATATGCTGAATAATTTATAAGTACACATTGAAGATCTTTTTATATATGCTAAACAACATTTAAATACACATTGACCATTTTTTATATATATGATGAACAATTTTTAAATATAATAAATTAATCATTTTTGTAATATACGCTGAGCAATATTGAACTACACACTGACTTTTTTGTGATATAACTTTTTTATATTACTACTCTAAAGACCGTGTAAAGTCAAGTACACTTCATATTTTTAGTAGGAGGAAGTAGTAATTTACTCGCGACGAATAAGTATGGCCCACTGTGAGTAGAATTTGCCCAATTGATATATGTCGTTCATTGCGTTTCCATAGCAAAAGCCTATATAGCAAATGCATTTCCAAAACAGTGAATATCTTTGTATTTGCAATTTTTCTTAGTCATGGAAATTAGATGTTTTTTTCATTTTGGGAATATTTTTAAAATTCATGAGCATTCATTTAGTTTACAAACATTCATTAAACCCATAAACTATTTTATGTATTCCCAAACATTTTTTGATTCTCGAATTCACAAAGAATTTATAGATTCGCGAATAATTTTTTGAATTCTCAAGCAATTTTCATATTTGTGATTTTTTTTTGATTTTGAGGCCATTTTTTAATTCATAAATATTTAACTTCTGCGAAAATTTTAAAAATTCAAACACTATTTTAGATTAGTAATGGGTCGATCATGCTCGCTAGGTAGCAAGCGGTATGTATTGCTCACTAACAATGAAATCACTAGTTAAGGGGACGCAATGCAAAGGTCATCTCCACCTTCTTAGACGTTGACACATGGCATGTTGCATGTGTGCCACTTGTAGCAGCTTAGGAGTTTCCCCTTTTTCCATAGATTCGTTTATTCGAAATATGTCGTCTCTTGAACCATGCATCCAAATTTCAAACTGCGTCGAGATCTTCGAAACTAGATCCCATGTTAAAAGGTTTTGAGAAAAAAAATCACGAAAATAATCTAAGACCAAGAAAAATCTGAAAATACAAAAATAATAAAATAATACAAAACAGCAAGAAAAAAAACGATGACAACAAAAATGAAAGAAAACACCCGGAGCCGGAATCACGTTTCTTTTTTCTTTTCTTTTCGAGAAGCATAGTAGTGCTTCTTGTCTAAGCAAATATGCTTCTTCACGAGAAGCAAATATGTGCTTATGTGCTTCTTGTGCAAGCACAGATTTCCCCCCTTTCTGAGAAGCTCAAACTTATGCCTCCACGAGAAGTAAGAGTGCAAGTTTTTTTTCGCTTCTCGTGGAAGCAAATATATGTTTCTACGAGAAGCAAATTTGTCCTTCTGCTAGAAGAACATATTATTTTCGAGAAGTACAAATCTGTAAGGGGTAATAAAAGGTGACCCCATGAGGTCCCCTGTAAGGGGTAACCTATAGTTAGTGGCTCTCTGCTAACAGCGGTACATAGCAGTTCCCTGGAATTCGTGCTTGCCTACCCGTGTGCTTGTTTTGCATTATGGAATAGGCCTAGTTTTCTAGTTCACTCGTGATTAAATTTCTGCTAGACTGCTATTATGATGATTTCTATTTCCCCTTTTTCATTTTCTTGATTTTCTTATTTTATTGTATATTTATTTTGGATAGTTTCATAAGTCATGCAATAAAAATTATTAACAGTGTTTATAAAAAAAGGCATTCATGCATTTTAAAACGACCGATCCCGTATTTTGTGAAAACACTCAACACTATTTAAAAAATGTTCAAGTGTACTATTAAATATTGGTGATGTACTTGAAAGAACATGTAGCTAAAAATATTTAGTTTGTATTTTAAGAAATCATTTAAACTTAATAAAAAATAGCCATTATGTATTATAATTTTCCTGTCATATATATTGAAACTGTTCATCTTGTATATAGAATATGTTCATTATCTGAAAATTGTTCATAAAAAAATATTCCTTGTTTCCAAAAAATTTCATCAGGTATTGAAAATTGTTTGCCATGTATTTTAATTATTCGTGATGGTTGCAAAAATATTTTTTATATTACGTTATTAATTTATAAATTACATTACATTTTAAGGTACACTATGAATGATTTTTTTGTACATGACGAATATTTTTGATACAAAGATATATTTTTAATTCATAGTGATCCATTTTTTAAAATGCAACTGACCTTTTTTTAATTCAGGATTTACATTGTTTGCAATAAAATATTTAAAAATGAAATACAAGGTGAACGTATTTTAATACCTACTGATTTGTTTTCTACAAAAGAATTTTTACAAAGTTAATAAAGTAAAAAATAATATATAGATTTTCCACATAGTTTGTTATTAAAAACAAGGAAATATAGAGTCTAGAGTAAAAACACTTAAAATTTCAAGCTCTTAAAACACTTGTCACAAAAAAAATCATTTGAGCTCGGGCTGAGAAGGTGACTTTCCGAAGCTAGTGGATGACATGCCTGAGTGAGAAAGCAATCAAAAAAAGAAATGGAAAGTTCCATTGGAGATTGAGATCCACTATACCCTTTATCCTAGGCATCTACTCGTGTCATGATCTGTGCGTCACGTGACAACCTCCTGACAGTGCTAGCATCATTTGCCTGATGGTAAAACTCTTGTAATTTCAAAGGATATATGTGTATTAGTCGTTGTTTCCCGGTTCTTTTGAAAATCTTATCATACTCTTGTTAATTATTTATTCTGATTAATTTAATAAAATTTGTGCATCTGCCGGTGCCAACGTGCTCAGGTCCATGACTCATGGCCGCATATGCCTCCTCCAACCTTGCCTTCGCACCGGTAGCCTGAATGAGCTTATCCCCTCACTAGCTGCCACTAGTAGAAAAAGAGGCTTCCATACGCCCCCATTAGTCCCCAAAACAATCGAACCGCGACAAAAGGGGCCTTTAGTCACGGTTCGGGAGGAGACCCGCGACCAACTATCTGGGCCCAGCGCGCTCGGTCGACAGCTGGCGGACGGAGGGGCTTTAGTCCCGGTTGGCCTGGCCAACCGGGACTAAAGGCCCATCTCTATATATAGGACTCAGCTCACTTCACTTCACTCAGCTCACTTCACAATTTTCAGAAGGGGGTGGTGGGTTTGCTTTTGGTTCCTCCTATGCACACAAGGTGTTCGATGAAATGCCCGAGAGCCTGAAACAAACATGATATGAAGTGTCCGAGCCACACTTGAGCTTTCTCATTTATTTTTCCTCCGCGATCGCGGTTAGCAACTTGAACCTTTCATGTGTCATTGATAAAATACGCATGTGTGTAGTTCATTGTTTAATTTGTATTATTTCTAGCTAGTTAGTTTAACAAATGCATGATTGTTAATTATATACTTTATATAATAATAATGCAGATGAATCGGCAATGGATGTACGGTCCCCGACTCTCCGGCGAGTTCACTACGGGTTTGAAAGATTTCCTCGTAGTGGCAAATGCGAACAAGCAGCAAGGTTTTATTATCTGTCCATGTGCTGTCTGTAAGAATCAGAAGGGTTACTCCTCCTCAAGAGACGTTCACATGCACCTGCTTCGGCACGGTTTCATGCCAAGCTATAATTGTTGGACCAAGCATGGAGAAAGAGGGGTTAGAATGGAAGAAGATGAAGAAGGGGATGATATCGATGACAACTATCATGATCATTTCGGTGATACTTTCATGGAGGATGATGCTGAAGGTGGGGAAGGGTTAAGTGAAGGTGAAGAAGAGGCACATGATGAGCCCGCTGATGATCTTGGTCGGACCATTGCTGATGCACGGAGACGCTGCGAAACTGACAAGGATAGGGAGAATTTGGATCGCATGTTAGAGGATCACAAAAAGTCGTTGTATCCAGGATGTGATAATAGTCTGAAAAAGCTGGGCTGCACACTGATTTGCTAAAATGGAAGGCACAGGAAGGTGTAGGTGACTCATCATTTGAAAATTTGCTGAAAATGTTGAAGAATATGTTTCCGAAGAATAACGAGTTGCCCGCCAGTACGTACGAAGCAAAGAAGGTTGTCTGCCCTCTAGGTTTAGAGGTTCTGAAGATACATGCATGCATTAACGACTGCATCCTCTACCGTGGTGAATACGAGAATTTGAATGAATGCCCTGTATGCACTGCATTGCGTTATAAGATCAGAGGCGATGACCCTGGTGACGATGTTGAGGGCGAGAAACCCAGGAAGAGGGTTCCCGCCAAGGTGATGTGGTATGCTCCTATAATACCACGGTTGAAACGTCTGTTCATGAACAAAAAGCATGCCAAGTCGTTGCGATGGCACAAAGAGGACCGTAAGTCCGACGGGGAGTTGAGACACCCCGCTGATGGAACGCAATGGAGAAAGATCGACAGAGTGTTCAAAGATTTTGCAGCTGACGCAAGGAACATAAGATTTGGTCTAAGTACTGATGGCATGAATCCTTTTGGCGAGCAGAGCTCCAGCCATAGCACCTGGCCCGTGACTCTATGCATCTACAACCTTCCTCCTTGGTTGTGCATGAAGCGGAAGTTCATTATGATGCCAGTGCTCATCCAAGGTCCAAAGCAACCCGGGAACGACATCGATGTGTACCTAAGGCCATTAGTTGATGAACTTTTACAGTTGTGGGCCAGACCTGGTGTACGTGTCTGGGATGAGCACAAAGGAGAGGAATTTGACCTACGAGCGTTGCTTTTTGTAACCATCAACGATTGGCCTGCTCTCAGTAACCTTTCGGGACAGACAAATAAGGGATACAATGCATGCACGCACTGCTTACATGAGACTGAAAGTGTACGTTTGGTTAATTGTAAGAAGAACGTGTACCTGGGTCATCGTCGATTTCTTCCCCGAAATCATAACGTAAGAAAGAAAGGCAAGCATTTCAACGGCAAGGCAGATCACCGGCCGAAGCCTGCGGAACGTACTGGTGCTGAGATATTTGATATGGTCAAGGATTTGAAAGTCATCTTTGGAAAGGGTCCTGGCGGACAATCAGTTCCGCGGGGAGTTGACGGGCACGCACCCATGTGGAAGAAGAAATCTATATTTTGGGAGCTAGAATATTGGAAAGTCCTAGATGTCCGCTCTGCAATCGACGTGATGCATGTTACGAAGAATATTTGCGTGAACCTGCTAAGCTTCTTGGGCGTGTATGGGAAGACAAATGATACAAAGGAAGCACGGCAGGACCAGCAACTTTTGAAAGACCCAGATGACCGGCATCCGGAATGGTTTCAAGGTCGTGCCAGCTACGCTCTTACCAAAGAAGAGAAGGTCATTTTTTTGAATGCCTGAGCAGTATGAAGGTCCCGTCTGGCTTCTCGTCGAATATAAAGGGAATAATAAACATGGCGGAGAAAAAGTTCCAAAACCTGAAGTCTCACGACTGCCACGTGATTATGACGCAATTGCTTCCGATTGCTTTGAGGGGGCTCCTACCGGAAAATGTTCGAGTAGCCATTGTGAAGCTATGTGCATTCCTCAATGCAATCTCTCAGAAGGTAATCAATCCAGAAGATCTACCACGGTTACAGAACGATGTGGTCCAATGCCTTGTCAGTTTCGAGTTGGTGTTCCCACCATCCTTCTTCGATATTATGACGCACCTCCTGCTCCACCTAGTCGAAGAGATTTCCATTCTCGGTCCTGTATTTCTACACAATATGTTCCCCTTTGAGAGGTTCATGGGAGTATTAAAGAAATATGTTCGTAACCGTGCTAGGCCAGAAGGAAGCATCGTCAAGGGCTATGGAAATGAGGAGGTAATTGAGTTCTGTATTGACTATGTTCCTGACCTTAAGCCGATTGGTATTCCTCAATCGCGGCACGAGGGGAGACTAAGTGGAAAAGGCAAGATCGGAAGGAAATCCACGATATGTATGGACGGTCATTCTATGACTGAAGCACACCACACAGTTCTGCAAAATTCCAGCTTTGTGGCTCCGTACTTCGAGCAACACAAGAATATTTTACGCTCGGACAACCCGGGGAAGCCTGAATCCTGGATTAGAAAGGCCCACATGGAGACTTTCGGCAGTTGGTTGCGAAAACATTTAATGAATGACAATGATGTTGGAGATCAGCTGTACATGTTGGCCAAGAAACCATCTTCGACTATAACGATTTTCCAAGGGTACGAGATAAATGGGAATACATTTTACACCATCGCCCAAGATAAAAAGAGCACCAACCAAAACAGTGGTGTCCGCTTTGATGCAGCAACCGAGAATGGGCGAAAGGTCACATATTATGGTTACATAGAGGAGATATGGGAACTTGACTATGGACCCTCCTTTAAGGTCCCTTTGTTCCGGTGCAAATGGTTCAAGCTAACAGGAGGTGGGGTAAAGGTGGACGAGCAATACGGAATGACAATGGTGGATTTCAACAATCTTGGTTACCTTGACGAACCATTCGTCCTTGCCAAAGATGTCGCTCAGGTTTTTTATTTGAAGGACATGAGTAGCAAACCGAGGAAACGGAAAGATAAGAAAACGATCAGTACATCATGCGATGATCCAAAGCGCCACATTGTTCTTTCAGGGAAAAGAAACATCGTGGGAGTGGAGGACAAGACAGACATGTCAGAAGATTATAATATGTTTGGTGAAATTCCGCCCTTCAAAGTGAACACTGACCCAAGCATTAAGTTAAATGATGAGGATGCTCCATGGATACGGCACAATCGTAAGCAAGCAGGGACACAAGGGAAGAATTGATGTGTAATAATTTATTGTACCAAACTTTGTATTTGGTCGATGAACTGAATGATGTATCAAACCTTTTGTCAAACCTCCAAGGGATTTTAAAATGAATTAGTTTTATTTTTCTGATTTTTTTGATATATAATTGTATTTTTAAGATTTTAAAATGAATTAGTTTTATTTTTCTGATTTTTTTGATATATTATTTGTATTTTTAAGATTTTAAAATGAATTAGAAACAAAATAATATAAACTTTAATGAAATATATAAGTACAAACAAAATAAAATAAATTTTAATAACATAAATAAAATTTATGAAACTAAAATTATAAAAGTATTTTCTGTTCAAAACATTATAAGCAACCTCTAGTATTTTTGAAACTAAAATTATATAAAATTGATTCAACTAAAATTATCGAAGTATTTTCTGTTCAAAATCATTGAAAGCAAAAAGAATTTTCATAAAGAACTTTTTTTGTTAGAAACTTTAATAGCAAAAATAATTATCATAAAGTAAAATAAATAAGTAATTAGAAACAAAATAAAATAAAATAAATAAGTTTGTTGTTGTAAGTAGAAACAAAACAAAATAAATAAAGCAAAAAAAAACAAAAAACAGGCAAAAAATAAAAAATATGCCACCTACTGGGCGACCACGGCCTGAATACGACTAGAAACCCATCGACGGGCCAGGATTCAGGCCCGCAGAAGGCCTAGTAGGCCCATCAGGCATAGCAGTGACAATTAGGCCCGTAAGCCTGCAATGGAGAGGAGCTCAAGAGGGGAGCGGCAGTGGGGCTTATAAACCACTGCGCGCCCCTCTCAACTAGCGAGGTGGGACTAAACTTTCGACGCGGGCGTAGCAGCACAATGCCTTTAGTCCCGGTTGGGGAGGCGGACCGGGACTAAAGGGTACCCTTTAGTCGCGGTTGTTGTCCCCAACCGCGACTAAAGGCTCTTTCTGCGCGGGAACGAAAGCGGCGCCAAAACCCTTTAGTCCCGGTTGGGGAGGCGGACCGTGACAAAAGGTACCCTTTAGTCGCGGTTGGTGTGGCCAACCGCGACTAAAGGGTACCTTTAGTCGCGGTCCGCCTCTCCAACCGGGACTAAAGGTATGTGTATATATACTGCACTTAGCAGTTTCCGCCACTTCCCATTCTCCTCTCTCGACGCCGAAGCCCTGCCCCGACGCCGACGCCGACGCCCTGCGCGCCGCCGCCCCGTCCCCAGTGAGCGCCGCCGCCGCCCGTGCCCTGCCCTTAGCGCTCCTCCTCCGCCGCAGCGTGCCCTGCCCTTGCCCGCCGCAGCCCTGCCCTTGCCCGCCGCCCGCCGCCCGCTACCCCGACGCCCCTGCGCGCCGCCGCCCCGTCCCCAGTGAGCGCCACCCGCCGCCCGCCCGCTGCCCCTGCCCGCCGCCGCCCGCCCGCTGCCCCTGCCCGCCGCTTGCCGGCCCGCTGCCCTGCCAAAAGAAACCAAAAAGAAAGAAGAAAGAAAGAAGAAAGAAAAAGGAAGAAGAAAGAAAAAGGAAGAAGAAAAAAAGAAAACAAAACAAAACAAAAGAAAGAAGAAGAAAAGGAAGAAGAAAAAAAGGAAGAAGAAAAAGGAAGAAGAAAAAAAGGAAGAAGAAAAAAGGAAGAAGAAAAAAAGGAGAAGAAAAAAAAGAAAGAAGAAAAGAAAGAAGAAAGAAAAAGGAAGAAGAAAAAAAATGAAAACAAAACAAAACCAAAAGAAGAAGAAAAAAAAGGAAGAAGAAAAAGGAAGAAGAAGAAATAAGGAAGAAGAAAAAAAGGAAGAAAAAAAAGAAGAAGAAAAAGGAAGAAGAAAAAAGGATAAGAAGAAAAGAAGAAAGAAGAAAGAAAGAAGAAAGAAAAAGGAAGAAGAAAAAAGAAGAAAGAAAAAGGAAGAAAAAGGAAGAAGAAAAAAATGAAAACAAAACAAAACCAAAAGAAAGAAAAAAAAAGGAAGAAGGAAAAAAAGGAAGAAGAAAAAAGGAAGAAGAAAAAAAGAAAGAAGAAAGAAGAAGAAAGAAAAAGGAAGAAGAAAAAAAGAAGAAAGAAAAAGGAAGAAGAAAAAATGAAAACCAAATGAAAGAAGAAAGAAAAAGGAAGAAGAAAAAAGAAGAAGAAAGGAAGAAGAAAGGAAGAAGAAGAAAGAAAGAAGAAAGAAAAAGGAAGAAGAAGAAAGAAAGAAGAAAGAAACCAAATGAAAAAAGAAGAAAAGAAAGAAGAAAGAAAGAAGAAAGAAAAAGGAAGAAGAAAAAAGGAAGAAGAAAGAAAAAGGAAGAAGAAAAAAAAAGAAAAAAAAACAAAAGAAACCAAATGAAAACCAAAAAGAAAGAAGAAAGAAAACCAAATGAAACCAAAAGAAAGAAGAAAAAAAAGGAAGAAGAAAAAAAGGAAGAAGAAAAGAAGAAGAAAAGAAGAAAGGAAGAAGAAAGGAAGAAGAAAGAAAGAAGAAAGAAAAAGGAAGAAGAAGAAAGAAAGAAGAAAGAGGAAGAAGAAAGGAAGAAGAAGAAAAAAAGAAGAAAAAAGGAAAAAGAAAGAAACCAAATGAAAACCAAAAAGAAAAACAAAGAAAACAAAACAAAATACTTGGCAGTGCTCAATAATCTTATTTTTTAATTCCTCCTCCTCTATGTCCCCTTAATCTTATTTTTTAATTCCTTTATACTTAAAGAATTTTTACTACATGCAGGAGTGACATATGGCGGACGATAGAGCCGAGAAGCTTAGGGATCCGGAGGCTGAACGTTATTTAATGGGCATCATCAACAACGAGATTCCTTATGTGTCGGGCTCAGAATATGAGCAAGAAGAGGATGTAGTCTCTTCTTTTCTGAACCTTGACAGTGGAACAGAGATTGTCGATGATCAAGAAGGTGAAGGAACAGACATTGTCGACGGAGGTCAACCGTCAACAAACGACGATCTCGAATTGCAAGTAGCAACCACCTCCGGCGAGGTATATATATACATTGAGCCTCTCGTGATACAAACTTACTGAAATGTGAATACATATGTATTAACGCGCGCGACTCTCTTTCTTTTTTTAGCCCTCCGGATCGAGTACGACAAAGCGTGGCAAATCCAAGGCGATGAAAACAGGAGAAACATATGCCATTGAGTTTGTCAGTGAAACCGGCAAGCCCCTACAGCACACCTCAAAGTTTATCAACCAATGCGGAGTCGTTGTTAGAGACAACGTCCCGATCACCGTCCAGGAATGGAAGGAGCCAAAGAAGGCACGTCTTGGTTTCAGTTTTGTCGACAAGAGAACGAAAAAGGATTGCTGGAGAAAGCTTATGGAACATTTCATTCTACCTCCGGAATACAACAAAGTCGATGAATTCGGTAACGAGGTTCCGGGTGGACGTCAGAGGAGGAGGCTAGTTAAAGAGTTCGCTCTTCAGAAGATGGGCGAAGCATTCCGGAACTTCAAGAAAAATTTAACCCGTGACTATGTCAACAAGGGCAAGACTCCGGATTTCAATGGACAACATGAGAAACTGAAAGATGATTGGCCAGAATTTGTGAGGCAAAAGCAATCGGAGCATTTCAAGGAAATATCGAAAAAAATAAGGATAATGCGAGTAAGAAAAAGTTCCATCATATTATGGGGCCAGGAGGATACCGCCTTTCGGAGCCTAGGTGGCAGAAGATGGAGGAGGACCTGAGGGTGCGAGGAATCCCTCTAGGTACAGAGGGATGGGACCCAAGGGCCAAAAGCTGGTGGTACGGGCATGGGGGATCGCTAGACCCGGAGACAGGGGTGTGTGTTCACCGGCAGAGACAGTTTGCTCCCACCCAAGCCCTTATTGACGCAATGACCCAAGCTCAAGAGGGCTTGATCAAGTTCAACAGAGAGAAAGACGCACTGACAACAGCCCTCGGGAATGATGAACACGGAGGACGTGTACGAGGCAAAGGCAAAGTTCCGTGGAAAGTAGGGTTTTCCCAGGACAATGACCCGTACTGTTACAGAAGCCGTAAGAGAAAGACGGACCGGGATGCAGATCTTATGACGAAGTTTGCATCGGAACTCCATGAGTTGAAGCAGACCGTGCATGAACTAGTAAAAGAAAAATCGGCTGCAGGGCCGCATGAAGATCATGAAGCGGATCGCGGAAGCCAGCAGCGGAGAAGCAGCGTGGCTTCCACGGATGCCCCGCCTGGTGCTAGTGCACCGATGATCGAGATTCGTGCACCGGAGCCTCACTACCCCGTGGATGATGTAAAGGAGATGAAAGAATGTGATCTGCATTATCCCGTGGGGAACGTTTCCACGAAGGTAGCTAGCGGCAGTGCTTTACCCTGTACACCTGGAGCACTCCACCACAACAACCCCATTGCATATGGCTATGCTCGTGTCACGGTGGAAGACATAGTCCAAGGGTTTGAGGACCTGGAGATTGACAAACCTACACCCGAAGGGGAGAGAAGACTTGGAGATGTCAAGCGCCAGATCATTCTATGGAAAAAGAAGTACATAGTGTTTCCAGGCGAGGCGCCAAGGCTAGCAAGTCCACCCCCCTCCGATGGTGGTGGTGGCGGCGGTGGTGGCGGTGGTGGTGGTCGTGGTGGTTCACCTACACCTCCTTCACGCCATTCGACGCCGTCCCCCGATCCACAACCTCCGGCGGGTACGACGCCCCCCCAATCCACCTCCGGCGAAGAAGCAGAAGCAGGCGGACAACAAGGAAACCCGCTCCTGGACTATTAACCCGGACCCTTATGTACCTAAGACCACAAGGGTACCGGAGCCATCACTGAAGCCTCTCCTCCCAAGGCCTGGGGAACTTAGTGAAGCTGAAACCAAATTGGCCGCGTCTGCTGATTATGAGAAATGGAAGGCGGATATGAAGGCGATAAAAGAGCCTGAGCCCAAGCAAGTATTCACTGAGAAGCAAAAGAAGTGGGCTAAGGATTTTTTGACGACACCGTCCCAAGCCGAGCTGAATATGCCTGACGACTATGGACATGAACTTCGTAGGCAAGCAAAAATATTGAAGGAGGAGAAAGAAAAAAGTAAAAAAAGCGGGAAACAAGTTGACCAGCTCGGGATGCAGAAGAAACAATCGATCCCCCCGCTCATAGTGAAAGCCGGTCCGGAAGAGGACCCCGAGATCATAGCAGCTGCGGCAGCACTTGGATTGACTGTAGCGAGTGCCATGAAACAAGCGTCCGAGATGGGTTTGACTCTTCGTGCCTTCTTAGGCCTTGAGGATGCGCCAGTATGTGAGATAGCATTACAATATGTGCGGAATGGGCCTCTCGTCGAGCCTGCGCGGGAAAAGAGTCTACCACCACAAATGCGAAATCTGCTACGTTGGTACAAGCAATTCATAACATGGGCCGACAAAGAATATGTTTATGCGGATGTTACAGATGAGCATCACACCAAACGGTACTCTGTACAAGTTCATATGAGTGAATTGTTCCAGCTGTTCAATCTGCGCGACCTCGACAAATCTATGCTGAGTTGCTACGTTCTGTAAGTGATTTATTTCTACCTCATCTCGTTCTTCATTGCCTGCACTATATATATATATTGTCCTAACTATATTGTTGCGTACGCTATTATGCAGATTGAAGATTTGGGAATGCAAAATAAGAAACATCCATGATGTTGGGTTCATTGACCCACATATCGTTAATGGACATGTGTTACAACATCACCCCGAAGACGTGGAGAAAGACTTGTACAAGTTTCTTAGAAAGCATCAACTCAAAAGTCATATTCTATTTCCTTACCATTTTGGGTGAGTGTTTCTCTCTTGTGCCCATTCTCTTTTGTTTACTCCATGCATGGTATGTCTAATCGATGAGTTATGCATGACTGTGCATGTAACGTGTCCGCAGGTTCCACTGGATTCTGCTAAATATTGAACTTCACACCTCCAGAGTTCTAATCATGGACTCTATGGATTCGGATCCAAAGCGTTGGGCCGACATGAGAAAAATGCTGCAAAAGTAATTATTTTCAATCATTTGAGCTCTATATCGATCGGTCTCTTTCGTTCATTTCCTAATATCAAGTAACTAATAACTCCCTTGTTCATTTAATTTTCTTTGCCCTGTAGGGTTTGGAGACGGTTCTCAGAAGAAATTGTCGGTGAATTCAAACATGAGCTAGATTTCAGAAGGTTAGTTAATGTGGATAAGCAGCCACCGGGGACCAATCTATGTGGATACTATGTTTGTGAGAACATCCGGAGACACACCTCTGAGCGGAAGGCATCGGATAGCGTGCGGAACGCGACGGATAACTTGCGGAGGAGGCTTAGTCCAGAAGCTCGCTTCCGACCAATTCAAGAAGAATTAGCAGGATTTTTCATGAGGGAAGTCATCAATCCTAAAGGAGAACACTATACCGAGGACGAAGAAATTTATATGCATACCCGAGATTGAAACTTGTTCGAAGTTGTATATGGTCATCCATCCTAATTGTGTATGGAAACTTGTTCGAAGTTGTATATGGTCACCCGAGATTGAATATATATTATATATTCCTCTTGAATTCTTCTTGTTTGAAATTTCATATGCATGTATATAGTAGCGTAGAATATGTGTACTGAAACTTCATCAAAATTAAAATAAAACACAAAATAAAATATAAAAAAAATAAAACACTCCAAACTAAAAAGAAACCAGGTTTAGGGGGGCTAAAACCCTAAACCTGCGGAGGAGGCCTTTAGTCCCGGTTGGCCACGAGAACCGGGACTAAAGGTCCTCCGCCCCGACGGACCACTGGCGCCCACGTGGACGGGCCTTTAGTCCCGGTCAGCCACAAGAACCGGGACTAAAGCCTTTAGTCGCGGTCCGTAAGAGGCGCGACTAAAGGGGGGGTCTTTAGTCGCGCATATTTAGTCCCGGTTGCACAGCCGGGACTAAAGGCTGTTGCGAACCGGGACTAAAGGGCTTTTTTCTAGCAGTGTGCCTCACGGTCTCGGCACGAAGATTATGCTTGGGATATATGAAGTACTCCCTCATATGGATTGGAGCGAATAGTTTAATTTGGCATCAATGGAAATAGTTGAGACAATGTGGACGAATGTGGGGAGCTAGAAGGATTCACATGCTCAAATGAGGACGCAAAAAGAATAATTAGTGGAGGGATCGCATTTCTCTTTTTCTTGCGGGTAGTGGAAGATCACATGCATCGACTCCATATCACGCCCTACACTGTGAGTAACTAAAGCACTTCATGTCCTGTGAGTAATTAAAACACTTCACGTCACGCCCTACACCTTCACTAGCATTTAGAGCAACATGTCCTCCTGGTTATCCGTCAATATATAAACGGGACACATCCACACTATCAATTAGCTAGTATATTGTATATACACATCCACACTACCCTGCGTGTTGTAGGGAAGTCGCTAGTAAAGATATAGATGGAACAAATGCTAGACAGCGTGAACGGAGATAAGTGTATGGATATTGATGGAGGTTGGATGCCAATTGGAATTGGAGGCATTGGAAAAGACCTAGGCAGTAACAGAGTGCACTAGAGTTGCTTGCTTGCACTCAGGCTCTGAAGATTTAAAACCATGCAGAGCCATGACATGGCAGCTGTTAGAGTTAAACACGAAGTGCACTGGTGCCCTGTCAGGTTCAGTACACGTGTACTTGTATCTTTTTTTGCAGGGCACGCGTACTTGTATCTGTCCGTGTAGGTATCCAAGTAATCAACGAATAGAACCACTACTTGTTGATTAGCTGGCATATAGAGTATATCATTGTACCCCTGTAAACCATTGTGCCATGAGTTGAAGGAATAAACTCAAGGCTCTACACGAGCCTTTGGCAATCAGCCAAGCGTTTCAATCAAGTAAATTAGGTTTAGTGTACGCCGCATGTCGAATTATCTTCGGCCAGAGGTGGGTCAATCAGGAGCAGCAGTCGCTTTGCTACTTGAAGGTTAGCTTTGCATTGTGCTGGGTGGATTGATCGGAGGAAGCTAGCTTGCGTTGCTTCATCGTTCGTCCTCGTCGATCATCGGTCGTCAAGTTAATTTGTACAAGGCTGGAAAACTGTATCGACACATTTATTGCATTTTTGTCAGGAAACTGTGATGTGAGAAACAACAGAGCACTATACAAACATCATCCATCACACCCTGACACCATTACTAAGAGCATGTCCTCGCTTCAATCCTTGCACTATATAATAGGCATATGCATATCCTGGCTATCCTAGCTATCTGCATGAACTAACATTATATACACACATCCAGTCTACTACTATGTGTGTGTCGTGCAGGAATCACAAGACCAAGTATACATGGAACCGAAATGGATGGATGGTTAGTAGTACATAGTATGTCAACTTATTTGTTGGAATTGTAGGCATTGGAAAATAGCTAGCTAGCCCATGGGAGAGCATTTGTGGCTGCTTGTCAGCATTCATATTAGCATCCGTGTAACTGAGTCGTTGAATGGTTCAGGAACGGGTGCGATCGATGCATGCAGACTGCATGCGAAATCTTATCGTCCATTTCGCTCCTCCGCTCCTGTGTTGTATGAGCGTGACCATAGCTAGATACACCCAGGCTGTAAGATACAAGATTGAGACAAGCGAGTCATGCCAGCTCAATCCAAGGTTTTTGCATAAGATACAGTGCAGTAATCGTTTTCTAAGGGTATGCATTAATAGTTGTTTCCAGCTAGTTCTTGTTCAGAAGCTTATGACACGCAAGCCTAACTAGTTCCTTTAACTTCACTTTTATGCTCAGCATGCTAAATTTCTACAGAATTAGTAGATATAATCCCATAAGATTATGAACAAAAAGGGATGGATTTCATTTTCACATCCTTTTGCTTCTCGGTCCAACTTTAGAGTTGTTCCTCACCCGATTGATGCGCGAAAAGTTCCTCTGATTTTGCACGAGTCGAGGAGCTAGCTCGGGTGAAATATATATGCAAGAAGAATCTTTTTTTTTTCTCGAATACACACAAGTGTGCGTACTATATATATTAAAGAAGGAATGGGGTGAAGAACCCCTCCACGATATTGTTACACGATTTTACATGACCAACATCACCACCCCTACACCCTACTCTCTACTCTCCGCTTCTTAGCTAACTTGCCGCACTAGCCCGCCGTTCCACCCGGTTGAAGAAGCCGGCAAGATCTCCTTTAAGTAATCGTGCTTGTTTCCAATTTCGCCCTTCCTCCGCGAAGCGATGTAGCACGTAGTTCGTCGATGGCGTAGCTCCCTCGAACACAATTGCATTGTGATGCTTCCAAATCTCCCACATGGCTAGAATACGTAGAGCATTGAGCATCCTCTTGTGTGCCTCATTGGTATATTGGGTCGTGCACCAACCTGAGAGCGTATCATTCGTCGTGGGCACCCAGCACGGCTTGCCCATAGCCTGGAAAATCGCAGCCCAAATCTGTCTAGCAAAGACACAGCTCATGAGTAGATGATCTATGCTTTCCTCCTCCTGGTTGCACAGTGGGCAATGGTCCTGATGGTCAAGTCCTCTCCTCGCCAGGTGGTCGGAGGTCCAGCAACTATTTTGCAGGGCTAGCCACACAAAGAAACGGCAGCGTAGCGGGGCCCTAGCTTTCCACGTGAACTCCGCCAATGGATAAGTTTCACGGCCCCAAAACTTTGCTGCATAAGCTGATCTTGTGGTGTAGGTGCCATTCGTCTCCCAGGACCACACGACCTGGTCTTGCCACGTCTGGTCCAGCTCCGTGCCGGTAATCCAAGTCCAGCTCCGGATTTTTATGTCGTGCTTTTAAATAACAAGTGGCCTTGCGCCCAGCGTATTTGTATAGTGCACTCCTCCGTACGGAGGCCGTGTATCAGAGGTCTTCACGTGAGCATACTTTAAAAAAAGACCATCATGCCCTCTATTAGGCCCTAGCTTTCCACGTGAACTCCGCCAATGGATAAGTTTCACGGCCCCAAAACTTTGCTGCATAAGCTGATCTTGTGGTGTAGGTGCCATTCGTCTCCCAGGACCACACGACCTGGTCTTGCCACGTCTGGTCCAGCTCCGTGCCGATAATCCAAGTCCACAAGGCAAGGTACTTCTATAGACCCCCCCTAAACACATCGACGGCTGAGATTACCTCATACCCTTTTATAATAGAGGGCATGATGGTCTTTTTTTAAAGTATGCTCACGTGAAGACCTCTGATACACGGCCTCCGTACGGAGGAGTGCACTATACAAATACGCTGGGCGCAAGGCCACTTGTTATTTAAAAGCACGACATAAAAATCCGGAGCTAGTTGGCGTGAGGAATCGAACTCCTGACCTCATCTCCCACATTACATTTCTTTGGCACTGAACTACACTCTGGCTGGTGATATTGGCAAGCAAAAAATGTATAAGGTACCTCTAGGAATCACGTAGCATTGACTAGCCCAATACCATACGACTAGGTCGCTTATGTCCGTTCGATTAAAAGGAACCTGCTGGTCTTTCTCATGGTAGTTTCCTATGAATCTGCTTCAAAGAATTAATTGGTCCCGTCGAATGTGCTTCGTAGAATTAATTGGTCCCAAAAATTACGATTGGTTGGAATGGAACGTGGGTCCATCTTTATTTCCATGTAATTCTATTTCTCAAACCCACAAATCAAGCGACGACATATTCTCTCTTTTGTACTGGATGAAATTTTGTTTCTCTTCCTACTAAAGTTAGCTTCCATGTGGTAATGCCCAATGTAGCCCCCCACACAAGATTTGAATGAATTCGGACCCCAAACGAACGTTACGTCACGTCCAGCCAATGTTTTAGGGTTTTCACCAGGAAAATCATAGGAAATGCATCGAGTGTCGGAAATCGATGAAAATTGGAATGCATACTATCCATGGTGATGCCAATGTCTTAAAAAAGTTTGGGTCATTTGGTGGAGTTAAAAAAAAACGTCCTTCAGACTCCTCCGGCAGACCCGTACGGTGCTGGTTCCACATGTGCTATGTGGTGGCATGCATGAAATGACATCAAACTTTTCCACCATGTGGGAATGTCCAATGTAGGCCCCCACACAACATTTGAACTAATTCAGACATCAAACGAACGTTGCGTCACGTCCGACCATTGTTTTAGGGTTTTTTCACCAGGAAGATCGTAGGTAATGCATCAAGTGTAAGAAATCGATGAAAATTAGCATGCATGTTGTCCATGGTGATGCCAATGTGTGCAAAAAGTTTGGGGTTATTTGGTGGAGCTAAAAAAAAGTCCTTTGGACTCACCCTGCGGCAAACCCGAGCATTTTTTGAAAAAGAAAAAGAACAAAAAATGAAAAATGAAAAACAAGAAGAACGAAAAAGAAACAAAAAAGAACAATAAACAGGTTGCTGATTTATATATTTTCATTTTTATATTTATATTTAATAGATGTTCAAAAATTTCAAAAGTTTTCAATTCTTTTAAGTGAGTATGTTTCTATTTAAACGAACAATAAACGATTTTTTTTGTTTAAACAAATACTTTTTTATTTAAGAGATATTTTAGAAATTTAATTATATTGATGTGAGCATTTTTCTATTTGAACCGAAATTTTTTTGACATGTCTGTACAATTTTTTGAAATGCGAATATTTGTACGTTGTGAACAAAATTTTAAAAAGTGAACATTTTTATGATTAAAAAAAATTTGTAAGTGTGAGCATTTTTGGAAAAAGAAAAAAGAAATGAACAGGTAAAAAATTAAAAACAAAAAAATAGAAAAATAAAAAATAAATACCCATATACCGGTTCAATAATGGGCCGGCTCAGCCGCTAACTGAGTAGAAAAATACAAACAAAGAAGTAAATAGACACCAGCATTAGGGTGTTCCGGTTGGTTATTCTGCTTATCCTTAGACCTAGAGGTCTAAAGTTTTTTTTTTTGAGAGAACCTAGAGGTCTAAAGTTCAACTCACGTTGGCGCGTTAGTTTTTATAGTTTGATTAAAAATTGTGTACGATACCTCATATGTGTTACATATACTGATGGGTATATGGTTGGATGAAATGACCTTACTACCCTTATACGGTTTGTGAAGTGGGGTCTACCGAAGCAAGCCTCGTAAAAGTAATAAGCTTTTCTTAGTAATCGTCCACATCTTTTTTTTTCTCAACTAGTACTCTGTCCCTAAGTTGATTTAAGAACAGAGGTAGTACAATATTCCTAAGTTAATTTAAGGTTTGCCCATGACTACAAACCTAAAAATGCCAGTAAGCTTTGTGTCACACAATGTACGTAGAGGAGTTAGTGGATGACATGTCTGAGTGAGAAGGCAAACAAAACCAAATGGAAAGTTCCATTCGGGGTCGAGCTCCACTATACCCATAAGGTATTGTGTCCTCAATTTATTTCATTTTGTACAAGGGAGATATCATTTTGTTTTTATGTGCCTTTCCCTCCACACACACACACCCCCCCCTTGGTCGTCTACTTCTGGGCGACACGGGGGCGAATACCTACCTTAGGGCCAGGGAACTACCTACATTCGCCGCCATCGGGTTTTCCTGACACCCTAAATACTCCCCTGCCACTAGTAGAAAAAGGGTCATCTGTCCCGGTTGGTAAGGGCCTTTTGTCCCGGTTGTTGAACCGGGACTAAAGGGTCGTTACTAATGCCCTAGCCCTTTAGTCCCGGTTCTTACACGAACTGGGAAAAATGGGCCTCCACGTGGCCGCTGCGGCCAGCCCAGGCAGGAGGGCCTTTGGTCCCGGTTGGTGACACCAACCGGGCCCAAAAGGCATCCATGCGTCAGCATTGCAGTGGCTGGGGTTTTTGTTTTTTTTGAAAGGGGGGAGGGTTAAGGGGGTAATTTAGGGTGTGTAAGCTAGCTAACAGAGATATATAATAACTGATATATAATAACTCTTCATGCCCGCATCATGCATCATCATAATAACAAGTCCTACTAATCATCATCATACAACTTCTACTCGTTATTAATAACAAGTCATACGATCATCATCCTCATAGTCATCGAACCAACCCTACTTAATTGTTCTTAGCACATGATCATCAGTATTAGGTAGGACCTAAATACCCTCTTTAAGGTAAAATAGCATAAAACAATGTAGACCCCGACTCTCCATTATGGAGAATGGAGATCATCCTGTCTCTAATTTTTGCGCTTCGCTTCCTTTTGTTTCCAAGAACCTCCTTGCGACTGTCCATACATTTTTTCCATTCTTTGATTTTCATGTCTCCACTTCTTTTAGAAATCCGGTATGGACAGTTGAGATTCGTAGGATGACCTGGTTGTATGTTCAAAACATCAAGGCTACCATTCTGATACATCAAATGAGGCACACAATCCTCTGGGATTATCTGTTGAAAAACATAGTGATAACTTCATAGTTAGCAATGATGTACTAGTTTTAGAAGTATGCAAAAGATGCACGGATGTCGTAATAGTAAGAAATCTTACCAGGGTATCTCCATAGTAGTTACCGTAGTTCAACACGTGTACTAGTGGCACGTATTGACCATAATGTGGAGGAGTTTTACAATAGATATTGTAATTCTCAAGATCAGTACAAAATCCGACCAGTTGAGTTTTCTCCTTATAAGTTAACTCAGAGCCATCGGTGTAGTAGGTTCTGTCTACCATATTCCGCACATTGTTTGAACAATCAAAATAAGCTGTCAATGAAAATAAGCTGTCAACTATTTTGAAATGAACAATATAAATTAGCTAATAACTATGTTTGAGAAACTCACATAGCGGTAGAATTGGAGGCGTATCAACAAGGACCCAAATGTCCATATTGTCTTGCTCGATGTCAGGATCACCAAGATCCATGGTGACAAGCATACCCTCATCAAAACCATATATCTTGCAAAATGCTTCCCAATTTTTGCAACCAAAATGGGTTACGCTCTCAGAATTATACAGATTTACTTCAAAATCTATATCATGATGGGTCCTTAGGTGAATTTTCTTTGTTTCCATACTTTCATGGTCTTCAAAACCCATCCTCTCCAAGATGTAGCCTCTTGCATGGCATGGGATAAGCTAGTCGAATTGTAAAAGATGAAAAGTACACGTTGAAATAGTTGAAGTCGTGCTTAATTACGAAAAAATAACACTTGTCGTCGTTGCGTACCGTTTCAACATCGAAGGTCTCCTCCAGCTTAATACTGAAGCGCCGATCTTCGTCCAGGTGAGGCCTGTCGCACAGACCTTGGTCGTCGTGGCACCAGTCGCACTCCCACGGGAGACTTTCGTCGTCCGAGTATGACATTTCCTATGTTCATAATTCAAATATTAAACATCTACAATTAAATATATGTACTAAAAACCTAAGTTAGATCATTATTATTCATCACGGGTTGACTATCGGTTTGTCGAGTCTTTTCTTGAAAACTCTCAGCTCGCGTGGTGTATACATTCGACCGTTGGTGATGGTCGCTCCTCCTTTCATCCCCGAGTGCATTACACCAAAATGTCTAGCACACGGGAATGAAGGAGAAGCGACCCCCACGACAACAGTCGGGATTCTTCGTCCTCTCATATATGATGGAGACTCAATAGACTTAAAGTCAACCCGAAATATCGTTTAATTATCTTTCTAAAACCGGTTCGTGGCTGGTCTCACCTCGAGGTCGGAGGGGGTCGGTGACGGGGTCGACGGCGGGGATGATGGAGGGGGGCTCCTAGATTTCTGCGAAAACAAAAACCCTATAAGCTATCAACTAATCATATGCATACGCCTTGCATAGTGCTCTCCAATTTTAGCATTCAAAGTAGGAGTAGTTTTCCAATTTGAGCATTCAATAAGCAAAATCAAATCACAAAACAAAGTAGTATTCAAATTAGGATGCATTCAATTATAAGCAAAACTACATCATCTCCATGCGTCCGTACATCGTCGAATATTATCACTAATACACCTCGAATACCATCATACATATAGCATCGCTAGTACAGCTAGAACCATAGCGCCCGACGGGTATCGGCGCGGGCGGTGGATACCCAAAGAGAAGGAACCATCATAGGATCATAGCTCCAGTGAGATGCCTGAAGAACCTGCCAGGTATTGTCGAACCTGCACTCCAACGCAAGCATGTAGCGACGGACGTGCTCGTCCTCCTCGCTGACACGGTGACGTACCACCTCCGCGGTGTCCGGAAGCCTCGGCACCATCACAGGCCCACGAGACCGCCACCAAACAAGGATCGGGTCAATGACGGGCAGGCTCCTCACCAAGCTACGCCCCCAGAAGGTAGCACCTCCCAAAACCAGCCCGGCGGAGCCCAGTCCCGGACATGGCCCCTCTGATCAAGCCGGCCTCCTCCGACGAGTCGACGACGAGGATGCGGGATTGGCATCGTCGACGTCGATGCGGGAATAATTGCTTTAACTAAAAAAATAAATTAGTTCTATTAATTTTCTTGCTAAAAATAAACTACTTCTATAGTAAAATAAACTAGTTTTATTAAATCAACTAGTTCAACTACTAAGCACTTACTATAAATAGAATAAAGTAGTACTTACTAAAAATAAACTAGTTTAACTAGTTCTATTATTTTTTAACTATTTATTAAACACTTTCTCTTCTTATTCTATGAACAAAATTGCAATAGAAAAAAATCATAAAAATTCTATGAACAAGATAAAAATTCTATGAACAAAATTACAACAGAAAAAAATTATAAAAATTCTATGAAAAAATTGACATATTCTTTGCATATATATGAACACACAAACATTTGCATATTCAACAATAATATCACAAAAAAATCTATGAACAGAAAAAATTCTAACTTTTGCATATTCATTTATGAACAAATTACAACAACTCAATTAACTACACATCTAAATTAACTACACATCTAAATTAGGAAAATTCATATGAGCTCACTAAGGGGGCGGCGATCGACGAGGAGGCAGGGCACGGGGGCGACGGTAAGGGGCGCGGCCACGGGCAACGAGGAGGCAGGGGGTGGCGACGGCGACGGTGAGGGGCGCAGCGACGGGCGACGAGGAGGCAGGGTGCGGAGGTGAGGGGCGCGCCGACGGGCGACGAGGAGGCAGGGGGGCGCGGGGCGGCGACGGCGTCTGGGCGGCGCGGGACGGCGTCGGAGGCAGGGCGACGACAGCGACAGCGAGGCGCAGAGGGGCAGCCTGGCGGCGTCGTCGGGGCGGGGAAGACGCGAACTGAATGAAAATTTTCACAAGTGCTAGTTATATAGACGAAGCATTGGTCCCGGTTCGTGACAGCAACCGGGACGAATGCGACCTTTAGTCCCAGTTGGTGCCACCAACCGGGACCAAAGGCCTCTTTTCAGCAGCCCAAAGGGCGGGAAGCGGTGGCCTTTGGTCCCGGTTGGTGGCACCAACTGGGACTAAAGGGGGGGCATTGGTACCGGTTAGTGCCACCAACCGGGACCAATGCACACCTTTAGTCTCGGTTGGTGCCACCAACCGGGACCAAAGGCCTTGTGCTGCTGCGCCCGCGTCGAAAGTTTAGTCCCACCTCGCTAGTTGAGAGGGGCGCGCAGTGGTTTATAAGCCCCACTGCCGCACCCCTCTTGAGCTCCTCTCCATTGCAGGCTTACGGGCCTAATTGTTACTGCTATGCCTGATGGGCTTAATGGGCCTTCTGCGGGCCTGAATCCTGGCCCATCGATGGGTTTCTAGTCGTATTTAGGCCGTGGTGGCCCAGTAGGTGGCATATTTTTTATTTTTTGCCTGTATTTTTGTTTTCTTTTTTGCTTTATTTATTTTGTTTTGTTTCTACTTACAACAAAAAACTTATTTATTTTATATTATTTTGTTTCTAATTACTTATTTATTTTATTTGTTATTTTTCATGCACCATTTGTCATCCATTTACTGATTATTTTGAGCTATAAGACCCTAAAATTGAAAAGCATTTCAAATGAACTCTGAAAAGGTTGAAAGTTGGTATGGTATCATCATTTCATCCACATAGCATGTGCAAGAAAGTTGAGAGGGTTACGGCAAAAACTGGATGCACTTCGCGTACAAAACGGACAATCCCTTTCAAAGTATCAGGATTTCGTACGGAAACTCGTCTGTTACAAAGGGATTTCATTTTTAAACATATTTGAACTCCTGACTTTTTGTGTGTTCAAAATGCACCATTCAAAGCCACATCATCATTTTTCAATCCTTTCTGACTTCATTTATTATTTTTCATGCATTTACTAATTATTTTGAGCTATAAGACCCTAAAATTGAAAAGCATTTCAAATGAACCTGAAATTGAAAAACCCTACGAATGAACTCTGAAAAGGTTGAAAGTTGGCATGGTATCATCATTTCACCCACATAGCATGTGCTAAAAAGTTGAGAGGGTCCCGGCAAAAGCTGGATGCACTTCGTGAACAAAATGGACAATCTCTTTCGAAGTATCAGGGTTTCGGAGGAAAACTCATCTGTTACAAAGGGATTTCATTTTCTTGAACTTATTTGAACTCCAGACTTTTTGTGTGTTCAAAATGAACCATTCAAAGCAGAGACTGATTTTGAATGTTGCATATTGAAGACACAAAAAGTCTGTAAAGATCGCCAACCCCAACATAAATAAATGAGCATAGATGCGCCTATAAAGAGAATTCAACCTAAATTCATAATAAATTTCTATGAATTTCAAAGAAATTTACTCCGAATTTATGTCAAATTCCCTATGTAAGGGCATCTATTTTCACTTTGAGAGGAGCTCAACAAGGCATAGAGGGACGGGCTTATAAACCGGTGTGAGTGCCCTTCGGTTGGCGAGGTGGGACTAAACTCTGACCGCAACGAGGACCAACCCTTTAGTCCCGGTTTGTGGCACAAACCGGGACTAATGGTCATGGGCCAGGGGCAAGGCGCATTGGTCTCGGTTCGTGCGTGGAACCGGGACCAAAAGGTCCAGACGAACCGGGACCAATGGCCCACGTGGCCCGGCCGGCCCCCTGGGCTCACGAACTGGGACAGTTGCCTCCTTTGGTCCTGGTTCGTGAGCGAACCGGGATTAATGGTATTACGAGGGCCAAACCAATGCCCTGTTTTCTACTAGTGTGCCTACGTCCCGTGACCCCACCCTCCGCTCCTGTCGACGGCCACTCCTCCTCACCAACTTCACCCGGCATCAATCTCCCTCCCGGATCGGGATGCTACGGCGACGGCCATGGTGGCATGCCGTCCCGCCTGGTCGCCACGATCGCCGCCTTCCTCAGATTTTGGTTGGTGGCTAATGGCTCTCTGCTTTGCCCGGTGGGGACCGGCAAGGGGTTGTGGCCCCTCTGCTTCCTGGGCGTGTCGCTTCCGCTCCCGAGCTGCCGGATCTGGTGTTCTAGGTAGTCACTGGGTTTGGTTTCTGGCTAGATCTGGCATGTTTGAGTGTCACTAGACTTCTTTTTGCCTTCATGGTTGTCGTGGCAACTTTGGTTGTGCCGATTGGGGTGGTGTCAGGGTGTGCTCGCTGAGTTGGTGGAAATGCTCGTGGTGGTTGGATGTCGGGGCAGCAGCCACAGGTTGTGCAGATGGCGTCATCTTCACGACGAGCGACAATCGTGAGTTCTATTATGCAACTTTGGTCATGTGGGCGGCGAGGTTTCAGCAAGCGTGCACTAGTTTATGTACAAACTACGCTGCCCTCCACCTGTGGTTGCGTCCGTAGGTCGGATCTGGCCATGGTGGCTTCCCCTTGGTGGCTCATGCTCTTGTATCCATGTGGTTGTGTGTGGGGAGTGAGACCGGGGATTTGTTTTGCCATCGGTGGCCACAACGATGTCGGTTCCATTGTCTTGGAGTTGGTCCCCTTCATGGAGGCCTCATTGAGATCCCCTCTTGCCGTCCTCTTCCTCGTCCCTCTTGGGGCGAAAGTCCTAGTTCCCTTGTGGATGACGGGGGTGGGTAGATGTCATTCCCCTTCCTGGGGGTGTTGTATGGAGTACACGGTGGTGTGGATGGTGCTTCCTTGTTTGTTGAAGGCAAATAGTGGCGGCGACTTTTTCACTGTTCTTCATCTTCTTCGCGCATTCTTCAATTTCTGGTGGCACTCTTCAGGTTGCGTCCAGATGTATAGTTTCCCATGGGACCCCAATGGTGGTGGTGTTATGCTCCCTCTTTCCTGGGATGTCAGTCGGCTTTGTCCATTCGGCCCTCGGGTGAACACTTTGCCTTTCGAGACTGGGCAAGTGGATTGTGGTCCTGGTATGTTCTGCGGGAGTAGGTAAGGAATTATTGCTTACCAATGTTGGTGTCTTGCTACCCCTTACCCAGTTGTTGGTGTGACTGCTGCTCTAGGCGTTTAGCCTTAGTGGTTTAGGTTAGGCTCGTTTTTCTATCTTGTGTTTGCCTGTATCACTGCTAGGTTCTAAGCAGGTACTGTTGGGGAACGTAGTAATTTCAAAAAAATTCCTACGCACACGCAAGATCATGGTGATGCATAGCAATGAGAGGGGAGAGTGTTGTCCACGTACCCTTGTAGACCGAAAGCGGAAGCGTTATGACAACGCGGCTGATGTAGTCGCACGTCTTCACGATCGACCGATCCTAGTACCGAAATTACGGCACCTCCGCGATCTGCACACGTTTGGTTCGGTGACGTCCCACGAACTCACGATCCAGCAAAGTGTCGAGGGAGAGCTTTGTCAGCACGACAGCGTGATGACGGTGATGATGAAGCTACCGGCGCAGGGCTTCGCCTAAGCACTACGACGTTATGACCGAGGTGGATTATGGTGGAGGGGGGCACCGCACACGGCTAAGAGATCAATGATCAACTCTTGTGTCCTAGGGTGCCCCCTGCCCCCGTATATAAAGGAGCAAGGGGGAGGCCGGCCGGCCCTTGGGGCGCGCCAAGAAGGGGGAGGAGTCCTCCTTCTAGTAGGAGTAGGACTCCCCTTTCCTAGTCCAACTAGGAGGAGGAAGGGGGAAGGAAGGAGAGGGAGAGGAGAAGGAAAGCGGGGGCGCCCCCCTCCCTAGTCCAATTCGGTGACCCCTGGAACTCATCCGGTGTCCGAATATAGTCATCCAATATATCAATCTTTATGTCTCGGCCATTTCGAGACTCCTAGTCATGTCCGTGATCACATCCGGGGCTCCGAACTATCTTCGGTACATCAAAACACATAAACTCATAATATCGATCGTCACCGAACGTTAAGTGTGCGGACCCTACGGGTTCGAGAACTATGTAGACATGACCGAGACACGTCTCCGGTCAATAAGCAATAGCGAAACCTGGATGCTCATATTGGCTCCCACATATTCTACGAAGATCTTTATCGTTCAAACCGCATAACAACATACGTTGTTCCCTTTGTCATCGGTATGTTACTTGCCCGAGATTCGATCGTCGATATCTCAATACCTAGTTCAATCTCGTTACCGGCAAGTCTCTTTACTCGTTCCCTAATGCATCATCCCGCAAGTAACTCTTTAGTCACATTGCTTGCAAGGCTTATAGTGATGTGCATTACCAAGGGGGCCCAGAGATACCTCTCCGACAATCGGAGTGACAAATCCTAATCTCGATCTATGCCAACTCAACAAGTACCATCGGGGACACCTGTAGGGCAACTTTATAATCACCCAGTTATGTTGTGACGTTTGGTAGCACACAAAGTGTTCCTCTGGTATTCGGGAGTTGCATAATCTCATAGTCATACACTACAGGAATCAGCTAATTTGCCGTCCGCCGCGGACGGCAAAATGCACCGGCAAAGAAAGGGTCGGTAAAGAGCTTCTTTGCCGTCTACTTTCTGAAGCGGACGGCAAAGGGGCCTTTGCCATCAGCGGCTGACGGCAAAGAAAGCCAACGGCAATAAATTCGCCGTTAGTCCGTTAGGTGGCTAACGGCAGTATTTGCCGTCCGTGGCTGACAGCAAATAGCATTAGGCCTTTGCCGTCCGCCTAATGACGTCAGTTGGACGTCACTGCCCAGCAAGTCTTTGCCGTCCGCCGCTGTAGCCAAAGGCTTTGCCGTCCGCCACTATAGGCAAACTGACGAAATGGGTCAGCTCCCAGGAAGTACAGTTGGCTGCCATGTGGCTTCTTTGCCATCTGTCGCGGACGGCAAAGAGCCCATTGCCGTGGGTGGCTGACGGCAAAGAGCCTGCATTGGCCCTTTTTTCTGTTTTTTTAAATCCAACAATTTTCACAGCAAATATATATGACATATATAGATATATTTCATAGGGTTATTTCACAGCAAACATATGACATATCCAGCACATAAGTTTCATCGTACGTACATATATAGTTCCATCCATTCATACATAGCAAGTTGCACATACACATTGTTCCATCATAGCAAGCTAAGAATACTAGAAGAGAATGAAAGAAAAAACAAGCACTCCATCATAGCAAGGTAGCTTCCGTGAAGTGAATGAGATCTGCAAAATGGCAAATAAGAAAGTTAGAAAAAAGGTGACTAGAAGAAGAAGTATATGTCATTTATGAGCTAACTTAGGTGAAATGGATCATTTATGAGCTAACTTAGGTGAAATGGATCGTTTATGAGCTAACTAAGGTGCAATGGATCGTTTATGAGCTAACTAAGGTGAAATGGATCATTTTAGAGCTAACCTAGGTGAAATGGATCGTTTATGAGCTAACTTAGGTGAAATGGATCATTTATGAGCTAACTTAGGTGAAATGGATCATTTATGAGCTAACTTAGGTGAAATGGATCGTTTATGAGCTAACTAAGGTGAAATGGATCATTTATGAGCTAACTAAGGTGAAATGGATTGTTTATGAGCTAACTAAGGTGAAATGGATCATTTATGATCTAACTTAGTTGAAATGGATCGTTTATGAGCTAACCTAGGTGAAATGGATCGTTTATGAGCTAACCTAGGTGAAATGGATCGTTTATGAGCTAACTTAGGTAAAATGCATCATTTTAGAGCTAACCTAGGTAAGATGGGTCATTTTGGAGCTAACCTAGATAAAATGGGTCATTTTAGAGCTAACTTGGGTAAAATGGATCGTTTATGAGCTAACTAAGCTAATTATGCCATTTTTGACATAAGTAAGCTAAGTACATGTCATTTTGGAGGAAACAAAGCTAAGTATAGATCGTTTTAGAGCTAACTTAGGTAAAAATGGATGGTTTTGGAGGTCAGTAAGCTTATTAAGTCATTTTGGAGGAAATAAAGCTAATCTAGGTCTTTATGCATTTATTAAGCAAAACACTAGAGAAACTTACCGTGATCATGGAGGTGTAGGAGCGGGCTACTAATAATCTCGATCACTATCATCAATAAATGCATAATCATCATCATCACTATCATCAATGATGTGCTCATAGGGTTCAGCGGCATCAAAATGTGGAAGACCACCTTTATGTAATCGGTCAAGCATTGATAGGTCATCCGCAATAGTAACCTCTTCTTGTTCTTCTTCTTCTCCCCTCCTCTTCTTCTCCTACACTTTCTTCTTCTTCTTCTCCCCTCCTCTTCTTCTCCTACACTTTCTTCTTCTTCTCACCTCCTCTTCTTCTCCTACACTTTCTTCTTCTTCTTCTTCTCCCCTCCTCTTCTTCTCCTACACTTTCTTCTTCTTCTTCTCCCCTCCTCTTCTTCTTCTTCTTCTTCTTCCCCTTCTACATATTCTTCTTTTCTTCTTCTTCTTTTTTCATCTTTTTTCTACTTCTTTTAATTATATGACTAATTATCTAAAACCCATGCACTAAATCTAACACTAACACATATATATCTAGCACTAAACCTAACACTAACAATTAAACAACAAAAAAATAAAAAAATAAAATTAACTCACCGGACCCGACGGGGGCCGGGGCTTCGCAACGGAAGGGTGGCGGTGGCAACGGGGGCCGCAGGTCTCCGGTCGGGGCGGTGGAGCTCATCATGGGGGAGGGGCGGTGGAGCTCATCAGGGGGGGGGGCGGTGAGTGGCAGCCCCGAGCCGGCAGGGAGGCGGGGGCGATGGGGCCGCAGTGGCGGGTGGCGGGGGCGGCGGCGACGCCGGGGTGGTGGGGCGGCGGGGGCGGCGGGGTGGTGGGGCGATGACACGGGTGGGGCGGCAGGTGGTGGGGCGGCTGGTGGTTGGCGGGGGCGGCGGCAGGTGGTGGGGGTGGGGGCGGGTGGCGGGGGCGGCGGCACGGGGTGGGGGCAGCGGCAGGTGGCGGGGGTGGCGGCAGGTGGTGGGGCCGGCGGCGGGCGGAGGGGGCGGCGGGCGGAGGGGGCGGCGGCGTGGTGGCTCAGGGAGGAGAGAGGAGAGAAACAGAGAGATGGATCCAGGGCGGGGTGGGTCTCGCCGTTAGTTAGGTTAGTTCTTTGCCGTTCGCCAAACCTTTGGCGTCAGTTTTTTTTCTCTTTGTCGTCCGCTAGCTGACGGCAAAGAGGGGGGGCCGTTAAGTTTTTTTAATCAGCTCCTTAGTGGGGACCACCACTCTCTTTGCCGTCTGCTAGCTGACGGCAAAGATTCTTTGTCGTCCGCTAGCTGACGGCAAAGAGTAGGCTGATGGCAAAGACTGTTCTTTGCCATCAGCCAGTTCATTGCCGTCCATTTTCTGTAAGCGGACGGCAAAGACCTTCATTGCCGTCAGCCAGCGGACGGCAAAGACTTGGCTGACGGCAAATTAGCTAATTCCAGTAGTGATAGGAACATGTATAAGTCATGAAGAAAGCAATAGCAATATACTAAACGATCAAGTGCTAAGCTAACAGAATGGGTCAAGTCAATCATATCATTCTCTAATGATGTGATCCTGTTAATCAAATGACAACTCATGTCTATGGCTAGGAAACTTTAACCATCTTTGATTCAACAAGCTAGTCAAGTAGAGGTGACACTCTGCTTGTCTATGTATTCACACATGTACTAAGTTTCCGGTTAATACAATTCTAGCATGAATAATAAACATTTATCATGATACAAGGAAATATAAATAACAACTTTGTTATTGCCTCTAGGGCATATTTCCTTCAGTCTCCCACTTGCACTAGAGTCAATAATCTAGTTTCACATCGTCATGTGATTAACACCAATAGTTCACATCTTTATGTGATTAGTTCACATCTTTATGTGACTAATACTCAAAGGATTTACTAGAGTCAGTAATCTAGTTCACATCGCTATGTGATTAACACCCAAAGAGTGATCATGTTTTTCTTGTGAGAGAAGTTCAGTCAACGGGTCTGCCATATTCAGAACCGTATGTATTTTGCAAATTTTCTATGTCTACAATGCTGTGTACGGAGCTACTCTAGCTAATCGCTCCCACTTTCAATATGTATCTAGATCGAGACTTAGAGTCATCCAGATCGGTGTCAAAGCTTGCATCGACGTAACTCTTTACGACGAACTCTTTGTCACCTCCATAACCGAGAAACATTTCCTTATTCCACTAAGGAAAATTTTGACCATTGTCCAGTGATCCATTCCTGGATCACTATTGTACCCTCTTGCTAAGCTCATGGTGAGGTACACAATAGTTCTGGTACGCAGCATAGCATACTTTATAGAACCTATGATTGAGGCATAGGGAATGATTTTTCATTCTCTTTCTATTTGCTGCCGTGGTCGGGTTTTGAGTCTTTACTCAACTTCACACCTTGCAACATAGGCAAGAACTCCTTCTTTGACTGTTCCATTTTGAACTACTTCAAAATCTTGTCAAGGTATGTACTCATTGAAAAAACTTATCAAGTGTCTTGATCAATCTCTATAGATCTTGATGCTCAATATGTAAGCAGCTTCACCGAGGTCTTTCTTTGAAAAACTCCTTTTGAAAACTCCTTTATGCTTTCCAGAAAATTCTACATCATTTCTAATCAACAATATGTCATTCACATATACTTATCAGAAAGGCTGTAGTGCTCCCACTCACTTTCTTATAAATACAGGCTTCTCCAAAAGTCTGTATAAAACCATATGCTTTGATCACACTATCAAAGCATTCATTCCAACTCTGAGATGCTTGCACCAGCCCATAAATGGATTACTGGAGCTTACACACTTTGTTAGCACCTTTCGGATTGATAAAACCTTCTGGTTGCATCATATACAACTCTTCTTTAATAAATCCATTAAGGAATTTAGTTTTGACATCCATTTGCCAGATTTCTTAAAATGCGGCAATTGCTAACATGATTCGGACAGACTTAAGCATCGATACGAGTGAGAAAATCTCATCGTATTCAACACTTTGAACTTGTCAAAAACCTTTTTGACAATTCGAGCTTTATAGATAGTAACATTACTATCAGCGTCCATCTTCCTCTTGAAGATCCATTTATTCTCAATGGCTCGCCGATCATCGGGCAAGACAATCAAAGTCCATACTTTGTTCTCATACATGGACCCCATCTCAGATTTCATGGCCTCAAGCCATTTCGTGGAATCTGGGCTCATCATCGCTTCCTCATAGTTCGTAAGTTCATCATGGTCCAGTAACATGACTTCCAGTACAGGATTGCCGTACCACTCTGGTGCGGATCGTGCTCTGGTTGACCTACGAAGTTCTATAGTCACTTGATCAGAAGTTTCATGATCATCATGATTAGCTTCCTCACTAATTGGTGTAGGAATCACTGGAACTGATTTCCGTGATGAACCACTTTCCAATAAGGGAGCAGGTACAATTACCTCATCAAGTTCTACTTTCCTCCCACTCACTTCTTTCGAGAGAAACTTCCTTCTCTTGAAAGGATCCATTCTTAGCAACAAATTCTTGCCTTCGGATCTGTGATAGAAGGTGTACCCAACAGTTTCTTTTGGGTTTCTATGAAGATGCACTTCTCCGATTTGGGTTTGAGCTTATCAGGCTGAAACTTTTTCACATAAGCATCGCAACCCCAAACTTTAAGAAACGACAACTTGGGTTTCTTGCCAAACCACAGTTCATATGGTGTCGTCTCAATGGATTTAGATGGTGCCCTATTTAACATTAATGCAGCTGTCTCTAATGCATAACCCCAAAACAATAGTGGTAAATCCGTAAGGTACATCATAGATCGCACCATATCTAATAAAGTACAATTACGCCATTCGGACACACCAGTATGCTGTGGTGTTCCGGGTGGCGTGAGTTGCGAAACTATTCCGCATTGTTTCAAATGAAGACCAAACTCGTAACTCAAATATTCTTCTCCACGATCAGATCGCAGAAACTTTATTTTCTTGTCACGATGATTTTCCACTTCACTCTGAAATTCTTTGAACTTTTCAAATGTTTCAGACTTATGTTTCATCAAGTAGATATACCCATATCTGCTCAAATGATCTGTGAAGGTCAGAAAATAACGATACCCGCCGCGAGCCTCAACATTCATCGGATCGCTTACATCAGTATGTATTATTTCCAATAAGTCAGTTGCTCGCTCCATTGTTCCGGAGAACGGAGTCTTAGTCATCTTGCCCATGAAGCATGGTTCGCAAGCATCAAGTGATTCCAAAACTCTATCAGCATGGAGTTTCTTCATGCGCTTTACACCAATATGACCTAAACGGCAGTGCCACAAATATGTTGCACTATCATTATCAACTATGCATCTTTTGGCATACATATTATGAATATCTGTATCACTACGATCGAGATTCAACAAACCATTCACCTTGCGTGTATGACCTCAGAAGGTTTTATTCATGTGAACAGAATAACAATTATTCTTTGACTTAAATGAATAACCGTATTGCAATAAACATGATCCAACCATATTATTCTCAACGCAAACAGCAAATAACATTTATTTTAGGTTCAACACTAATCTCGAAGGTAAAAGGAGTGTGCGATGGTGATCTTATCAACCTTGGAATCACTTCCAATTCACATCATCACCTCGCCCTTAACTAGTCTCTGTTTATTTTGCAACTCTCGTTTCGAGTTACTACTCTTAGCAACTGAACCAATATCAAATACTGAGGGGTTGCTATAAACACAAGTAAAGTACACATCAATAACATGTATATCAAATATACTTTTGTTCACTTTGCCATTCTTATCCGCCAAGTATCTAGGGCCGTTCCACTTCCAGTGACCATTTCCTTTGCAGTAGAAGCACTCAGTTCCAGGCTTGGGTCTAGCTTTGGGCTTCTTCATGGGAGCAGCAACTTGCTTGCTATTCTTCTTTGAAGTTCCTCTTTCTTTCCCTTTGCCCTTTTCTTTGAAACTAGTGATCTTGTTAACTATCAACACTTGATTCTATTTCTTTATTTCCACCTTCGCCGATTTCAGCATCGCGAAGAGCTTGGGAATTACTTTCGTCATCCCTTGCATATTATAATTCATCACTAAGTTCTAGTAACTTGGTGATAGTGACTAGAGAACTTTGTCAATTAGTATCTTATCTGGAAGATTGACTCCCACTTTATTCAAGCAATTGTAGTACTTAGACAATCTGAGCACATGCTCACTTGTTGAGCTATTCTCCTCCATCTTGTAGGCAAAGTACTGTCAGAGGTCTCATACCTCTTGATACGGGCATGAGACTGAAATATCAATTTGATCTCTTGGAACATCTCATATGCTCCATGGCATTCTAAATGGTTTTGAAGTCCCGGTTCAAAGCTGTAAAGCATGGTGCACTAAACTATTAAGTAGTCATCATACCGAGCTTTGTCAAACATTCATAACTTGTGCATCTGCTCCTGCAATAGGTCTGTCACCTAGGAGTGCATCAAGGACATAATTCTTCTATGCAGCAATGAGGGTCATCCTCAGATCACGGACCTAGTCCGCATCATTGCTACTATCATCTTTCAACATAGTTTCTCTCTAGGAACATATCAAAAATAAACGGGGAGCTACATCGCGAGCTATTGATCTATAACATAGTTATGCAAATACTACCAGGACTAAGTTCATGATAAATTAAAGTTCAATTAATCATATTACTTAAGAACTCCCACTTAGATAGACATCCCTCTAATCATCTAAGTGATCACGTGATCCATATCAACTAAACCATGTCCAATCATCACGTCAGATGGAGTAGTTTTCAATGGTGAACATCACTATGTTGATCATATCTACTATATGATTCACGCTCGACCTTTCGGTCTCAGTGTTCTGAGGCCATATCTGCATATGCTAGGCTCGTCAAGTTTAACCCGAGTATTCTGCGTGTGCAAAACTGGGTTGCACCCGTTGTATGTGAACGTAGAGCTTATCACACCCGATCATCACGTGGTGTCTCGGCACGACGAACTTTTGCAGCGGTGCATACTCAGGGAGAACACTTGTACCTTGAAATTTAGAGAGAGATCATCTTATAATGCTACCGTCGAACTAAGCAAAATAAGATGCATAAAGGATAAACATCACATGCAATCAATATAAGTGATATGATATGGCCATCATCATCTTGTGCCTTTGATCTCCATCTCCAAAGCACTGTCATGATCATCATTGTCACCGGCGCGACACCTTGATCTCCATCGTAGCATCGTTGTCTTCTCGCCAACTATTGCTTCTACGACTATCGCTACCTCTTAGTGATAAAGTAAAGCAATTACATGGTGATTGCATTTCATACAATAAAGCGACAACCATATGGCTCCTGCCAGTTGCCGATAACTCCCTTACAAAACATGATCATCCATACAATAAAATTTAGCATCATGTATTGACCATATCACGTCACAACATGCCATGCAAAAACAAGTTAGACGTCCTCTACTTTGTTGTTGCAAGTTTTACGTGGCTGCTACGGGCTGAGCAAGAACCGTTCTTACCTACGCATCAAAACCACAACGATTTTTCGTCAAGTATGTGTCTTTTTAACCTTCAACAAGGACTGGGCGTAGCCATACTCGATTCAACTAAAGTTGGAGAAACTGACACCCGCCAGCCACCTGTGTGCGAAGCACGTCGGTAGAACCAGTCTCGCGTAAGCGTACGCGTAATGTCGGTCCGGGCCGCTTCATCCAACAATACCGCCGAATCAAAGTATGACATGCTGGTAAGCAGTTTGACTATTATCACCCACAACTCACTTGTGTTATACTCGTGCATATAACATCTACACATAAAACTGGCTCGGATGCCACTGTTGGGGAACGTAGTAATTTCAAAAAAAATCCTACGCACATGCAAGATCATGGTGATGCATAGCAACGAGAGAGGAGAGTGTTGTCCACGTACCCTCGTAGACCGAAAGCGGAAGCTTTATGACAACATGGTTGATGTAGTCGTACGTCTTCACGATCGACCGATCCTAGTATCGAAAGTACGACACCTCCGCGATCTACACACGTTCGGCTCGGTGACGTCCCACGAACTCACGATCCAGCAGAGTGTCGAGGGAGAGCTTCGTCAGCACGACGACGTGATGACGGTGATGATGAAGCTACCGACGCAGGGCGTCACCTAAGCACTACGACGATATGACCGAGGTGGATTATGGTGGAGGGGGGCACCGCACATGGCAAAGAGATCAATGATCAACTTGTGTGTCCTAGGGTGCCCCTGCCCCCGTATATAAAGGAGCAAGGGGGGAGGTCGGCTGGCCCTTGGGGCGCACCAAGGAGGGGGAGGAGTCCTCCTCCTAGTAGGAGTAGGGCTCCCCCTTTCCTAGTCCAACAGGAGGAGGAAGGGGGAAGGAAGGAGAGGGAGAGGAGAAGGAAAGGGTGGGCGCGCCCCCATCCCTAGCCCAATTCGGACTCCCTATAGGGAGGGGGCACGGCTGCCCCTTGTGGGCTGCCTCCCCTCTTCCCTATGGCCCATGTAGGCCCAATGGTTCCCCCGGGGGTTCCGATAACCCCCCCGACACTCCGATACTTATCCGGTGACCCCTGGAACTCATCCGATGTCCGAATATAGTCATCCAATATATCAATATTTATGTCTCGACCATTTCGAGACTCCTCGTCATGTCCGTGATCACATCCGGGACTCCGAACTATTTTCGATACTTCAAAACACATAAACTCATAATATCGATCGTCACCGAACGTTAAGCGTGCAGACCCTACGGGTTCGAGAACTATGTAGACATGACCGAGACACGTCTCCGATCAATAACCAATAGAGGAACCTGGATGCTCATATTGGCTCCCACATATTCTACGAAGATCTTTATCGGTCAAACCGCATAACAACATACGTTGTTCCCTTTGTCATCGGTATGTTACTTGCCCGAGATTCGATCGTCGGTATCTCAATAACTAGTTCAATATCGTTACCGGCAAGTCTCTTTACTCGTTCCGTAATGCATCATCCCGCAACTAACTCTTTAGTCACATTGCTTGCAAGGCTTATAGTGATGTGCATTACCGAGAGGGCCCAGAGATACCTCTCCGACAATCGGAATGACAAATCCTAATCTCGATCTATGCCAACTCAACAAGTATGATCAGAGACACCTGTAGAGCACCTTTATAATCACCCAGTTACGTTGTGACATTTGGTAGCACACAAAGTGTTCCTCCGGTATTCGGGAGTTGCATAATCTTATAGTCATAGGAACCTGTATAAGTCATGAAGAAAGCAATAGCAATATACTCAACGATCAAGTGCTAAGCTAACGGAATGGGTCAAGCCAATCACATCATTCTCTAATGATGTGATCCCGTTAATCAAATCACAACTCATGTCTATGGCTAGGAAACTTTAACCATCTTTGATTCAATGAGCTAGTCAAGTAGAGGCATACTAGTGACACTCTGTTTGTCTATGTATTCACACATGTACTAAGTTTCCGGTTGATACAATTCTAGCATGAATAATAAGCATATATCATGATATAAGGAAATATAAATAACAACTTTATTATTGCCTCCAGGGCATATTTCCTTCAGTCTCCCACTTGCACTAGAGTCAATAATCTAGTTTCACATCGTCATGTGATTAACACCAATAGTTGACATCTTTATGTGATTAGTTCACATCTTTATGTGACTAATACTCAAAAGATTTACTAGAGTCAATAATCTAGTTCACATCGCTATGTGATTAACACCCAAAGAGTGATCATGTTTTGCTTGTGAGAGAAGTTCAGTCAACGAGTCTGCCATATTCAGAGTCGTATGTATTTTGCAAATTTTCTATGTCTACAATGCTCTGTACGGAGCTACTCTAGCTAATCGCTCCCACTTTAAATATGTATCTAGATCGAGACTGAGAGTCATCTAGATCGGTGTCAAAGCTTGCATCGACGTAACTCTTTACGATGAACTCTTTGTCACCTCATAACCGAGAAACATTTCCTTATTCCACTAAGGAAAATTTTGACCGTTGTCTAGTGATTCATTCCTAGATCACTATTGTTCCCTTTTGCCAATCTCATGGTGAGGTACACAATAGTTCTGGTACACATCATAGCATGCTTTATAGAACCTATGACTGAGGCATAGGGAATGATTTTTCATTCTCTTTCTATTTTCTGCCGTGGTCGGGTTTTGAGTCTTTACTCAACTTCACACCTTGCAACATAGGCAAGAACTCCTTCTTTGACTGTTCCATTTTGAACTATTTCAAAATCTTGTCAAGGTATGTACTCATTGAAAAAACTTATCAAGTATCTTGATCAATCTCTAGAGATCTTGATGCTCAATATGTAAGCAGCTTCACCAAGGTCTTTCTTTGAAAAACTCCTTTCAAAAACTCCTTTATGCTTTCCAGAAAATTCTACATCATTTCTGATCAACAATATGTCATTCACATGTACTTATCAGAAAGGCTGTAGTGCTCCCACTCACTTTCTTGTAAATACAGGCTTCTCCAAAAGTTTGTATAAAACCATATGCTTTGATCACACTATCAAAGCGTTCATTCCAACTCCGAGATGCTTGCACCAGCCCATAAATGGATTACTGGAGCTTACACACTTTGTTAGCACCTTTCGGATTGACAAAACCTTCTGGTTGCATCATATACACCTCTTCTTTAATAAATCCATTAAGGAGTTCAGTTTTTGACATCCATTTGCCAGATTTCATAAAATGCGGCAATTGCTAACATGATTCGGACAGACTTAAGCATCGATACGAGTGAGAAAATCTCATCGTATTCAACACTTTGAACTTGTCGAAAACCTTTTTCGACAATTCGAGCTTTATAGATAGTAACATTACTATCAGCGTTCGTCTTCCTCTTGAAGATCCATTTATTCTCAATGGCTCGCCGATCATCGGGAAAGTCAATCAAAGTCCACACTTTGTTCTCGTACATGGATCCCATCTCAGATTTCATGGCTTCCAGCCATTTCATGGAATCTGGGCTCATCATCGTTTCCTCATAGTTCGTGTTCATCATGATCCAATAACATGACTTCCAGTACAGGATTACCGTACCACTCTGGTGCGGATCGTGCTCTGATTGACCTACGAAGTTCTATAGTCACTTGATCAGAAGTTTCATGATCATCATGATTAGCTTCCTCACTAATTGGTGTAGGAATCACTGGGACTGATTTCCGTGATGAACCACTTTCCAATAAGGGAGCAGGTACAATTACCTCATCAAGTTCTACTTTCCTCCCACTCACTTCTTTCGAGAGAAACTTCCTTCTCTAGAAAGGATCCATTCTTAGCAACAAATTCTTGCCTTCGGATCTGTGATAGAAGGTGTACCCAACAGTTTCTTTTGGGTTTCTATGAAGATGCACTTCTCCGATTTGGGTTTGAGCTTATCAGGCTGAAACTTTTTCACATAAGCATCGCAACCCCAAACTTTAAGAAACGACAACTTGGGTTTCTTGCCAACCCACAGTTCATATGGTGTCGTCTCAATGGATTTAGATGGTGCCATACTTAACGTTAATGCAGCTGTCTCTAATGCATAACCCCAAAACAATAGTGGTAAATCGGTAAGATACATCATAGATCGCACCATATCTAATCAAGTACGATTACAACGTTCGGACACACCATTATGCTGTGGTGTTCTGGGTGGCGTGAGTTGCGAAACTATTCCGCATTGTTTCAAATGAAGACCAAACTCGTAACCCAAATATTCTCCTCCACGATCAGATCACAGAAACTTTATTTTCTTGTTACGATGATTTTCCACTACACTATGAAATTCTTTGAACTTTTCAAATGTTTCAGACTTATGTTTCATCAAGTAGATATACCCATATCTGCTCAAATCATCTGTGAAGGTCAGAAAATAACGATACCCGCCGCGAGCCTCAACACTCATCGGATCGCATACATCAGTATGTATTATTTCCAATAAGTCAGTTGCTCGCTCCATTGTTCCAGAGAACGGAACCTTAGTCATCTTGCCCATGAGGCATGGTTCACAAGCATCAAGTGATTCATAATCAAGGGATTCCAAAAGTCCATCAGCATGGAGTTTCTTCATGCACTTTACACCAATATGACCTAAACGGCAGTGCCACAAACATGTTGCACTATCATTATCAACTTTGCATCTTTTGGCATCAATATTATGAATATGTGTATCACTACGATCGAGATTCAACAAACCGTTCACCTTGGGTGTATGACCTCAGAAGGTTTTATTCATGTAAACAGAATACCAATTATTCTTTGACTTAAATGAATAATCATATTGCAATAAACATGATCCAACCATATTATGCTCAACGCAAACACCAAATAACATTTATTTTAGGTTCAACACTAATCCTGAAGGTAAAGGGAGTGTGCGATGGTGATCTTATCAACCTTGGAATCACTTCCAATTCACATCATCACCTCGCCCTTAACTAGTCTCTGTTTATTTTGCAACTCCCATTTCGAGTTACTACTCTTAGCAACTGAACTAGTATCAAATACTGAGGGGTTGCTATAAACACTAGTAAAGTACACATCAATAACATATATATCAAATATACTTTTGTTCACTTTTGCCATCCTTCTTATCCGCCAAGTATCTAGGGTAGTTCCACTTCTAGTGACCATTTCCTTTGAAGTAGAAGCACTTAGTTCCAGGCTTGGTTCTAGCTTTGGGCTTCTTCATGGGAGCAGCAACTTGCTTGCTATTCTTCTTTGAAGTTCCACTTTCTTTCCCTTTGCCCTTTTCTTTGAAACTAGTGATCTTGTTAACCATCAACACTTGATGCTATTTCTTAATTTCTACCTTCGCCGATTTCAGCATCGCGAAGAGCTTGGGAATTACTTTCGTCATCCCTTGCATATTATAGTTCATCACTAAGTTCTAGTAACTTGGTGATAGTGACTGGAGAACTTTGTCAATTACTATCTTATCTGGAAGATTGACTCCCACTTGATTCAAGCAATCGTAGTACTTAGACAATCTGAGCACATGCTCACTTGTTGAGCTATTCTCCTCCATCTTGTAGGCAAAGTAGTGTCAGAGGTCTCATACCTCTCAACACGGGCATGAGACTGAAATATCAATTTCATCTCTTGGAACATCTCATATGCTCCATGGCGTTAAAAACATTTTTGAAGTCCCAGTTCTAAGCCGTAAAGCATGGTGCACTAAACTATAAGTAGTCATCATACCGAGCTTTGTCAAACGTTCATAACGTGTGCATCTGCTCCTGCAATAGGTCTGTGCAGCAATGAGGGTAATCCTCAAATCACGGACCTAGTCCGTATCATTGTGATGACCCACAAGTATAGGGGATCTATCGTAGTCCTTTTGATAAGTAAGAGTGTCGAACCCAACGAGGAGCAGAAGGAAATGACAAGCGGTTTTCAGTAAGGTATTCTCTGCAAGCACTGAAATTATCGGTAACAGATAGTTTTGTGATAAGGTAATTTGTAACGGGTAACAAGTAATGAAAGTAAATAAGGTGCAGCAAGATGGCCCAATCCTTTTTGTAGCAAAGGACAAGCCTGGACGAACTCTTATATGGAGAAAATCGCTCCCGAGGACACATGGGAATTATCGTCAAGCTAGTTTTCATCACGCTCATATGATTCGCGTTCGTTACTTTGATAATTTGGTATGTGGGTGGACCGGTGCTTGGGTGCTGGCCTTCCTTGGAAAAGCATCCCACTTATGATTAACCCCTATTGCAAGCGTCCGCAACTACAAAAGAAGTATTAAGGTAACCCTAACTATAGCATGAAACATATGTATCCAAATCAGCCCCTTACGAAGCAACTCATAAACTAGGGTTTAAGCTTCTGTCACTCTAGCAACCCATCATATAATTATTACTTCCCAATGCCTTCCTCTAGGCCCAAACAATGGTGAAGTGTCATGTAGTCGACGTTCACATAACACCACTAGAGGAAAGACAACATACATCTCATCAAAATATCGAACGAATACCAAATTCACATGACTACTTATAGCAAGACTTCTCCCATGTCCTTAGGAACAAACGTAACTACTCACAAATCATATTCATGTTCATAATCAGAGGTATTTTAATATGCATAAAGGATCTGAACATAAGATCTTCCACCAAATAAACCTACTAGAATCAACTACAAGGTGTAATCAACACTACTAGCAACCCACAGGCACCAATCTGAAGCTTTGGGACAAAGATTGGATACAAGAGATGAACTAGGGTTTTAGAGGAGACGGTGCTGGTGAAGATGTTGATGGAGATTGACCCCCTCCCAATGAGAGGATAGTTGGTGATGATGATGGCGATGATTTCCCCCTCCTGGAGGGAAGTTTCCCCGGCAGAATAGCTCCGCTGGAGCCCTAGATTGGTTCCGCCTCGTGGCGGTGGTGTTTCTTCCAGAAAGCTTGCTTATGATTTTTTTTCTAGGGAAAAATACTTCATATAGACGAAGATGGGCACCGGAGGCCTACCAGGAGGCCCACGAGGCAGGGGGCGCGCCCCCCACCCTCGTGGCCAGGGTGTGGGCCCCCTCTGGTGGATTCTTTCGCCAGTATTTTTTATTAATTCCAAAACATGCCTCCGTGAAGTTTCAGGACTTTTGGAGTTGTGCAGAATAGGTCTCTAATATTTGCTCCTTTTTCAGCCCAGAACTCCAGCTGCCGGCATTCTCCCTCTTCATGTAAACCTTGTAAAAAAAGAGAGAATATGCATAAGTATTGTGACATAACGTGTAATAATAGCCCATGATGCAATAAATATTGATATAAAAGCATGATGCAAAATGGACGTATCAACTCCCCCAAGCTTAGACCACGCTTGTCCTCAAGCGAAAGCCGATAACGAAAAATATGTCCACATGTTTAGAGATAGAGGTGTCGATAAAATAAAATACGAACATGAAGGCATCATGATAATTCTTATAACAGCAACATATATGGATATTGTCATATGATTTCTTATGCTCAAGTAACAATCTATTCACAATGTAAAGTATGAATCAGAAACTTCATTGAGAACTAGCAAACTATGATCTCGGTCATTGAAGCAATTGCAATTTATCATAACATCGGAAAGAGTCAATATAAGAGCTTTTCAGCAAGTCCATGATACGTCTCCAACGTATCTATAATTTTTTATTGTTCCATGCTATATTATATTCTGTTTTATATGTTTATTGGGCTTTATTATACAATTTTATATTATTTTTGGGACTAACCTATTAACCGGAGGCCTAGCCCAAATTGCTGTTTTTTTTGCCTATTTCAATGTTTTGAAGGAATAGGATATCAAACGGGGTCCAAACGGAATGAAACCTTCAGGAACGTGATTTTCGGAACAAACGTGATCCAGAGGACTTGGAGTCTACGTAAAGTAATCAACGAGGAAGGCACGAGGCAGGGGGCGCGCCTAACCCCCCCAGGCGCGCCCTCCACCCTCGTGGGCCCCTCGTTGCTCCACCGACGTACTTCTTCCTCCTATATATACCCATGTACCCTGGAAACATCATATACGGAGCCAAAACCCTATTTCCACCGCCGCAACCTTCTGTACCCGTGAGATCCCATATTGGGGCCTTTTTCGGCGCTCCGCCGGAGGGGGCATTGATCATGGAGGGCTTCTACATCAACACCATAGCCTCTCCGATGATGTGTGAGTAGTTTACCTCAGACCTTCGGGTCCATAGTTATTAGCTAGATGGCTTCTTCTCTCTCTTTGGATCTCAACACAAAGTTCTCCTCGATCTTCTTGGAGATCTATTCGATGTAATCTTCTTTTGCGGTGTGTTTGTCGAGATCCGATGAATTGTGGGTTTATGATCAAGTTTATCTATGAACAATATTTGAATCTCCTATGAATTCTTTTATGTATGATTGATTATCTTTGCAAGTCTCTTCGAATTATTAGTTTGGTTTGGCCTACTAGATTGATCTTCCTTGCAATGGGAGAAGTGCTTAGGTTTGGGTTCCATCTTGCGGTGTCCTTTCCCAGTGACAGCAGGGGCAGCAAGGCACGCATTGTATTGTTGCCATCGAGGATAAAAAGATGGGGTTTATATCATATTGCATGAGTTTATCCCTCTACATCATGTCATCTTACTTAAAGCATTACTCTGTTCTTATGAACTTAATACTCTAGATGCATACTGGATAGCAGTTTATGTGTGGAGTAATAGTAGTAGATGCAGAACCGTTTCGGTCTACTTGTTGCGAACGTGATGCCTATATACATGATCATATCTAGATATTCTCATAACTATGCTCAATTCTATCAATTGCTCGACAGTAATTCGTTTACCCACCGTAATACTTATTGTCTTGAGAGAAGCCACTAGTGAAACCTATGGCCCCCGGGTCTATTTTCCATCGTATTAATCTTCCAACACTTAGTTATTTCTGGCACCGTTTATTTTTGCAACCTTTACTTTTACTCTTTATCATAAAAATACCAAAAATATTATCTTATCATATCTATCAGATCTCACTCTCGTAAGTGACCGTGAAGGGATTAACAACCCCTTTATCGCGTTGGTTGCGAGGTTCTTATTTGTTTGTGTAGGTGCGTGGGACTCGCGCGTGGTCTCCTACTGGATTGATACCTTGGTTCTCAAAAAGTGAGGGAAATACTTACGCTACTTTACTGCATCACCCTTTCCTCTTCAAGGGAAAACCAACGCAATGCTCAAGAGGTAGCAGTCCACATACTCAACTATCATTTAGTCTTTCATAATTGCTAACACTCACGCAATACTTATGGGTATGGAGTCTTAATCGGACACAGAGAAAGATAGGGGCTTATAGTGTTGCCTCCCAACCTTTTACCTCAATGTTAATGTCAACAATAACAGTTCATGCTAACTTACATCCAATTGGATATATATATATATATCAGGATCTTTCCAACACAAGGTGCTTGCCAAAGGATAAAATGTAAAAAGGAAAGGTGAAGATCACCATGACTCTTGTATAAGGTATAAGACAAAAGTAAAAGATAGGCCCTTCGCAGAGGGAAGCAGAGGTTGTCATGTGCTTTTATGGTTGGATGCACGAAATCTTAATGAGAAAGAGCGTCACTTTATATTGCCACTTGTGATATGGACCTTTATTATGCAGTCCGTCGCTTATATTTCTTCCACATCACAAGATCGTATAATGCTTATTTTCTCCACACTAATAAATCACACATATTTAGAGAGCAATTTTTATTGCATACAACAATGACAACTTAATTGAAGGATCTTGCTCAATCCATAGGTAGGTATGGTGGACTCTCATGGAAAAACCGGGTTTAAGGATATTTGGAAGCACAAGTAGTATCTCTACTTGGTGCACAGAATTTGGCTAGCACGAGAGGGAAAGGCAAGCTCAACATGTTGGATGATCCATGACAATATACTTTATTTCGGATATAAGAAAACATAGCCCATTACATTGTCTTCCTTGTCCAACATCAACTCTTTAGCATGTCATATTTTAATGAGTGCTCACAATCATAAAAGATGTCCAAGATAGTATATTTATATGTGAAAACCTCTCTTTCTTTATTACTTCCTATTAATTGCAACGACGACCAAAACTATGTTTGTCAACTCTCAACAACTTTTATTCATCATACTCTTTATATGTGAAGTCATTACTCTGCATAAGATCAATATGATCTCTTTTATTTCTTTTTATTCTTTCTTTTTCTTTCCTCGAGATCATAGCAAGATAATCAAGCCCTTGACTCAACACTAATCTTTATTATATATAGCTCACGGACTCGATTACATACAAGGATCATAAAGAAAAACTCAAAACTAGATCATACTAAAACTTTATTCTACTAGATCAAGATATAAATAAAAGGATCGAACTAAGAAAAACGGTAAAGATAGGAGTGTGATGGTGATACGATACGGGGGCACCTCCCCCAAGCTTGGAAGTTGCCAAGGAGAGTGCCCATACCCATGTGATTATATCTCTTTTCTCGGGGGTGGTGATGATGGAGTTGTTGATGATGTAGGCTTGTCGTCCATCTTCCAAGGCATAGGCTCACCATCATAGAAGGATGATCGAATCTCCGGAATCCTCAAATCTGCAACCAAACTCATCCTCTTGAATCTATATTCATACTCACAGTTTTGGTTTTGTAGGTCGTAGATCTGGGCTTGGAGGTGCTCGATTTTCTCGTGAAGCTTGAAGATGGTCTCCCCAATGTTCTTGGCATCTAGCTTGTGGTTGTTGGTGAACTCCGCGATCATCATGTGGTTGGTGTTGAGTCCGTGTTCCACCATCCCTTGGCAGTTGAAAACTTGTTGCTCCATTGCTTCGAGTCTTGTCTCCACGCTTCCGTTCCTCCTTGGTCCCTCGACATCGCGGATGTGCAGCAACCCATCACACATCTCAATGGTTTGAGGGTGTTGCAACACCTCCGCGAGGTAGGGATTGATAACCTTCTCAAAGAACTTGTACTTGGGGGCACTTGGAGACGTCATGGTGATCTAGATCTGTCAGAAAAACAACTCGAAACAAAGAAATAGGATATTTGCGTGGTACGGTGGTCAAAACCTTCGGGAGATTATATATGAATTTTTACCGACCAAAAGAAGTAACGTGCAAGAAAACGGAGTCCGGAGAGCACACGAGGTGTCCACGAGGCAGGGGGGCCCAGGGGGGTACGGCGCGCCGTCCAGCCTCGTGGATGCCTCGTGTCCTCTTCGGACTACTTCTTATTTTCCTATTTTCTTAAATATTCCAAAACGGAGAAAAATTGCCATTAGAACTGTTTTGGAGTCGGTTTACTTACCGTACCACATACCTATTCCTTTTCGGAGTCTAAAACGTTCTGGAAAGTGTCCCTTATGTATTCCTCCAGGGTTACGGTTTCAATAACATTGGTTTCAACATTTATAGGATTACCTGAGATATAATGTTTGATTCTTTGCCCGTTCACCACCTTCGGATTTGTGCCTTCGAAGTTGTTGATTTTTATGGCACCGGAACGATAGACCTCCTCGATAACGTAAGGACCTTCCCATTTAGAGAGAAGTTTTCCTGCAAAAAAACTTAAACGGGAGTAGAATAGCAACACATAATCACCTACATTAAACTCACACTTTTGTATCCTTTTGTCATGCCATCTTCTAACCTTTTCTTTAAACAGTTTGGCATTCTCATAGGCATGGGTTCTCCATTCATCAAGTGAGCTAATGTCAAATAACATCTTCTCACCGGCAAGTTTAAAATCATAATTGAGCTCTTTAATGGCCCAATATGCCTTATGTTCTAGTTCGAGAGGTAAGTGACATGCTTTTCCATAAACCATTTTATACGGAGACATACCCATAGGATTTTTATATGCAGTTCTATAGGCCCATAATGCATCATCAAGTTTCTTGGACCAATTCTTTCTAGACCTATTAACAGTCTTTTACAAAATTAATTTGAGCTCTCTATTACTCAATTCTACTTGACCACTAGACTGTGGGTTATATGGAGATGCAATTCTATGATTAACATCATACTTAGCAAGCATTTTACGAAAGGCACCATGAATAAAATGTGAACCACCATCAGTCATTAAATATCTAGGGACTCCAAACCTCGGGAAAATAACTTCTTTAAGCATCTTAATAGAGGTGTTATGTTCAGCACTACTAGTTGGAATAGCTTCTACCCATTTAGTAACGTAATCAACAGCAACTAAAATATGTGTATACCCGTTAGAGGAAGGAAACGGTCCCATATAATCAAAGCCCCAAACATCAAATGGTTCAATAACAAGTGAATAGTTCATAGGCATTTCTTGACATCTACTAATATTACCAATTCTTTGACATTCATCACAAGATAAGACAAACTTACGGGCATCTTTGACGAGAGTAGGCCAATAAAAACCGGATTGCAATACCTTATGCGCAGTTCTATCTCCGGCGTGGTGTCCTCCATAAGCTTCAGAGTGACACTTGCGTAGGATCTGTTCCTGTTCATGCTCAGGTATACAACGTCTAATAACACCATCTACTCCTTATTTATAAAGGTGTGGGTCATCCCTGAAGTAATGTCTTAAATCATAGAAAAACTTTTTCTTTTGCTAGTATGTGAAACTAGGTGGTATAAATTTAGAAACAATGTAATTAGCATAATCAGCATACCATGGAGCAGTACGAGAAGCATTTATGACAGCTAATTGTTCATCAGGAAAGCTATCATCAATAGGTAGTGGGTCATCAAGAACATTCTCTAACCTAGACAAGTTGTCTGCAACGGGGTTCTCAGCTCCCTTTCTATCAATAATATGCAAATCAAATTCTTGCAGCAAGAGAACCCATCTAATAAGTCTAGGTTTAGCATCTTTCTTTTCCATAAGGTATTTAATAGCAGCATGATCAGTGTGAACAGTTGCTTTAGAATCAACAATATAAGGTCTGAACTTATCACAAGCAAATACAACTGCTAAAAATTCCTTTTCAGTAGTACCATAATTTCTCTGGGCATTGTCTAGAGTTTTACTAGCATATTGGATAACATTTAATTTCTTATCAACTCTTTGTCCTAGAACAACACCTACAACATAATCACTAGCATCACAAATAATTTCAAAGGGTAAATTCCAATCAGGTGGCTGAACAATAGGTGCAGAAAACAATGCTTTCTTAAGTATTTCAAATGCTTCTACACAATCATCATCAAAGACAGAAGAAATATCTTTTTGTAAGAGATCAGTCAGAGGCCTGGAGATTTTAAAGAAGTCCTTAATGAACCTCCTATAGAAACCGGCATGACCAAGGAAACTTCTTATATCTTTAATGTCCTTGGGACACGGCATCTTTTCAATAGCATTAACTTTAGCTTTATCAACTTCAATACCTCTTTCAGAAATTTTATGCCCCAAGACAATACCTTCATTAACCATAAAGTGGCACTTCTCCCAATTCAAGACATGGTTAGTTTCTTCACATCTCTGCAAAACTCGATCAAGGTTGCTCAAGCAATCATCAAAAGAAGTTCCGTAGACGGAGAAATCATCCATGAAAACCTCAACAATCTTTTCACAAAAGTCAGAGAATATAGCAGTCATACATCTTTGAAAGGTAGCAGGTGCATTACATAAACCAAAAGGCATACGTCTATAAGCAAAGGTACCGAAAGGGCAAATAAAAGTGGTCTTTTCTTGATCCTCTGACACAGGTATTTGAGAGAAACCAGAATAACCATCTAGAAAGCAAACATGTGTATGTTTGGATAATCTTTCTAGCATTTGATCAATAAAAGGAAAAGGGTAATGATCCTTTTTAGTAGCTTTATTTAATTTGCAGAAATCAATTACCATTCTATCACCTGTAATAATTCTTTGTGGGATCGATTCATCTTTATCATTAGGAACAACAGTAATACCTCCCTTCTTAGGGACACAATGGACAGGACTTACCCACTGACTATCAGCAACGGGATAAATTATACATGCCTCCAGAAGCTTTAGTATTTCTTTTCTTACCACATCTTTCATCTTAGGATTTAACCGTCGTTGGTGATCAACAACCGGTTTAGCGTCTTTCTCCAATTTTATTTTGTGCTGACATAGAGTGGGACTAATGCCCTTAAGATCATCAAGAGTATATCCAATAGCAGCACGGTGCTTCTTCAGAGTTTTCAATAATTTCTTTTCTTCATGCTCTGAAAGGTTAGTGCTACCTCTTGAGAACTGCGTTGGTTTTCCCTTGAAGAGGAAAGGGTGATGCAGTAAAGCAGCGTAAGTATTTCCCTCAGTTTTTGAGAACCAAGGTATCAATCCAGTAGGAGGCCACGCACGAGTCCCTCGCACCTACACAAACAAATAAAAACCTCGCAACCAACGCAATAAAGGGGTTGTCAATCCCTTCACGGTCACTTACGAAAGTGAGATCTGATAGATATGATAAGATAATATATTTGGTATTTTTTATGATAGAGATGCAAAGTAAAATAAAAGGCAAAAGAAATAACTAAGTGTTGGAAGATTAATATGATGGAAAATAGACCCGGGGGCCATAGGTTCCACTAGTGGCTTCTCTCGAGAGCATAAGTATTACGGTGGGTGAACAAATTACTGTTGAGCAATTGATAGAATTGAGCATAGTTATGAGAATATCTAGGTATGATCATGTATATAGGCATCACGTCCGTGACAAGTAGGCCGACTCCTGCCTGCATCTACTACTATTACTCCACACATCGACCGCTATCCAGCATGCATCTAGAGTATTAAGTTCATAAGAACAGAGTAATGCTTTAAGTATGATGACATGATGTAGAGGGATAAACTCATGCAATATGAAATAAACCCCATCTTGTTATCCTCGATGGCAACAATACAATATGTGCCTTGCTGCCCCTGCTGTCACTGGGAAAGGACACCGCAAGATTGAACCCAAAGCTAAGCACTTCTCCCATTGCAAGAAAGATAAATCTAGTAGGCCAAACCAAACTGATAATTCGAAGAGACTTGCAAAGATAACCAATCATACATAAAAGAATTCAGAGAAGATTCAAATATTGTTAATAGATAAACTTGATCATAAACCCACAATTCATCGGTCTCAACAAACACACCACAAAAGAAGATTACATCGAATAGATCTCCACGAGAATCGTGGAGAACTTTGTATTGAGATCCAAAGAGGGAGAAGAAGCCATCTAGCTAATAACTATGGACCCGAAGGTCTGAGGTAAACTACTCACACATCATCGGAGAGGCTATGGTGTTGATGTAGAAGCCCTCCGTGATCAATGCCCCCTCCGGCAGGACGCCGGAAAAGGCCCCAAGATGGGATCTCACGGGTACAGAAGGTTGCGCCGGTGGAATTAGGTTTTCGTGGATGCTTCTGTTGGTTTGGGCGTACGTAGGTATATATAGGAGGAAGAAGTACGTCGGTGGAGCAACGTGGGCCCCACGAGGGTGGAGGGCGCGCCCAAGGGGGTAGGCGCGCCCCCCTACCTCGTGCCCTCCTGGTTGCTTTCTTGACGTAGGGTCCAAGTCCTCTGGATCACGTTTGTTCCGAAAATCACGTTCCCGAAGGTTTCATTCCGTTTGGACTCCGTTTGATATTCTTTTTCTGCAAAACTCTGAAATAGGCAAAAAACAGCAATTAGGGCTAGGCCTCCTGTTAATAGGTTAGTCCCAAAAATAATATAAAAGTGTATAACAAAGCCCATTAATCATCCAAAACAGAATATAATATAGCATGAAGCAATAAAAAATTATAGATACGTTGGAGACGTATCAAGCATCCCCAAGCTTAATTCCTGCTCATCCTCGAGTAGGTAAATGATAAAAACAGAATTTTTGATGCGGATTGCTACTTGGCATAATTTTTTAAATGTAACCCTCTTAATTTTGTATGAATATTCATATCCGAAAGATTCAAGATAAAAGTTTAATATTGACACAAAAGTAATAATACTTCAAGCATACTAACTAAGCAATTATGTCTTCTCAAAATAACATGGCCAAAGAAAGTTCATCCCTACAAAATCATATAGTTTACACAAGAATCCTCTCATCATGCACAACCCCGATGACAAGCCAAGCAATTGTTTCATACTTTAGTAATCTCAAACTTTTTCAATCTTCATGCAATACATGAGCGTGAGCCATGGACATAGCACTATGGGTGGAATAGAATATAATGATGGGGGTTATGTGGAGAAGGCGAAAAAGGAGAAAGTCTCGCATTAACGCGGCTAATCAACGGGCTATGGAGATGCCCATCGATTGATGTTCATGCAAGGAGTAGGGATTGCCATGCAACGGATACACTAGAGCTATAAATGCATGAAATCTCAACAAAAGAAACTAAGTGGGTGTGCATACAACTTGCTTGCTCACAAAGACCTAGGGCATTTGAGGAAGCCCATTGTTGGAATATACAAGCCAAGTTCTATAATTAAAAATTCCCAACAGTATATGAAAGTGACAAAACAAAAGACTCTCTATCATGAAGATCATGGTGCTACTTTGAAGCACAAGTGTGGAAAAAGGATAGTAGCATTGTCCCTTTTTATTTTATTTTTGTTTTTTTGGGCCTTCCCTTTTTTTATTTGGCCTTTCTCTCTTTTTTTATTGGGACAATGCTCTATGAATGATGACCATCACACTTCTATTTATTTACAACTCAATGATTACAACTCGATACTAGAACAAAGTATGACTCTATATGAATGCCTCTGGCGGTATACCGGGATAGGCAATGAATCAAGAGTGACATGTATGAAAAACTATGAACGGTGGCTTTGCCACATATACGATGTCAACTACATGATCATGCAAAGCAATATGACAATGATGAACGTGTCATGATAAACGGAACGGTGGAAAGTTGCATGGCAATATATCTCGGAATGGCTATGGAAATGCCATAATAGGTAGGTATGGTGGCTGTTTTGAGGAAGATATAAGGAGGTTTATGTGTGATAGAGCGTATCATATCACGGGGTTTGGATGCACCGGCGAAGTTTGCACCAACTCTCAATGTGAGAAAGGGCAATGCACGGTACCAAAGAGGCTAGCAATGATGGAAGGGTAAGAGTGCGTATAATCCATGCACTCAACATTAGTCCGAAAGAACTCACATACTTATTGCAAAAATCTATAAGTCATCAAAAACCAAGCACTACGCGCATGCTCCTAGGGGGATAGATTGGTAGGAAAAGACCATCGCTCGTCCCCGACCACCACTCATAAGGAAGACAATCAAAGAACACCTCATGTTTCAAATTTGTTGCATAACGTTTACCATACGTGCATGCTACGGGACTTGCAAACTTCAACACAAGTACTTCTCAATTACACAACTACTCAATAGCACAACTTTAATATCACTACCTCCATATCTCAAAACAATCATCAAGCATCAAACTTATCTTAGTATTCAACACACTCATAAGAAAGTTTTTCACTAATCTTGAATAGCTAACATATTAGGATTAATTTCCCAATTTAAGCAAATTACCATGCTGTTTAAGACTCTCAAAATAATATAAGTGAAGCATGAGAGAATAATAGTTTCTATAAAACAAAACCACCACCGTGCTCTAAAAGATATAAGTGAAGCACTAGAGCAAAAACTATATAGCTCAAAAGATATAAGTGAAGCGCATAGAGTATTCTAATAAATTCCGAATCGTGTGTGTCTATCTCAAAAGGTGTGTACAGCAAAGATGATTGTGGAAAACTAAAAAATAATGACTCAAATAATACAAGACGCTCCAAGCAAAACACATATCATGTGGTGAATAAAAATATAGCTCCAAGTAAAGTTACCGATGGAAGTAGACGAAAGAGGGGATGCCTTCCGGGGCATCCCCAAGCTTTGGATTTTTGGTGTCCTTATATTATCTTGGGGTGACATGGGAATCCCCAAGCTTAGGCTCTTCCCACTCCTTGTTCATAATCCATCAAATCTTTTACCCAAAACTTGAAAACTTCACAACACAAAACTTAGCAGAAAATGTCGTGACCTCCGTTAGAGAAAGAAAACAAAACACCACTTCAAGGTACTGTAATGAACTCATTATTTATTTATATTGGTGTTAAACCTACTGTATTCCAATTTCTCTATGGTTTATAAACTATTTTACTAGCCATAGATTCATCAAAATAAGCAAACAACACAAGAAAAACAGAATCTGTTAAAAACAGAATAGTCTGTAGTAATCTGTAACTAGCGCAAACTTCTGGAACTCTAAAAATTCAGCCAAAATAGGACGACCTAAGGACTCAACATTAGTCATAAAGAACTCATATACTTGTTGCAAAAAATCTACAAGTTATCGAAGCAAAGTATTACGCGCATGCTCATAGGGGGATAGATTGGTAGGAAAAGACCATCGCTCGTCCCCGACCGCCACTCATAAGGAAGACAATCAATAAATAAATCATGCTCCGACTTCATCACATAACGGTTCACCATACGTGCATGCTACGGGAATCACAAACTTTAACACAAGTATTTCTCAAATTCAAAACAACTCAACTAGCATGACTCTAATATCACCATCTCCATATCTCAAAACAATTATCAAGCATCTAACTTCTCATAGTATTCAACACACTCATAAGAAAAAAAAATTAATTGGATGCCTATTATAATTAAAGCAAATTACCATGCTGTTTTGTAGGACTCTCAAAATAATCTAAGTGAAGCATGAGAGAGCAATAGTTTCTATAAAACAAAACCATCACCATGCTCTAAAAGATATAAGTGAAGCACTAGAGCAAAAACTATATAACTCAAAAGATATAAGTGAAGCACATAGAGTATTCTAATAATTTCCGAATCATGTGTGTCTCTCTCAAAACGTGTGTACAGCAAGGATGATTGTGGTAAACTAAAAAGCAAAGACTCAAATAATACAAGACGCTCCAAGCAAAACACATATCATGTGGTGAATAAAAATATAGCTCCAAGTATAGTTACCGATGGAAGTAGACGAAAGAGGGGATGCCTTCCGGGGCATCCCCAAGCTTTGGCTTTTAGGTGTCCTTAGATTATATTGTGGGTGCCATGGGCATCCCCAAGCTTAGGCTCTTGCCACTCCCTATTCCATAATCCATCAAATCTTTCACCCAAAAGTTGAAAACTTCACAACACAAAACTCTGCAGAAAATCTCGTGAGCTCCGTTAGCGAAAGAAAACAAAAGACCACTTCAAGGTACTGTAATGAACTAATTATTTATTTATTTTGGTGTTAAACCTACTGTATTCCAACTTCTCTACGGTTTATTAACTATTCTACTAGCCATAGATTCATCAAAATAAGCAAACAACACAAGAAAAACAGAATCTATCAAAAACAGAACAGTCTGTAGTAATCTGTAACTAACGCAAACTTCTGGAACTCAACAAATTCAGCCAAAATAGGACGACCTAGAAAATTTGTTTATTGATCAGAAGAAATTGGAATCAATATTTATCACGTTCTGGTGATTTTTAACAATTATTTTCGTGAACAGAAAGTTTCTGGAATTTTCAGCAAGATCAAATAACTATCATCCAAGAAGATCCTATAGGTTTAACTTGGAACAAACACTAATTAAAACATAAAAACACATCTAACCAGAGGCTAGATCAAAGATTTATTCCTAAACAGAAGCAAAAAGCAAAAAAACTAAAAATAAAATTGGGTTGCCTCCCAACAAGCGCTATCGTTTAACGCCCCTAGCTAGGCATAATAGCAAGGATAGATCTAGGTATTGCCATCTTTGGTAGGCAATCCATAAGTGGATCTCAAAATAGATTCATAAGGTAATTTTATTTTCTTTCTAGGGAAGTGTTCCATGCCTTTCCTTAACGGAAATTGGAATCTAATATTCCCTTCCTTCATATCAATAATTGCACCAATCGTTCTAAGGAAAGGTCTACCAAGAATAATAGGACATGAAGGATTGCAATCTATATCGAGAACAATAAAATCTACGGGCACATAATTCCTATTTGCAACAATAAGAACATCATTAATTCTTCCCATAGGTTTCTTAATAGTGGAATCCGCAAGGTGCAAGTTTAGAGAGCAATCATCAAATTCACGGAAACCTAGTAAATCACATAAAGTTTTTGGAATCGTGGAAACACTAGCACCCAAATCACACAAAGCATAGCATTCATGATCTTTAATTTTAATTTTAATAGTAGGTTCCCATTCATCATAAAGTTTTCTAGGGATAGAAACTTCCAACTCAAGTTTTTCTTCATAAGATTGCATCAAAGCATCAACGATATGTTTAGTAAAAGCTTTATGTTGAGTATAAGCATGAGGAGAATTTAGCACGGATTGCAACAAGGAAATACAATCTATCAAAGAGCAATTATCATAATTAAATTCCTTGAAATCCAAAATAGTGGGTTCATTAATATCAAATGTTTTGATCTCTTCAATCCCACTTTTATCAATTTTAGCATCAAGATCTAAAAACTCTGAATTTTTGGAACGCCTTGTAGGTAAATGTGGATCATATTCAGTCCCATTATTATCAAGATTCATATTGTAAAACAATTATTTAATAGGGGACACATCAATAACTTTTAGATCTTCATCTTTATTTTCATAGAAACTAGAAGAACACGCTTTTACAAAGCAATCTTTCTTAGCACGCATCCTAGCAGTTCTTTCTTTGCACTCATCAATGGAAATTCTCATGGTTTTGAGAGACTCATTGATATCATGCTTAGGAGGAATATATCTAAGTTTCAAAGAGTCAACATCAAGAGAAATTCTATCAATGTTCCTAGCCAATTCATCAACTTTCAGCAATTTTTCTACAAGCAAAGCATTGAAATTCTTTTGCAAATTCATAAATTCCTTAACACTAGTCTCAAATTCAGAGGGCATCTTAATAAAATTTCCATAAGAGTTGTTGTAGGAATTACCATGATTATTAGAGGAATTACTAGGATACGGCTTAGGATTAAAGTTTCCTCTATACGCGTTGTTACCAAAATTATTCCTACCAACAAAATTCACATCCATAGATTCATTATTATTCTCAATCAAAGTAGACAAAGGCATATCATTAGGATCAGAAGAAACACTTCTATTAGCAAATAATTTCATAAGTTCATCCATCTTTCCACTCAAAAACATTAATTTCTTCTATCGCATGCACTTTCTTATTAGTAGTTCTTTCAGTGTGCCACTTAGAATAGTTAACCATAATATTATCTAGGAGTTTAGTAGCTTCTCCTAAAGTGATTTCCATAAAAGTGCCTCCCGTGGCCGAATCTAAAAGATTTCTAGAAGCAAAATTCAATCCGGCATAAATTTTTTGTATAATCATCCACAAATTCAAACCATGTGTAGGGCAATTACGTATCATTAATTTCATCCTCTCCCAAGCTTGTGCAACATGTTCATGATCAAGTTGCTTAAAATTCATAATATCGTTTCTAAGAGAGATGATCTTAGCGGGAGGAAAATACTTAGAGATAAAAGCATCTTTGCACTTATTCCAAGAATCAATACTATTTTTAGGCAAAGACGAAAACCAAGCTTTAGCACGATCTCTAAGAAAAAAAGGAAATAGCTTCAATTTAACAATATCATTATCCACATCTTTCTTCTTTTGCGTATCACACAAATTAACGAAGCTATTTAGATGGGTAGCGGCATCTTCACTACGAAGGCCGGCGAATTGATCTTTCATGACAAGATTCAACAAAGCAGCATTAATTTCACAAGATTCAGTATCGGTCAGAGGAGCAATCGGAGTGCTAAGGAAATCATTGTTGTTGGTATTGGTAAAGTCACACAATTTAGTATTATCTTGAGCCATCGTGACAAGCAAGCAATCCAACACACGAGCAAACAAGAAGCGAACAAAAAAGAGGCGAACGGAAAAGAGAGGGCAAATAAAACGGCAAGGGTGAAGTGGGGGAGAGGAAAACGAGAGGCAAATGGCAAATAATGTAATGCGGGAGATAAGGGTTTGTGATGGGTACTTGGTGTGTTGACTTTTGCGTAGACTCCCCGGCAACGGCGCCAGAAATCCTTCTTGCTACCTCTTGAGCACTGCGTTGGTTTTCCCTTGAAGAGGAAAGGGTGATGCAGTAAAGCAGCGTAAGTATTTCCCTTAGTTTTTGAGAACCAAGGTATCAATCCAGTAGGAGGCCACACACAAGTCCCTCGCACCTACACAAACAAATAAATCCTCGCAACCAACGCGATAAGGGGTTGTCAATCCCTTCACGGTCACTTACGAGAGTGAAATCTGATAGATATGATAAGATAATATTTTTGGTATTTTTATGATAAAGATGCAAAGTAAAGAAAGTAAATTAAAAACGGCGCAAGAAATAACTTGTTGTCTAGAGATTAAATATGATGGAAAATAGACCCGGGGGCCATAGGTTTCACTAGTGGCTTCTCTAGAGAGCATAAGTATTACGGTGGGTGAACAAATTACTGTTGAGCAATTGACAGAACTGAGCATAGTTATGAGAATATCTAGGTATGATCATGTATATAGGCATCACGTCCGAGACAAGTAGACCGACTCCTGCCTGCATCTACTACTATTACTCGACACATCGACCGCTATCCAGCATGCATCTAGAGTATTAAGTTCATAAGAACAGAGTAACACTTTAAGCAAGATGACATGATGTAGAGGGATAAACTCATGCAATATGATATAAACCCCATCTTGTTATCCTCGATGGCAACAATACAATATTTGCCTTGCTGCCCCTACTGTCACTGGGAAAGGACACCGCAAGATTGAACCCAAAGCTAAGCACTTCTCCCATTGCAAGAAAGATCAATCTAGTAGGCCAAACCAAACTGATAATTCGAAGAGACTTGCAAAGATAACCAATCATACATAAAAGAATTCAGAGGAGAAGCAAATATTGTTCATAGATAAACTTGATCATAAACCCACAATTTATCGGTCTCAACAAACACACCGCAAAAGAAGATTACATCGAATAGATCTCCATGAGAGAGGGGGAGAACATTGTATTGAGATCCAAAAAGAGAGAACAAGCCATCTAGCTAATAACTATGGACCCGAAGGTCTGAGGTAAACTACTCACACATCATCGGAGAGGCTATGGTGTTGATGTAGAAGCCCTCCATGATCGATGCCCCCTCCGGCGGAGCTCCGGAAAAGGCCCCAAGATGGGATCTCACGGGTACAGAAGGTTGCGGCGGTGGAATTAGGTTTTTGGCTCCGTATCTGGTAGTTTGGGGGTACGTAGGTATATATAGGAGGAAGAAGTACGTCGGTGGAGCAACGTGGGGCCCATGAGGGTGGAGGGCGCGCCCTGGGGGGTAGGGGCGCCCCCCTACCTCGTGCCCTCCTGGTTGATGTCTTGACATAGGGTCCAAGTCCTCTGGATCACGTTCGTTCCGAAAATCATGTTCCCGAAGGTTTCATTCCGTTTGGACTCCGTTTGATATTCTTTTTCTGCGAAACTCTAAAATAGGCAAAAAACAGCAATTCTGGGCTGGGCCTCCGGTTAATAGGTTAGTCCCAAAAATAATATAAAAGTGTATAATAAAGCCCAATAATGTCCAAAACAGAATATAATATAGCATGGAACAATCAAAAATTATAGATACGTTGGAGGCGTATCAAACCGCTTGTCATTTCCTTCTGCTCCTCGTTGGGTTCGACACTCTTACTTATCGAAAGGACTAAGATAGATCCCCTATACTTGTGGGTCATCAAGACTCCTTTCTGGCGCCGTTGCCGGGGAGTGAAGTGCCTTTGGTAGGTGGAATTTGGTAAGGAAAAATTTATATAGTGTGCTGAAATTTACTGTCACTTGTTACTATGGAACATAATCCTTTGAGGGGCTTGTTCGGGGTATCTTCACCCCGACCAGTAGAGCAAAGAGTTTCTCCTCAACCTACTGAACCTACTGAAAATGTTTAGTTTGAAATTCCTTCGGGTATGATAGATAAACTGCTAGCTAATCCTTTTACAGGAGATGGAACATTACATCCCGATTTGCACCTAATCTATGTGGATGAAGTTTGTGGATTATTTAAGCTTGCAGGTATGCCCGAGGATGTTATCAAGAAGAAGTTCTTCCCTTTATCTTTGAAGGGAAAGGCATTGACATGGTTTAGGCTATGTGATGATATGGGATCATGGAACTACAACCGATTGAAATTGGAATTTCATCAGAAGTTTTATCGTACGCATCTTGTTCATCGTGATCGTAATTATATATATAATTTTTGGCCTCGCGAAGGAGAAAGCATCGCTCAAGATTGGGGGAGGCTTGAGTTAATGTTATATTCATGCCCCAATAATGAGCTCTCCAGAGAAATTATTATTCAAAAAATTTATGCTCGGCTTTCTTTCAATAATCGCTCCATGCTCGATACTTCTTGTAGTAGATCTTTTATGATGAAGACTATTGAATTCAAATGGGATTTATGGGAAAGAATTAAACGCAACTCTGAAGATTGGGACCTCGACGAAGGTAAGGAGTCGGGTATAACACCTAAGTTTGATTGTGTTAAATCTTTTATGGATACCGATGTTTTCCGTGAATTTAGCACTAAATATGGACTTGACTCTGAGATAGTAGCTTCTTTCTGTGAATCCTTTGCTACTCATGTTGATCTCCCTAAGGAGAAGTGGTTGAAATATAATCCTCCCATTGAAGTAAAAGTAGTTGCACCTATTAAAGTTGAAGAAAAGACTATCACTTATAATTATCCTGTCGTTCCTACTGCTTATATTGAGAAACCACCTTTCCATGTTAGAATAAAGGATGATGCTAAAGCTTCAACTGTGGTCAACAAAAGTAATATTAGGACACCCAAACCCCCTGAGCAAATTAAAGTTGAACCTAGTATTGCTATGGTTAAGGATCTCTTGGCTGATAATATTGATGGGTATGTTATTTACTTATGTAATGAAGTTGCTAGAATTGCTAGACCTGATACTAAAAATAAACATAGACCTGTTGTAGGCATGCCTGTTATTTCTATTAAAATAGGAGATCATTGATATCATGGCTTATGTGATATGGGTGCTAGTGCAAGTGCAATACCTCTTTCCTTATAGAAATAAATTATGCATGAAATTGCACCTGCTGAGATAGAGGAAATTGATGTTCCAACTAAGCTTGCCAATAGAGACACTATTTCACCAGTTGGGATTGTTAGAGATGTTGAAGTCTTGTAGGGAAAGTTAAATATCCTGCTGATTTTCTTGTTCTTGGTTCCCCACAAGATAGCTTTTGTCCCATCATATTTGGTAGACCCTTCTTGAATAATGTTAATGCTAGGATAGACTGCGAAAAGGATGTTGTTACTATTGGTTTGGGGGATATGTCTCCTGAGTTTAACTTTGCTAAATTTCGTAGACAACCCCGTGACGAGGAATTGCCTAGTAAAGATGAAATTATTGGTCTTGCTTCCATTGCCATGCCTCCTAATGATCCTTTAGAACAATATTTGCTCGACCATGAAAATGATATGTTTATGAATGAAAGAAGGGAAATAGATGAAGTATTCTTTAAAAAAGGACATATTTTGAAACACAACTTGCCTGTTGAAATCCTAGGGGATCCTCCACCACCCAAGGGTGATCCCGTGTTTGAGCTTAAACCATTACCTGATACTCTCAAATATGCTTACCTTGATGAGAAAAAGATATATACTGTTATTATTAGTGCTAACTGATACGTCTCCAACATATCTATATTTTTTGATTGCTTCATGCTATATTATATTCTGTTTTGGATGATTAATGGGCTTTGTTATACACTTTTATATTATTTTTGGGACTAACCTATTAACCGGAGGCCTAGCCCAAATTGCTGTTTTTTGCCTATTTCAGAGTTTTGCAGAAAAAGAATATCAAACGGAGTCCAAACGGAATGAAACCTTCGGGAACGTGATTTTCGGAACAAACGTGATCCAGAGGACTTGGACCCTACGTCAAGAAAGCAACCAGAAGGGCACAAGGTAGGGGGCGCGCCTACCCCCCTGGGTGCGCCCTCCACCCTCGTGGGGCCCATGTTGCTCCACCGACGTACTTCTTCCTCCTATATATACCTACGTACCCCCAAACCAACAGAAGCATCCACGAAAACCTAATTCCACCGCCGCAACCTTCTGTACCAGTGAGATCCCATCTTGGGGCCTTTTCCGACGTCCTGCCGAAGGGGGCATTGATCACGGAGGGCTTCTACATCAACACCATGGCCTCTCCGATGATGTGTGAGTAGTTTACCTCAGACCTTCGGGTCCATAGTTATTAGCTAGATGGCTTCTTCTCTCTCTTTGGATCTCAATAAAAAGTTATCCACGATTCTCGTGGAGATCTATTCGATGTAATCTTCTTTTGTGGTGTGTTTGTTGAGACCAATGAATTGTGGGTTTATGATCAAGTTTATCTATGAACAATATTTGAATCTTCTCTGAATTCCTTTATGTATCATTGGTTATCTTTGCAAGTCTCTTCTAATTATCAGTTTGGTTTGGCCTACTAGATTGATCTTTCTTGCAATGGGAGAAGTGCTTAGCTTTGGGTTCAATCTTGCGGTGTCCTTTCCCAGTGACAACAGGGGCAGCAAGGCACGTATTGTATTGTTGCCATCGAGGATAACAAGATGGGGTTTATTTCATATTGCATGAGTTTATCCCTCTACATCATGTCATCATACTTAAAGCATTACTCTGTTCTTATGAACTTAATACTCTAGATGCATGCTGGATAGCGGTCGATGTGTGGAGTAATAGTAGTAGATGCAGGCAGGAGTCGGTCTACTTGTCACGGACGTGATGCCTATATACATGATCATACCTAGATATTCTCGTAACTATGCTCAATTCTATCAATTGCTCAATAGTAATTTGTTCACCCACCGTAATACTTATGCTCTCGAGAGAAGCCACTAGTGAAACCTATGGCCCCCGGGTCTATTTTCCATCATATTAATCTTCCAACACTTAGTTATTTCTTTTGCATTTTATTTTACTTTGCATCTTTATCATAAAAAATACCAAAAATATTATCTTATCATATCTATCAGATCTCACTTTCGTAAGTGACCGTGAAGGGATTGACAACCCCTTTATTGCGTTGGTTGCGAGGTTTTTATTTGTTTGTGTATGTGCGAGCGACTCGTGCGTGGCCTCCTACTGGATTGATACCTTGGTTCTCAAAAACTGAGGGAAATACTTACGCTGCTTTACTGCATCACCCTTTCCTCTTCAAGGGAAAAGCAATGCAGTGCTCAAGAGGTAGCAAGAAGGATTTCTGGCGCCGTTGCCGGGGAGTCTACGCAAAAGTCAACATACCAAGTACCCATCACAAACTCTTATCTCTAGCATTACATTATTTTCCATTTGCCTCTCGTTTTCCTCTCCCCCACTTTACCCTTGCTGTTTTATTCGCCCTCTCTTTTCCGTTCGCCTCTTTTCCGCTTGCTTCGTCGTTATGGCTAGTCCTTTATCTACTCCTTTGTCTCCAGAATTTGAGGTTCTTCACTTCAAAGAAAGACAAGGAGAAAACTTAAAAGATGCTTGGTTTAGAATGATGGAATTTTATCGTAATTGCACCCTAGAGGTGAATTTTAGAATTTTGCTTCACAACTTTTATGTTGGATTGAATATGTCTCATAGACAACTCTTGGATTGCGTTGCCAAAGGCAATTTTATTGAAATTGATCCCAGTATTGCACATGAAATTATAGAAGGTATAGTGGGAACACTACCTCAACAAAAGGGGCCTCATCATACCCAAGAAGAAACGCAAGTTTTGAGAAGATTTGGGAAGTAACGAAGATTTTACAAAAGTCTCTTGAACCTCTTAAGAGTGTTAGCGGGAATCTCCACCGCATGAATATGTTGATTACCCTTTGCAATAAGCGGTTGGACTCTTTAGATCTCAAAATTTCCGAATATGAAGGGAAACTTAAAGAACCTCCCGGATTCGAGCATAACTCCGCTAAAAAATTAAGGACCCAAGATGATATCACCTAGATCTATCCTTGCTTTTATGCCTAGCTAGGGGCGTTAAACGATAGCGCTTGTTGGGAGGCAACCCAATTTTATTTTTAGGAATAAATATCTGATCTAGCCTCTGGTTAGATTTGTTTTTATGCTTTAATTAGTGTTTGTGCCAAGTTAAACCTATAGGATCTTCTTGGATGATAGTTATTTGATCTTGCTGAAAATTCCAGAAACTTTTTGTTCACGAAAACAATTGTTAAAAATTATCAGAACGTGATAAAATATTGATTCCAATTGCGGCAGATCAAATGGATTATACGCACTTTTCTTCCTTCCACCATTGCTAGCCTCTCTAATACCACGCACTTTTCGCCGGTATCATACACCCACCATATACCTTCCTCAAAACAGCCACCATACCTACCCATCATGGCATTTCCATAGCCATCCCAAGATATATTGCCATGCAACTTTCCACCGTTCAGACTATTATGACACGCTCCATCATTGTCATATTGCTTTGTATGATCATGTAGTTGACATTGTATTTGTGGCAAAGCCACCATTCATAATTCTTTCATACATGTCACTCTTGATTCATTGCATATCCCGGTACACCGCCGGAGGCATTCACATAGAGTCATATTTCGTTCTAAGTATTGAGTTGTAATTGTTGAGTTGTAAGTAAATAAAAGTGTGATGATCATCATTTTTAGAGCATTGTCCCAAGTGAGGAAAGGATGATGGAGACTATGATTCCCCCACAAGTCGGGATGAGACTTCGGACGAAAAATAAAAAAAATAAAAAAAGGGGCCATAAAAAAAAGAGAAAAGGCCCAAATAAAAAAATGAGAGAAAAACAGAGAAGGGACAATGTTACTATCCTTTTACCACACTTGTGCTTCAAAGTAGCACCATGATCTTCATGAAAGAGAGTCTCATGTGATATCACATTCATATACTAGTCGGAAAATTTTCATTATAGAACTTGGCTTGTATATTCCAATGACGGGCTTTCTCAAAATGCCCTAGGTCTTTGTGAGCAAGCGAGTTGGATGCACACCCACTTAGTTTCTTTTGTTGAGCTTTCATATACTTATAGCTCTAGTGCATCCGTTGCATGGCAATCCCTATTCACTCACATTGATATCTATTAATGGGCATCTCCATAGCCCGTTGATACGCCTAGTTGATGTGAGACTATCTTCTCCTTGTTATCTTCTGCACAACCACCATTCTATTCCACATATAGTTCTATATCCATGGCTCACGCTCATGTATTGCGTGAAGATTGAAAAAGTTTGAGAACATAAAGTATGAAACAATTGCTTGGCTTGTCATCGGGGTTGTGCATGATTTAAATACTTTGTGCGGTGAAGATAGAGCATAGCCAGACTATATGATTTTGTAGGGATAACTTTCTTTGGCCATGTTATTTTGAGAAGACATAATTGCTTAGTCAGTATGCTTGAAGTATTATTATTTTTATATCAATATTGAACTTTTATCTTGAATCTTTCGGATCTGAATATTCATACCACAATTAAGAAGTATTACATTGAAATTATGCCAAGTAGCATTCCACATCAAAAGTTATTTTTTTATCATTTACCTACTCGAGGACGAGCAGGAATTAAGCTTGGGGATGCTTGATACGTCTCCAACGTAACTATAATTTTTTATCGTTCCATGCTATATTATATTCTATTTTGGACATTATTGGGCTTTATCATACAGTTTTATATTATTTTTGGGACTAACTTATTAACCGGAGGCCCAGCCCAGAATTGCTGTTTTTTGCCTATTTCAGAGTTTCGCAGAAAAAGAATATCAAACGGAGTCCAAACGGAATGAAACCTTCTGGAACGTGATTTTCAGAACGAACGTGATCCAGAGGACTTGGACCCTACGTCGAGACATCAACCAGGAGGGCATGAGGTAGGGGGCGCGCCTACCACCCTGGGCGTGCCTTCCACCCTCGTGGGCCCCACGTTGCTCCACCGACGTACTTCTTCCTCCTATATATACCTACGTACCCCCAAACTACCAGATACGGAGCCAAAAACCTAATTCCAACGCCGCAACCTTCTGTACCCATGAGATCCCATCTTGGGGCCTTTTCAGGAGCTCCGCCGGAGGGTGCATCGATCACGGAGGGCTTCTACATCAACACCATAGCCTCTCCGATGATGTGTGAGTAGTTTACCTCAGACCTTCGGGTCCATAGTTATTAGCTAGATGGCTTCTTCTCTCTTTTTGGATCTCAATACAATGTTCTCCCCCTCCCTCGTGGAGATCTATTCGATGTAATCTTCTTTTGCGGTGTGTTTGTTGAGACCGATGAATTGTGGGTTTATGATCAAGTTTATCTATGAACAATATTTGATTCTCCTCTGAATTCTTTCATGTATGATTGGTTATCTTTGCAAGTCTCTTCGAATTATCAGTTTGGTTTGGCCTACTAGATTGATCTTTCTTACAATGGGAGAAGTGCTTAGCTTTGGGTTCAATCTTGCAGTGTCCTTTCCCGGTGACAGTAGGGGCAGCAAGGCACGTATTGTATTGTTGCCATCGAGGATAACAAGATGGGGTTTATATCATATTGCATGAGTTTATACCTCTACATCATGTCATCTTGCTTGAAGCGTTACTCTGTTCTTATGAACTTAATACTCTAGATGCATGCTGGATAGCGCTTGATGTGTGGAGTAATAGTAGTAGATGCAGGCAGGAGTCGGTCTACTTGTCTCGGACGTGATGCCTATATACATGATCATACCTAGATATTCTCATAACTATGCTCAATTCTGTCAATTGCTCAACAGTAATTTGTTCACCCACCGTAATACTTATGCTCTCGAGAGAAGCCACTAGTGAAACCTATGGTCCCCGGGTCTATTTTCCATCATATTTAATCTCCAGACAACAAGTTATTTCTTGCTCCGTTTTTATTTTACTTTCTTTACTTTGCATCTTTATCATAAAAATACCAAAAATATTATCTTATCATATCTATCAGATCTCACTCTCGTAAGTGACCGTGAAGGGATTGACAACCCCTTATCGCGTTGGTTGCGAGGATTTATTTGTTTGTGTAGGTGCGAGGGACTTGTGTGTGGCCTCCTACATGATTGATACCTTGGTTCTCAAAAACTGAGGGAAATACTTACGCTACTTTACTGCGTCACCCTTTCCTCTTCGAGGGAAAACCAACGCAGTGCTCAAGAGGTAGCACGGTTTCTAGTAAGGTATTCTCTGCAAGCACTGAAATTATCGGTAACAGATAGTTTTGTGATAAGGTAATTTGTAACGGGTAACAAGTAATGAAAGTAAATAAGGTGCAGAAACATGGCCCAATCCTTTTTGTAGCAAAGGACAAGCCTGGACAAACTCTTATATGGAGAAAAGCGCCCCCGAGGACACATGGGAATTATCGTCAAGCTAGTTTCCATCACGCTCATATGATTCACGTTCGTTACTTTGATAATTTGGTGTGTGGGTGGACCGGTGCTTGGGTGCTGCCCTTCCTTGGACAAGCATCCCACTTATGATTAACCCCTATTGCAAGCGTCCGCAACTACAAAAGAAGTATTAAGGTAAACCAAACCATAGCATGGAACATATGGATCCAAATCAGCCCCTTACGAAGCGACTCATAAACTAGGGTTTAAGCTTCTGTCACTCTAGCAACCCATCATCTAATTATTACTTTTCAATGCCTTCCTCTCGGCCCAAACAATGGTGAAGTGTCATGTAGTCGACCTTCACATAACACCACTAGAGGAAAGACAACATACATCTCATCAAAATATCGAAAGAATACCAAATTCACATGACTACTTATAGCAAGACTTCTCCCATGTCCTCAGGAACAAACGTAACTACTCAGAAATCATATTCATGTTCATAATCAGAGGTATATTAATATGCATAAAGGATCTGAACGTATGATCTTCCACCAAATAAACCAACTAGCATCAACTAGAAGGAGTAATCAACACTACTAGCAACCCACGGGTACCAATCTGAGCCATTGGGACAAAGATTGGATACAAGAGATGAACTAGGGTTTTAGAGGAGATGGTGCTGGTGAAGATGTTGATGGAGATTGACCCCCTCCCAATGAGAGGATCGTTGGTGATGACGATGGCGATAATTTCCCCCTCCTGGAGGGAAGTTTTCCCGGCAGAACAACTCCGCTGGAGCCCTAGATTGGTTCCGCCGAGTTTCCGCCTCGTGGTGGCGGTGTTTCTTCCCGAAAGCTTGCTTATGATTTTTTTTCCAGGGTAAAAGACTTCATATAGCAGAAGGTGGGCACCGGAGGCCTGCAAGGGGGGCCCACGAGGCAGGGGCGCGCCCCCACCCTCGTGGCCAGGGTGTGGGCCCCCTCTGGTGGATTCTTTCGCCAGTATTTTTTATTAATTCCAAAACGTGCCTCCGTGAAGTTTCAAGACTTTTGGAGTTGTGCAGAATAGGTCTCTAATATTTTCTCCTTTTTCAGCCCAGAACTCCAGCTGTCAGCATTCTCCCTCTTCATGTAAACCTTGTAAAATAAGAGAGAATAGGCATAAGTATTGTGACATAACGTGTAATAACAGCCCATAATGCAATAAATATCGATATAAAAGCATGATGCAAAATAGACGTATCACATTGCTACTATCATCTTTCAACATAGTTTTTCTCTAGGAACATATCAAAAATAAACGGGGAGCTACATCGCGAGCTATTGATCTACAACATAGTTATGCAAATACTACCAACACTAAGTTCATGATAAATTAAAGTTCAATTAATCATATTACTTAAGAACTCCCACTTAGATAGACATCCCTCTAATCATCTAACTGATCACGTGATCCATATCAACTAAACCATGTCCGATCATCACGTGAGATGGAGTAGTTTTCAATGGTGAACATCACTATGTTGATCATATCTACTATATGATTCACGCTCGACCTTTCGGTCTCAGTATTCCGAGGCCATATCTGGATATGCTAGGCTCGTCAAGTTTAACCCGAGTATTCTGCGTGTGCAAAACTGGCTTGCACCTGTTGTATGTGAACGTAGAGCTTATTGAGGGAGTCCTGGATTAAGGGGTCCTCGGGCGTCCGGCCTGTTATCCATGGGCCGGACTGATGGGCTGTGAAGATATGAAGGCCGAAGACTATACCCGTGTCCGGATGGGACTCTCCTTGGCGTGGAAGGCAGGCTAGGTGACCGACTATGAAGATTCTCTCTTATGTAATCGACCCTATGTAACCCTAGATCTCTCCGGTGTCTATATAAACCGGAGAGCATAGTCCGGATAGGGATACTCATTACCATATTCACATAGACTAGACTTCTAGGGTTTAGCCATTCCGATCTCATGGTAGATCAACTCTTGTAACACTCATATTCATCAAGACCAATCATGCAGGAAGTAGGGTATTACCTCCATGGAGAGGGCCCGAACCTGGGTAAACATCGTGTCCCCCGTCTCCTGTTACCATCGATCCTAGACGCACAGTTCGGGACCCCCTACCCGAGATCCGCCGGTTTTGACACCGACGTTGGTGCTTTCATTGAGAGTTCCACTGTGCCGTCGGCAAAGGGCTCGATGGCCCCTTCGATCGTCAGTAAGGATGTTGTCCAGGGGGAAACCTTCCTCCCCGGACAAATCTTTGTGTTCGGCGGCTTCGTACTACGGGCCAACAAACTTGGCCATCTGGAGCAGGTCGATAGCTACGCCCCTGGCCATTAGGTCGGATTTGGAAGCTGGAACTACGTCACGGATATCCGTGGAGACTTGATCTTCGATGGATTTGAGACCGCGGCGATCGCTCCCCCCTCTCCGATGGACATGACTTAAATCTGTCATCGGATCACATCCAGGAGATGGATCCTGTTGCTGCAACGGCCTCAACACCGAAGCAGATCGTGCCCTCCGAGGCCACAAAGTCCGCGGCGTTGGAGCCACACACGGACTCGACATCCTGCAATACTTATGTCAATGGAACCCCAGACTCGTCTCCGGCTATACGTTCCGGATCAGGTGCGCCTGCGGACACCAAGCGGAATCGGTTATCGATTTTCGAATTTAGCGCCGCAAACATCTTCCAGCATTCACCTTTGGGTGACGTATTGAACTCTTTGAAGAACTTGTCCTTCGAGGAAGACTCACAGCCGAACTATATTCGGTTCGAGCTAGAGGCGGACGACGAGGAATTTTGCTTCCCACCCACCACCCACTTCATAGCCACCGTCGATGACTTAACCGACGTGCTTGACTATGGCTCCGAAGACATCGACGATTTGGACGACGATGCCAACAAGGAGCAAGGCCTAGACCCGCCATTTACTGGACGCTGCACGGCCACCTCTTCGTATGACGTGTACATGGTTGATACACCTAAAGGATCTGGCGACGACAAAGAAGAGCCAGACGCGAATAAAACCTTTGAGACGCAGTCCAAGCGCCGGCGCCCCAAACGCCGCTCTAAGCCTCGACGCTCAAAAGATGGCAACACCGGCACCGGAGAAAATAGCACTCCGGGCGACGCCGAAAACAACGAAGACCCTATCGGAGCTACATCCGAACAGGAGGAAAAAGACAAAGGGCAAGATAACCCTGATGAACAGGCCATAGAAGATGACTCGGAGGACGATAGTTACCGTCCACCTTCTGAGGAGGAGACAAGCCCTGGCAACGACGATTTCATCGTGCCTGATGACCCTCTGGAGCAGGAGCGCTTCAAGCTATAGCTCATAGCCACTGCAAGGAGCCTGGAAAAGAAACAGCAGCAGCTTCAAGCCGAACAAGATATGCTCGTCGACAGATGGACTGACGTCCTGACAGCTGAAGAATACGGCCTCAAGCGCCCAGCCAAGAGCTACCCAAAACGCAGACTGCTACCTCAGTTTGATGAGGAGGCACCAGATCCCATACCTCCCTCGCGCAATGCGGACCGACCACCACGTGGTCGGGATAGAGCGGCGGACTGGCCACCCCGCGGCTGTGATAAAACGACAACCCAAGCCGAATAGCAGCCCGCCCCACCACCTCACAAAAACAGGGATACACTAGGTCGGGACCATACCTACGACTTTCGGCAGACCCTGGACAGTAGAGTAGGACATACAAAATCGATCTATGGATCGCGAGGACGTGCCTCAAGGCACGACGACGGCTACCTATTCGGACGTGACAAACCTAACCACGCCCGGGCCGAATGCCGCAGACGGACTCCATCAGAGCTGCGATGCGGCCCGGTACAGAGGTGCCGCACACCCTCTCTGCTTCACAGATGAGGTACTGGAGCATGAATTCTCCGAGGGGTTCAAGCCCGTCAATATCGAATCATACGACGGCACAACCAATCCTGCAGTATGGATCGAGGATTTCATTCTCCATATCCATATGACTCGAGGAGATGACCTCCACGCCATTAAATACCTCCCACTAAAGCTCAAAGGGCTAGCTCGGCACTAGCTTAACAGCCTGCCTGAAAATTCTATCGGCAACTGGGAGGACTTGGAAGAAGCTTTCCTAGACAACTCCCAAGGAACCTATGTCTGGCCACCAGACGCCGATGACTTAAGCCACATAGTTAAATAACCTGGAGAATCAGCCAGAAAATTCTGGACTAGGTTCCTAACCAAAAAGAACCAGATCGTTGACTGTCCGGATGCCGAGGCCTTTGAATCCTTCAAACACAGCATCTGTGACGAATGGCTAGCACGCCACCTCGGCCAAGAAAAGCCGAAGTCCATGGCAGCCCTCACGGCACTCATGACCCGCTTTTGCGCGGGAGAGGACAGTTGGCTGGCTCGTAGTAACAACACAGCCAACGACACAGGCCCCTCCGAGGACAAAAACAGCACCGGCAAGCTCCGGCGCAACAGACACAAACGCCACAGCAATGGTGATAACACCGATGACACAACAGTTCATGTCGGATTCAGTGGCTCCAAGTCCGGCCAGCGAAAGAAGCCCTATAAAAGGAGCAGTGGAAAACCATCCAGCTTGGACCACATACTCGATCGTCCTTGCCAAATACATGGCACCCTAGACAAACCGGCAAACCATACTAACAGAGACTGCCGGGTCTTTAAACAAGCCAGCAAGGTAAACAGCAAAAAAGGGGAATCACAGAGCGAGGACGATGACCAGGAGCCCCGACAGCCGAGCACTGGGGGGCAAAAGAAATTTCCCCCTCAAGTCAAAACGGTGAACATGATATATGCCACACACATCCCCAAAAGGGAGCGTAAGCGAGCACTTAGGGACGTCTTCGCGGTAGAGCCAGTCGCCCCAAAATTCAATCCGTGGTCGTCGTTCCCGATCACCTTCGATCATCGAGACCACCCAACTAGTATCTGCCACAGCAGTTCAGCCGCACTAGCCCTTGACCAGATTATTGACGGGTTTCACCTAACACGAGTCCTGATGGACGGTGGTAGCAGCCTCAACCTGCTCTATCAAGACACAGTGCGGAAGATGGGCATTGACCCCTCACGAATCAAACCAACAAAGACTACCTTTAAAGGAGTCATACCAGGCGTAGAGGCCCGCTCTACGGGCTCAATCACGCTAGAAGTGATCTTCGGATCTCCGGACAACTTCCGAAGCGAGGAGTTAACCTTCGACATCGTCCCCTTCCGCAGCGGCTACCACGCACTGCTCGGACGAACAGCGTTTGCTAGATTCAACGCAGTGCCACACTATGCTTATCTCAAGCTCAAGATGCCCGGTCCACGTGGCATCATAATAGTCAATGGCAATACGGAACGCTCCCTCCGAACAGAGGAGCACACCGCCACCCTAGCAGCAGAGGTACAGAACGGCCTTCTGAAGCAACATCATAATCCGGCTGCCGAGCCCCTGGACACCATCAAGAGGGTCCGGACAAAACTGCAGCAGGACAGCTCGGCTCGTCACGAGCCTAATTAGCAATTCAGCCTCCGTCCCAGCCCCGATGAGGCAACGGCATTACTGCCGCGCGTACATAAACCACGCATTCAAAACCCCATGGATATCGACGGAGGCATAACTCGTTCACGATCCGCAGTACGGCTTGACCGACCCTGGGATTCGCCCGCTTTCACTTTTTTTATGGGTTTCCTTCTCTTTTCGAGGTCTATACGGACAACCCACTTTCAGAACACACCAAGGAGGCAAGGAGCTTTGGCGTACAGGGGAACCCCCAGGTGATCTCTAATAAACGATTACCATACTTGTTTCACATACCCGCACGCAGCCCGCCCTTGGTTACGGCATGTTAAAAAGCCTTGCTCGCTCATCGCATTACTTGTACAAAGCACGCCTCGACGTACTAGTTACATCACCATGGTGAATAAATGGTGGCGTCAGCTCATTACTTCATTTTTACCGTTTCCTCACCTTAGTATCTATTACTTCTTGCACACATACACCATGGTACATACTGCTATGCCAGGGGCTTCATTACACCCCGCATCACGGCAATAAAAGTCCGAACACTTTTACAGTACAATTCGGCACCCCGAACTTATAGCATTACATGCATCGGCTCCGAATCATGTCTTTGGTCAATAGTTGGGTTGCCCGGCTCCTGTGTTTACTACCTTACGTTCCGCTATATCAGCTAGGGTAGTAAAGGGAGAACTACTGCGATTGTGTCCCGGTTATTCTGGACGAGCACCTCAGTAGAGAAAGCCGAAAACTAACTGTCATGATGCGGCGAGAGCCGGTCAGCTGTTCGCGAGGTTCCAAATCATTGGAGATTTTTTCCGCTTCGTGCGAAGAATCGGTTCTTCCGATTAGGCGTGTATAACGCCCCTAATTCGGCCTTCCGAACACCAGGGGCTTCGCCAACTTTATTCATTTTCAAACTCCTATGGCTAAGTTAGGGTTGTAAAGGCCGCATAGTCTGATTGCCTTGTTCGTTGCGCTAAACACCTCCTTTAAGGACCAGAATGTGGAGTAAAGAGTGTTTAGATTTATCCCGAACACCCCCGTACTATCTATGTGGGGGCAGAAGCCGACGACTGGTCAACCCTCAGATTTAATAAACGGACGCACAGAAGGTAAAATTTAAATCATAAACATTATACTACATAAAATCATTGTTCCATATTACAGAACAAGGTAATATGCATGTTCTCATGGGAATATAACATCCTTCGAACATTGCTCCGCCACAAGGCGTGACCCCTCCAGAACACCGTCAAAATAGTGCTCGGATCGATGATGCTCCTTGCCCTCCGGCGGTCCCTTGGTCATCAGCTTCTTGGCATCCAGCTTCGCCCAATGCGTCTTGACGCGGGCAAAGTCCATACGCGCACCTTCAATGCAGACCGACCGCTTCACGGCTTCGAGCCGCGGACAGGCACTCACAAGCCGCTGCACAAGTCCGAAGTAGCTGCTAGGTATAGGATCGGCAGGCCACAGCCGGACTATCAGGTCCTTCATGGCTAGCTCTGCCAACCTGTGCAGCTCGACCAACTGCTTTAGCTGGTCGCTGAAGGGCACCGGATGTTCGGATCCCAGATGTTGGGACCAGAATAGCTTCTCCGTAGACATCCCTTCTTCGGCTCTGTAATGCTCGGCAGCATCCGATACACTGTGCGGCGGATCCGTAAACGCCTCTGGAAAATCCAAATTCAGGATAAGTACAAGGAACGTTTCTTCTATATACTTACTATGCATGGTGAAAGACTTACCCGTTGTAATCTTCTTGGCCGCCTGAATTTCCTGGAGGGCGCTCTGGGCTTTGGCTCGCGCATCCTGCGTGCTCTGGCGGACCGTCGCCAATTCGGACTCTTACGCCTTACAATCGCGCTCCAGGGACTCAAATCTCTCTATCGCGCCCTGGAGCTGTTGCTACGCCTCGACAACCCGGGCCTCGTGCTTCTCGCGCGAGGCGCGTTCCTTGGTCGCTTTGTCCTCGGCCTCGGCTAGCGCCTTCTTAAGGGTTGCCACCTCGGTCGTGGCCCCTAATAAAGTTTATGACATTTTAGTCCAGTCGGACTATTCATTTTTTCGACATATACCCACAGGTTACTGCATACCTTGGCTATCCTCCAGCTACTTCTTCACGAGACTGAGCACCTCCTTGGGCCACTCCAGTTTCTGCTTCAGTCCGGAGACCTCTGCAGCATGAGCAGTAGCAGCCTGCAGCGATACCTTCTTATTCACATAGACAACTCATGTTAGACTCCTGCGATATTTATTCTTGATCCTCTGTTCGGCTTTTCTTCCCTAACACCAAACAGAGCATCAAGGGCTACTGTCTATACTGTCATATTTTTCCTACAACCACATTACTTACCTCAAAGCCCGTTAGAAGGCTAGTGCAGGCTTCGGTCAGTCCGCTTTTGACGAACTAAACCTTTTATATTACCGTGTCCATAAGGACACGATGTTCATCTACGATAGAGGCGCCTCGTAGCGCCTCCAGTAGATTATCTGGTGGCTCTGGCTGGACAGAGGTCACCAGTGGAACAGGCACGTTCCCTCCTTGTGGAGAGTGCCATTCACTGGACCCCGAAGCCGTGTGCATCGCCGGAATGGTATCCGGCTGAGGCCCGAAGGGAACTCGGGCCCCGTCACCAGTCCCCACAGGAACTTTTTCCCCCATGTGTCTGGCGACTGAAGAATAGTCCTGGGGCGCCACCCCGATGATCTCCGGAAGCTCCCCCAGTTGGGGAAGGTCTTTTGCGACACCACCTCCTCATCACCCCTGGGAGAGACGGAATGAGCAGGTGGAGGAGACATGCTAGCCATCTCCTTTGAGTCTAGCGATTCCTCTGTCGAGGATCGCGGAGAGCCCTCGCGCGCCGGACTGTAAAAACATGGTTTAAGGTATATAAATATCACAGACCAGAAAGGCTAGACGTTTTCGGATTCTGGTACTTACGAGGTGGCCTGAGGCTTGGTCCGACGAGGTCACTCCGGACTGCTATCAACATCCCACACGGAGTTATCCGCGAGGGAGCCTCTAACCCTCTTGGCGTTTTCGCCCCCTTACTTGTGGGGGCCGCTCTCTTCCTCCTCCCCACTTCGGGTGGGGAGTCGTTCTCTTCTTCCTCTTCGTCATCAGACGAAGAGGAAGTCTCGCTTCCGGACGTCTCATCCGGAGTACTGCTCCGGCGAAGGCCCTTCTTGGCCCCTTGGGCCGCCTTCTTAGCTGTCTTCTCCGGCACCGCATAAGGCGTAGGGAACAGCATTTCCTTCCAGTAATGGAAATTCTTGGTCCTCGGGCAGCGGAGCCGGACAGTTGATCTTCTCAGCCAACTTGATCCAGGCCTGAAAACAGGGGAAGGAAGCTTAAATTTCCTCTCAAAATATGCTAGTAGGGGATACTCCTAGAAAACATTAAAGGAACTGGCCGGGTTGGGCTGGCGTTTTAAGCTAAGCCCGCGGTCTTCGGTCGTAGGTGGTGGCGTCTCGCCGGCCTTGAAGAGCACCTTCCAGATTTCTTCATGCGTCGTGCCGAAGAGCTCTAGTAGCGTCTGGTGCTTGGCCGGATCGAACTCCCATAAATAACAAGTCCGGCGTTGGCACAGAAGGACCCGACGAATAAGCATGACCTGGACCACGTTGACGAGCTTGATTTTCCTGTCAATCATGTTTTGGATGCACGTCTGGAGCCCAGTCAGCTCTTCCAAAGGACCCCAGGTTAGGCCCCTCTCTTGCCAGGAGGTGAGCCGCATCGGGATTCCGGATCGGAATTCGGGGGCCACCGCCCAGTCGGCGTCGCACGGCTCGGTGATGTAGAACCACCCCGATTGCCACCCCTTCACCGTCTCCGCAAATGAGCCTTCGGGCCAGGTAACGTTGGGCATCTTGCCCACCATAGCGCCTCCGCACTCTGCTTGTTGGCCGCGCACTACTTTCGGCCTCACATTGAAGGTCTTCAGCCACAGGCCGAAGTGAGGCGGGATGCGGAGAAAAGCCTCACAAACGACGATAAATGCCGAAATGTTGAGGATAAAGTTGGGGGCTAGGTCATGAAAATCCAGCCCGTAGTAGAACATCAACCCGCTGACGAATGGATGAAGAGGGAATCCCAGCCCGCGGATGAAATGTGTAAGAAACACAACCCTCTCGTGGGGCTCGGGAGTAGGGACGATCTGTCCCTTGGCCGGAGTCGATGAACGATCTCCTTGGCCAGATATCCGACCTCCCGGAGCTCCTTGATATCCTTATTCTTGACGGACGAGGCCATCCACTTACCCCCAGCTCCGGATCCGGACATCTTTGGAGTGCTTTCTCGAACAAGGGAAAAGCTAAAGCTTGGGCGCTGGAGCTCAGGGATGGAAGGGCTAAGGAGGAACCAGGGTGTGGGTAAAGAAAGGGGATCCTTACCCCCTTATAAAGGCCATGAATGTCAAGCGCCTCCCCACTCGCCTTAAACTCGCCTATTCCCGAGGGCCGTGCAAACGGCACGGTTGGGTTACCCATGCCCGCGTTGATGAGAATCCCGCAATAAGGGGACACGATCTCTGCTTTGACAAGACGTGCCAATAGCAACCGCGTCTCGGAACATGGAATGGCAGAAGAAAAATGGTTCAAAATTATGACCGGGCAGACATGATGTCATGTTGTAAAAGCTGTCAGCGGATAGAACTCGTGTAAAATATATATATTCTCTCTGCGGTTGTGTATGGTGTGGGTAACAGGTCCGGATACAATCATCGCATCCGAAGACTATCTTGGAGTTCGGAAGAAGGGGAACCCACCTTGCAATGCCGAAGACAATCTGCGCGCCGGACTCCTCGTCATTGAAGCCAGGTTCAGGGGCTACTGGGGGAGTCCTGGATTAAGGGGTCCTCGGGCGTCCGGCCTGTTATCCATGGGCCGGACTGATGGGCTGTGAAGATATGAAGGCCGAAGACTATACCCGTGTCCGGATAGGACTCTCCTTGGCGTGGAAGCCAGGCTAGGCGACCGACAATGAAGGTTCCCTCTTATGTAACCGACCCTATGTAACCCTAGATCTCTCCGGTGTCTATATAAACCGGAGAGCATAGTCCGGATAGGGATACTCATTACCATATTCACATAGGCTAGACTTCTAGGGTTTAGCCATTACGATCTCGTGGTAGATCAACTCTTGTAACACTCATATTCATCAAGATCAATCAAGCAGGAAGTAGGGTATTACCTTCATAGAGAGGGCCCGAACCTAGGTAAACATCGTGTCCCCCGTCTCCTGTTACCATCGATCCTAGACGCACAGTTCGGGACCCCCTACCCGAGATCCGCTGGTTTTGACACCGACACTTATCACACCCGATCATCACGTGGTGTCTCGGCACGACGAACTTTCGCAACGGTGGATACTCAGGGAGAACACCTGTACCTTGAAATTTAGTGAGAGATCATCTTATAATGCTACCGTCGAACTAAGCAAAACAAGGTGCATAAAGGATAAACATCACATGCAATCAATATAAGTGATATGATATGGCCATCATCATCTTGTGCCTTTGATCTCCATCTCCAAAGCACCGTCATGATCACCATCGTCACCGGCGCGACACCTTGATCTCCATCGTAGCATCGTTGTCATCTCGCTAACTATTGCTTCTATGACTATCGCTACCGCTTAGTGATAAAGTAAAGCAATTACATGGCGATTGCATTTCATACAATAAAGCGACAACCATATGGCTCCTGCCAGTTGCCGATAACTCCGTTACAAAACATGATCATCTCATACAATAAAATTTAGCATCATGTATTGACCATATCACATCACAACATGCCCTGCAGAAACAAGTTAGACGTCATCTACTTTGTTGTTGCAAGTTTTACGTGGCTGCTACGGGCTGAGCAAGAACCGTTCTTACCTACGCATCAAAACCACAACGATTTTTCGTCAAGTATGTGCTGTTTTAACCTTCAACAAGGACCGGGCGTAGCCATACTCGATTCAACTAAAGTTGAAGAAACTGACACCCACCAGCCACCTGTGTGTGAAGCACGTCGGTAGAACCAGTCTCGCATAAGCGTACGCGTAATGTCGGTCCGGGCCGCTTCATCCAACAATACCGCCGAATCAAAGTATGACATGCTGGTAAGCAGTATGACTATTATCGCCCACAACTCACTTGTGTTCTACTCGTGCATATAACATCTACGCATAAACCTGGCTCGGATGCCACTGTTGGGGAACATAGTAATTTCAAAAAAAAATCCTACGCACACGCAAGATCATGGTGATGCATAGCAACGAGAGGGGAGAGTGTTGTCCACGTACCCTCGTAGACTGAAAGCGGAAGCATTATGACAACGCGGTTGATGTAGTCGTACGTCTTCACAATCGACCGATCCTAGTACCGAAAGTACGGCACCTCCGCGATCTGCACACGTTCGGCTCGGTGACAACCCACGAACTCACGATCCAGCAGTGTCGAGGGAGAGCTTTGTCAGCACGACGGCGTGATGACGGTGATAATGAAGCTACCGGCGCAGGGCTTCGCCTAAGCACTACGACGATATGACCGAGGTGGATTATGGTGGAGGGGGGCACCGCACACGGCTAAGAGATCAATGATCAACTTGTGTGTCCTAGGGTGCCCCTGCCCCATATATAAAGGAGCAAGGGGGAGGCCGGCCGGCCCTTGGGGCGCGCCAAGGAGGGGGGGTCCTCCTCCTAGTAGGAGTAGGACTCCCCATTTCCTAGTCCAACTAGGAGGAGGAAGGGGGAAGGAAGGAGAGGGAGAGGAGAAGGAAAGGGGGGCGCGCCCCCCTCCCTAGTCCAATTCGGACTCCCTATAGGGAGGGGGTGCGGCCGCCCCTTGTGGGCTCGCTCCCCTCTTCCCTATGGCCCATGTAGTCCCAATGGTTCCCCCGGGGGTTCCGATAATCCCCCGCACTCCGATACTTATCCGGTGACCCCTGGAACTCATCCAGTGTCCGAATATAGTCATCCAATATATCAATCTTTATGTCTCGACCATTTCGAGACTCCTCGTCATGTCCGTGATCACATCCGGGACTCTGAACTACCTTCGGTACATCAAAACACATAAACTCATAATATCGATCGTCACCGAACGTTAAGCGTGCGGACCCTACGGGTTCGAGAACTATGTAGACATGACCGAGACACGTCTCCGGTCAATAACCAATAGTGGAACCTGGATGCTCATATTGGCTCCCACATATTCTACGAAGATCTTTATCGGTCAAACCGCATAACAACATACGTTGTTCCCTTTGTCATCGGTATGTTACTCGCCCGAGATTCGATCGTCGGTATCTCAATACCTAGTTCAATCTCGTTACCGGCAAGTCTCTTTACTCGTTCCGTAATGCATCATCCCGCAACTAACTCTTTAGTCACATTGCTTGCAAGGCTTATAGTGATGCGCATTACCGAGAGGGCCCAGAGATACCTCTCCGACAATCGGAGTGACAAATCCTAATCTCGATCTATGCCAACTCAACAAGTACCATCGGAGACACCTGTAGAGCACCTTTATAATCACCCAGTTACGTTGTGACGTTTGGTAGCACACAAAGTGTTCCTCCGGTATTCGGGAGTTGCATAATCTCATAGTCATAGGAACATGTATAAGTCATGAAGAAAGCAATAGCAATATACTAAACGATCAAGTGCTAAGCTAACGGAATAGGTCAAGTCAATCACATCATTCTCTAATGATGTTATCCCGTTAATCAAATGACAACTCATGTCTATGGCTAGGAAACTTTAACCATCTTTGATTCAACGAGCTAGTCAAGTAGAGGCATACTAATGACACTCTGTTTGTCTATGTATTCACACATGTACTAAGTTTCCGGTTAATACAATTCTAGCATGAATAATAAACATTTATCATGATATAAGAAAATATAAATAACAACTTTATTATTGCCTCTAGGGCATATTTCCTTCAGGTACAACTCTCTGTACGTTTGTCATTTCTTGCGTCTTTTCTATGTAACTGTTCATTGTAATCCTGCCCGATTGATGGTATTGTTAATTCAAAGCCGGACTAGGTTCAGGCCTTTTCTCTAAAAAAATACCATCTTATAGAGAACGCATCTTTGATAATTCTCAAAAGAAAATTAAACATAACCCACCATATCTTACACCATCATTAAAAAGGTTCGCAGAGTGGCACGCCTTGGTGGCGGCGAGGGTAGGGAGGTCGGAGGGCGAAGGTGGAGGAGGGTCATTCGGCCACCGCGTGGAGGCGGCGCGCACGAGCGGACAGGGTGGATCCTGTTTTTTAAGCCGGGTTGAAAATAGCTGATCTTAAGCAAGTTAACAGCCAAAATTTTAGGTTGAATCAAAGAAAACTTTGAAATCATTATAGGATGAATACAAGACTTGATGCATGAACTAAATAGAGGTGAAGCAAGAGGATGGCCTTCGATGCTTTAGAGTGTTGATTGTATGCATAGGAGGTGTAAGAGTTGCCCCGTGGCATGGCATGACCAATTCACCGGGCATTGCCATGATCCAACTGTAGTTTTGGAAGTTGTTGCCTCTTAGCATTTTTTTGGATTTGGCATTGCTATTTTGGCATGACAGGATCTCATAACGGCATCAATGTCTTGCAGAGATCTCACCTATTTGTTGGGACAATGTGGAGGGCCAACCTGGAGATGGGGACATAGGAGGGTGGCAGGGTGGGAAGTCGGTGAGTCATTTGCGGTACCATGTGGTTTAGCAAGAGTGGGAGCGAATATGTTCACAATAGCAAGTGACATGGAGCTAGGGTGTGTGTTGGGCGAGGAGAGGCGATGGGCTTCACCGGCTGTAGGTGGTAGGGAGGGGGTTGAACCCTGCCACCCTGGAACGGGAGAGTGTATAGGTTTTTCCGGCGGTCACTGGTGAGCTAGGAGGGAGAGGAGAGGGTTGGCGGGGAGAATAGTGTGGTAGGCTAGATCATGATTTTTCGCCTCACTGCTGCCCGGCACATTCGATCTGTACACAGGATGCCTCTACCAATGATCGTACACAGCGCTGCACGAACTTGAGAAGGAGCACCACCGACACTTTTGGTGTGGGGCCAATGTGTTTCCGCTGGTGCCACGTGGAAGGAACGCTTTGCGAGGGTTATATCTGTTTTCCATCGGGTGCTGCATGGCGTACATCAGGAAAAGACCATTAGAATTGTATGTAATATATCTGGGTATTAACTTGTGCAAAGGTTGCAAAACTCAATCGACACATTTATTGCGTTTTTGTAAGGAAACTGTAATGTGAGAAACCACCGAGCAATGACCAAATATCATTCATCCCACACCTTACACCACCAATAGTATTTACAGCAACATGTCCTCACATCAATTCTTGTGGTATATAATAGTCATCATGTCTCAGGCAGTGATATCCTAGCTATCTACATGAACTAACTGTATACACACATCCAGTCTACTACTATGTGTATTTGTAGAGATATCCCAAGAGTAAGTATAGATGCAACCGAAATGGATGGATGGTTAGTGGTTCGTAGGATGTCAAACTTATTACTACGTGGTTGGAATTGTAGGCATTGGGAAATAGCTAGCTAGTCGATGGCTGAGACTTTGTAGGTGCTTGCCAGCATTCATGTAGCTGGGTCGTGGAGAAGATCAGGAACGGGTCCGCACACCTTGTGCTGTATGAGCTTGGACCATAGCTCGACACACCCTGGCTGTAAGATAAAAGATACGTCATCAGTGAGACCCATGAATATCCAAGCTTTTTCCATAAGGTACAGTGCATTAATAAATCTTTTAGGGGTAAAGTACATTGATGGTTGTTTTCAGCTAGTTCTTGTTCCGCGTGCTAAATTTCTCTACAGAATTTATAGCTCTAATCATACGATTGCAAACTAACAGGGATGGACTTCATTTTGATATCCTTTTGCGCTTCTTTGTCCAACTTTAGCGTTGTACCTCACCTGTCTGATGCACGAAAGGGTTCATCTGATTTTGCTTGAGTTGAGGAGTTAGCTCAGGTGAAGTGAATATATATGCCTGAAGAATCACGGGCGAATTGTGATGAAAAGTTATAGTTGGGCTACATTTTCCGACCACCAGTCAGGCGTAAGGCCACACCAGCGTGTGCGTGTGTGCCAGAGGACCCAATCCTCGCAACCGGCTACGGTACCTGCAGGGCGTGCAGAAAAATCCTTGCTAAAACTGATGGCCGTTCGTCATGTTTTAAAATTCTCTCACCGCAACCTCCCTCATGCACTCAGTTTATAGCGGTAGAACCACCTCCTCTTGACCTTCCACTCCCCCTAGAGTTTGTAGGACTCTGTGCGACATGGAAATTGTTGACGTTCAGTTCACGCCACTACCACGTCGTTCTTGCTTAAGGAATGGACTCAAGCATTAAACCTTCGTTAGGAAAGTAGATTTTCCTTTACTGTAAAAGCACATCCTTCCTGAAAATCATGTGATAATTTTACCAGGGGAGAATGTGATTTTGTGAACATTTGTAAATTATTCCGCATAGACTTCCGTTTCTATGAAAAATGGGAAATGCTTACCTTCAGCCAGCAGATCGCTCACGTGCGATCCGCCACTTCCTCTGTGTGACGCGTGTATGCGTGTCTTTTGCGTCTATCTTTCTGCAACATTGTGTGTGTTGCAAAATTGCCTTTCCACAACAACAACCATGTTGCAAAAAATAAAGACAAAAAAAAAACTACAAATATTTTCTGCAACATTGTTTGTGTTGCAATTTTTTTCGCAACAACACCCATGTTGCAAAAATAGTGAAGAAAAAAGTTCTGCAACATTACCTATTGCAAAAGATTTCTGCAACATAATATTTGTTGCAAAGTATTCCGCAACACTACCCTTATTGCAATGATGAAAACAACGTTGGACGCTCGATGGTTGTACATCTGACGGTTGGCGAGGCGGCGGATCTTTTAGAAAGATCCGCCGGCCGACGTGTAGCGTGGCCCATGAAAAATGGCAATAAATTTATCTTAGTAATCGATCCACAGCTCAACAAGCACTCCCTCTGCTTCTAAGTTAATTTAAGAACAGAGGTAGTAGAATATTTATTCCTAAGTTAATTTAAGGTTAGCGCATGATTACAAATATAAAAACAACCGTAAGCATTGTGTCACACAATGTAGAGGAGTTAGTGGAAGTGGAGTTTCTCAGCCCGAGCTCAAATGAGCTCGGATGTACAGTAAAATCGAAAAAAAATAAAAAAATGACTTTATTTTACAAACATTGACAAATGTTCTACAGGTTGCAAATTTTCATTATGGAATCACATTCCTGGAAGGCGCGGGAAAAAACAAAATGGATACCCCGAAAATGATACTTTCGAAAGCATTTTAGAGCACTTGTTTTATTTTTTTTCATGACTTCCACAAATGTGATTTCACGTTGAAATTTTTCAAGCTCTTAGAACATTTGGCAAAAAAATTCACACAAACAATTATTTGTTTTTGATTTTTTGATTTTACCGTTCACCCGAGCTCATTTGAGCTCGGGCTAAGAAAGTGACTTTCCGGAGCTAGTGGATGACATGCCTGAGTGAGATAGCAAGCAAAAAAGAAATGGAAAGGTCCATTCGAGGTCGAGCTCCACTATACCCTTTATCCTAGGCGTCTACTCGTGTCATGATCTGTGTGGCACGTGACAACCTCCTGACAGTGCTAGCATCATTTGCCTGATGATAAAACTCTTGTAATTTCAAAGGGATATGTGTGCATCAGTCGTTGGTTCCCGATTCTTTTGAAAATCTTATCACACTCTTGCTCATCATTTATTCTGATTAATTTCATAAAATTTGTGCATCTGCCGGTGCCAACGTGCTAAGGTCCACGACTCATGGCCGCTTCTACCTCCTCCAACCTTGTCTTCGCACCAGCGTCTTGAATGAGCTTATCCCCTCACTTGCTGCCTCACGGTCTTGGCACGAAGATTATGCTTGGGATATATGAAGTACTCCCTCATATGGATCGGAGCGAGTAGTTTAATTTGGCATCAATAGAAATAGTCGAGATAATGTGGACGAATGTGGGGAGCTAGTAGGATTCACATGCTCAAATGAGGACGCAAAAAGAATAATTAGTGGAGGGATCGCATTTCTCTTTTTCTTGCAGGTAGGGGAAGATCACATAGACTCCATATCACGCCCTACACTGTGAGTACTAAAGCACTTCATGTCCTGTGAGTAATTAAAACACTTCATGTCACGCCCTACACCTTCACTAGCATTTAGAGAAACATATCCTCCCGTTGATCCGTCAATATATATACGGGAGACATCCACACTATCAGTTAGCTAGTATATACACATCCACACTACCATGCGTGTTGTAGGGAAGTCGCTAGTAAAGATATAGATGGAACAAATGCTAGACAGCGTGAACGGAGATAAGTGTATGGATATTGGTAGAGGTTGGATGCCAATTGGAATTGTAGGCATTGGAAAAGACCTAGGCAGTAACAGAGTGCACTAGAGTTGCTTGCTTGCACTCAGGCTCTGAAGATTTAAAACCATGCAGAGGCATGACATGGCAGCTGTTAGAGTTAAACACGAAGTGCACTGGTGCCGTGTCAGGTTCAGTACACGTACTTGTATCTTTTTTTGCGGGGCACGCGTACTTGTATCTGTCCGTGTAGGTATCCAAGTAATCAACGAATAGAACCACTACTTGTTAATTAGCTGGCATATAGAGTATATCATTGTACCCCTGTAAACCATTGTGCCATGAGTTGAAGGAATAAACTCAAGGCTCTATACGAGCCTTTGGCAATCAGCCAAGCGTTTCAATCAAGTAAATTAGGTTTAGTGTACGCCGCATGTCGAATTATCTTCGGCCAGAGGTGGGTCAATCAGGAGCAGCAGTCGCTTTGCTACTTGAAGGTTAGCTTTGCATTGTGGTGGGTGGATTGATCGGAGGAAGCTAGCTTGCGTTGCTTCGTCGTTCGTCCTCGTCGATCATCGGTCGTCAAGTGTAGCCGGAAGTACTCGGTGTCAAGGGACTGGGCCAACAACAGCCTTTCAGAGAGGGCAAGCGCAGACCGCTTGCTGGGTAGGTAATTTCCCACAATAAGCAACTTTACCCGTCCAAAACAATAATGGAATCACTATTTTTCCGGCAACAGCTACACCGTTTTGACAGAAAGAGGATTTGGGAAGCTCTCGTTTTCCATTCGTCCTTCTAGGATATTCAACACTTTCCCACCCTTGACATACTCTATTAATCGCAGTCAGTGGCTTGAGGACTGACATCTTTGCCTGAAAGCATGAAGAGCCTCACCACTTGAGTTACTCTAAATTGTTCTATGTCCAAGTCTGATTGAGAGGTGCTAAAGGGACGATCTCTACAAGATTTGTAACATTCCCACAGTTGAATTCCATTTAATAAAGCGACATGCTACGAGCTGAGAAAACAAGAACGAACCACTGAAATCATTCATTCTTCTTGGATGGGCTCCATAGCCATTATATTAGTGAATTGAGAAAATTATAGTTTCCCCGCTCCATAGGCCATAGCCAACACACACACACACACACACACACACACACACACACACACACACACTTTGCAAAACCTGGATAAATATGGCCCTGGATGGTTTGAGAGGATTTCCCCATTGTTGTTGTGTGTGCCTCAGTAGCGTCTAGGAGCCGCCGCCGCCTCCAGATCAAGATTCAACTGGTCTGGTGCGGTTCGACCGTGTTACTGGACCACCAAACCTACTCTTTTCAGGTTCAAGATTCGACCCGCACCTACTCTTTTCAGGGTAATGGGCCACCTTTAGGTTCTCCGGTTCGCCCCTGTTAGTGTTTGCACGCTGTAACCAGGGCATCTATCTGACCATCTTGTTCTTGGCTACCGCTTGCCATCTCTATCCGGGCGGCGCGCATGACTTGACAGACGGGAGAGTATCAGAGGAGAGGCGAGGGAGAAGCCAGAAGGGAACAACGTGCTCTACTTGGACGAGCTTTGGGAGCTCCCGGCTGCAGGTGTCTCCCGTGTTATGTTATGCTCCAAATTCGTATAAAGAGGGAGTGATGCGGAACATCCCTCGACCATCACCATGGACCTCACACCACCACCGCTAGGACGGAGAGAACCAACATCAAGGACACGCGCACGCGCCATCGAGACCGAGGTGAGATCTTTCCTCTTCGAGTTTCATTCGGATTCACACGAGAGTCGGGTTCCACCTTAAATGGATACATTGTGCATTCTTGGGTACCAAGGACGTGAGCGTGAAGAAGCTAGGAGGGAGCCACAACCAACCGAGAAGAAGGAGAAGGAGGGAGAGTGGCCGAAGCGCGAAGACACGGAGGCGCTGGAACCCCCCCCCCCCCCCCCCGGGTGCCCGTCCCTTCATGCCCCGGGTGCCTGGGCCTTCGGCCGCTGCCTGGGTGGCGCCCCTGAGCACCCCGGGTGCCCGGCCCCTCGCTGGGAGCTGCCCGGGCCACCAACCCCCGGGTGCCCGGCCCCCTCCTCCAGCCGCCCCCCTGCTCGGCCAAATGGCCCCGGGTGCCCGGCCCATCCCGCGCCTGCCTCCAGCGCCACCCGGGTGCCCGGGCCTTGGACCCCTGGGTGCCCGGCCTCGACCGCCCAGCGCCCTGCGTCTACCCCGGGTGCCCGGGCCTAGGACCCCCGGGTGCCTGGACCCCTCCGAGGGCCTGCGTGCCATTTTGGGCTTTTTGCCCTTGTACCCATCTCCCCCTCTTACTTCGTCCCTAGACTATAAGTACCCCCCCCCCCCACCTAGCTCATTAGAAGGGGAGCAAAGTATTTGATAGACAAAGAGAGAGCTTTGCTCATCTTCCTCCTCATGGAGATCATGACCACCTAAGGGAGAAGATCCACTTGTGGATATCAAGGCCTCCTTTTAGAGAAGGATCCCCTTCATAGGATCATCAAGACCTCTCTCCTTATAGGATTGGGATGAACTAGTTACCTCTTGTATCTTCTTGTGTTGGATTTGGACCCTTGTATCTCTCTATGTATGATTGGATCTAGCATATGTGTGATTGGATCTAGTCAATTTAAGTGTTTCCCCTCTCTTGTGTTCTTCGTGTTCTTGGGGATTCCCCCTCCAATTCGTGAAAGATCTCCATCTAGGGTTCCACCCTACAACAGGGAGGCTAACTTCTGACGAGCGAGCGGAGCGAGGCCCGTCGCCGGTAGGCTTGGGCCGAATCAGATAGTATAAAGAAGGTACGGATCAGTATAAAGAAGGTACGGATCAGTATTGACTTAGGTCACATGTGCTATATATACCTCTTGTAAGCCGCCGCACGGGGTAGTTGATCAGTTGTAAATCCCCGGCATTTGTAACCTCCCCGATATAGTGAAGTTTGGCTGGCTGGCGCCCGTAGTTTTTTCCCCTTTGTGTTGGAGGGGTTTTCCACGTTAAAATCTCGTGTCCCTTGCTTGTTTTCCTTCTTCATCATGTTCGATTGCGTGTCGTATCAGCCCACGGCCAGCAGATCACCCTGCTCCAATGGTGGCGGCGAGGCAATGGTGTGGACGAGTGTGCTACTGATTCAACCCTAGGGTCCATAGGATTAGAACCTTTTATAGCACCTCTAGCAGATCCTTTATAAGCCCGTCGAACTACGTTTTTCTAGACGTTATATGGGATGGCCCAAAAAAAGAGACCCCAAAAACGGCCCGGCCTGTAAAAACTTTATTGGAGGCCGGCAAACCGTCCTCTAATCCGCTATATATGCCGGCACCCGGGTGATTTAGAGAATCCGTCCGCCTTTTCCTCTATCCCTCTCCGCCTTGTTTCATCCACTCTGGCGAGAAATCGAGTGAGCTCCAGCAGCGTTTTGCGGCAAGGTTTTCCACCGATTCTTGGTGGTGATGGCGTCCGCGTGTGCAAGGCGTGGCGGCGGCAGGGGGTTCAGCGACCGCGGTGGGTACGGGTGTCACGATGGGTTCGTCGGCCACATGCCACAAGCGACGCAACAACGACGAGGCCGACGGCTCTAGCCTCTGACCTCCCTTGTCGGACAAGTAAAGAGAGGCGGCGCGCTCCCGCTGCGCGAAGTCCTGCAGCGGCACATCCCGTGCTTGGGCGAATTTTCGTTGTCTCGGCTACATCTTCGATCCAGCCCTCGAGCGCCGTAGGGAAACAGAGACTACGTGGTTTGAGGCGAAGCAGGCCGCCGCAGCCGGAGATCGCCTACCAGCGCTCCTGGAGGAGTACTAGCTCGTGGGGACCCGCTCTGGCACGCTCATCTACCACACCCTCCACGGCAACGAGCCCCCGCCCCGTGACAACAGCGACAGCGACTCCGGTGACGAGTAGACATATGCTATGTGTGTTTAATTTCGGTTTTTATTATTAAAAACTCCCCTATGCTATGCGTGTGATGCACTCCCCTATGCTATATTATGCTTGTGATGAGTTCGGGTGAGATGTTTTAGCGCGAACTAGTATATTATTTGCAGGATCTTTTCTGGCTGCGCCTGGCGTCCTGCAAAAATCGTTTCGGTAAATGATTTTTCCAGGACGGTGAGTTGCGGGATGTGCTAGAGATGCTCTTAGCCCCTGCAGGTTCTCCGGGCCGGCCGGTCCACTGGTCCAATGGTTCGGCCCGGACCAGTTGAATCTTGACCTCCAGATGCACCGCTTGGATGGCAAAGCTAGCAAGAGGACGCTCCAGCACGCTATTGAGCCAGAAGCAGCCTCAACAGCTTTTATGATCACCGGTGAAGAACAGGAGCGCTGCATCCACCGTTGCCGCCAATCCGCTCCGAGACGCCATGTTGGTGCTGCTGCGACTGCAGCGAACATACGTGGTGGCGTTGGCAATGCCGAGGCCACGAGCCTCCTCTACCCCGCCGAATCGTAGGAACAGCAACCGCATATTGACACGGAACACCATGGCGCGTACCTCCTCCGCATGAGGCTGGACGCAATCCCAAGGCACGCGAACTTCTTCGGCGTCCACATCCGCCCGATTGCACCACTAACCGATCTTGGGCGAATCAGCCCAAGATCAGCATCTCCGGGTGTCGTCAACGCCATTGCTGCCCAAGCGACCAAGATAAGAGCCCTGCTTTAGCTTCCCGAGGTCGCGTTCCTTGTGCAGTACCCCGCTGTCCGCATCCCCTTGCGCCAGGCGGCAGCACGGCTTAGCCGTCGGTGGCCATCGGAGGCGGCAAGTAGGGCTTATGATGGAGGAGCCCAAGGAAGACTTCTGCTAGGGATTGCCCAGTCGTGGAAGAGATCGAACAAATTTGAGACGGCGCCCTGGGGTGTGGAGGAGCTTCGCTTGCCGGCGCTCATTTATCTCCCGTATTACAATATACATGCCCATTTTATACTGTTGTTTTCAAATCGATCGAGGGTGTGTGTGGAGTGGTACATGCATATACGTTCCTTATCTCTTGTTTTGGAATTTTACTGTCCTTGTCGATAAATCTGATCTCTTATGACTCCCCGTCCAAATTTTACAAATCCTACCAATGTAAAGATTCACAACAAAAACAACCAAGGTACGGTTTGTTTCTACCTGACTACAATTAATATCTCGGGATTTATCATTGTCCGATGGAACTATTTCTTCACCATAGTAGACCACTAGCCGAGTGCCTCGGGCCTGATCAAACCAACCTCCTGTGCCACAACAAGAGCTCCCTAGCACTTGGCCTTCAAGTTGAAGCCCTCCTCCACCTGAATGTCGGAAATCGGACGACTAACACAAAATTGAAGGGTTGCTAATCTCATTTCAAAAGTGTGGCTGGTCAATACTAGATGAGAATCGCAGGAAAAAAAACCAAATCACCGTGTGCTTACGAATCGGGCCAACATCTTTGATTCCTTCTTGCCTTGTGATGTCAATGATGACACCATGCCTAAGATGGGTTGGTCGGTGTTGCACACCACTGATTTCATTTCAGCTCTTCTTGAGTGCGTGTACCGAACTATGTATTTCATGCCTATTTGGTCTAATAATATGGCTGCATGCAGCAATTAGATGCAGAGGGCAGGGGTAATCCTTCTTAAAAAAATTGTAGACGTCAAAGGAAATGCTGATGGCAATGCTCAGAGGGTGAGGGAAGACTAAAGAACGTAATTGCCCTTGTTAGAGTGGCTTCAAGATTCGTAAATGTTATTAGGGGCGGCATATCGAAAAAAAGATACTATGAAGTACAATCGATCCACATCTCAACTATGTAGTACAATATTCTTAAGTTATTTTATGGTTTACCCATATGACTACTAGATAGCTAAGTGTCTATCAGCTTTGTGTCACACAATATAGAGGAGTTAGTAGGACATGGCATGCCTGAGTGAGAAGGCAAACACAAAGAAATTGCAGGGGACAATACCTTATAGGTTGTAGTTATACCATTTTATAGTTATGCTTTGAGAAATCGCATACAGTTCTTTATACATCAACCACCATATCTTACACCATCATTAATATTCAGTACGTATCCATCCTTCCATATATGTCACACCCATCCACATTGCCTATTAGCATCAACTCTCCCCGCAAAATAGAAAAGGTATGGAATATAAAATTGCTAGAATATATATAGATGGAATAAGTTTTAGACAATGTGTATTGAGATGGATGTATGAATATGGCGTTGTGCAGGTTGGATATGTCAATCAATTTGTTGGAATGGTAGGTATTGGGAAAGGGCTAATTGTTCTGCAAGTGGATAACTCTAGTTGCTTTTGTACATGCATGTGAGGAAATGTGATATTATGTGGTGGGAAGGTTTAGATCCACTAGATGACCCGTTGCGCCGATGGCGCAAGAAGCCGGGTAGAAGTGATAATTAAGTGATCATTAGAACCTATGAGAACTCAATAAGTAATTCACTGATATAAAGCAATAGCGAAAAATTCATCGCGCACATGACGCAAGAGGCCAATTAAAACCAAATATTATCTGTATTGTAGGGCATATATGAGCAGCTTACATTAGCAGGTCCAATAAGACAACCTTCCTGTAGATAATGAAAGCACGTGAGTAGCCAGGACAAACAGATGCTAATACAGTATCTTAAGCTGATGCATAACAAACATAAGCTGAGGTACCGCAAGCTTTTAAATCTTATTTTAAATTTAGCAATCTAAGCATCAATTATTCAACGTATACCCATATCCTAAGATGCTAAGATTATCTAAACTCTTGCTCTGCTTGTAGCTAAATTTTTTCTTTTAATATAGCAATATGTATAAGCACAATAAACATTTCATGTAGAATGTTGTTTTTCCGAAATTACTACTATGGCATGGGACTGGCGCAAGAACTTGTTTTCACCCGAAATTTACTTGCTTAGCATGTCCTATGCTGGAAGCAATTTTTGCGGTTTCCATGCTTTGAAAAGGACTCAACGGTTGGTTGTCAGGAGGAAGCTTTGTAGGCCCTAAAAACGCACAGCATTGGTTCTTGTTCGCCAACTCTATCTTGGAAGAGGATCTGGCGGACCAAGCAGCCAGCGAGCGTAACTGAATCAATCAGGGCCGACGGCGATGAGTGGGTTCTTCTTGTCGACTGCAAACAGCTAACCAGGGGTGGAACACCACCCAACCATTTTACTTGGTGGCAAGTAATGTAGCCTGTACTGAATCCCGCCATTGAAGAGTGTGAGAACCATGTAAAATACACACAAACGAAGAGACAGTGGCTAAAATAATTACCCTGTATCATCTTGGGCAGTGTTCCTAGAAAGATGCTGTCGGTGTACAAAAGTAGGGGCTCTCCTTTTGACCCCTTTACTTGTGCACGGGCAGTCAGAGTCACGCGCCGCGGCCACACTTAGCAGGGCAAGGGAGGGAGGCCGGAGTGAAGCCGAAGCCCAAGACAAACAAGGCAACGCTAAGACCAGAAACACCAAAGAGCAAGAGGGCGAGGTGGACTCCCCTGGCAAGGCCCTTGCCGGGGCGGCCTCCGCGGCCTCAGGGAGGCCGGAGTGAAGCCGAAGCCCAAGACAAACAAGGCAACGCTAAGACCAGAAACACCAAAGAGCAAGAGGGCGAGGTGGACTCCCCTGGCAAGGCCCTTGCCGGGGCGGCCTCCGCGGCCTCGGGGAAGAGCCTTGCCGGGGCAACTTGCCCGATGCCAGCAGAGCAGGCCACCCTTGAACCCACGGGTTCAAAACGCCGCCAACGACTACGTTGGAACCAAGGCTCGGGAGGCACCTCTGTGGTGGCATGCAGATCTTTGTCAAGATCATAAACATGTGAGATCAGATGAGGACCAGAAGACGGCGACCCTCGGCGGGATCCCAGCCGAGGGAATCCACAGGACCGCCGGCAAGCGCCTTGCCAGGGACGACTGCAACGCCACGGCAAGATCCTTGCCGGGCCCCCGGTAAGACCCTTGCCGGGAGCATCCGCGGGGCCACTGCCAGGCCCGCGCCAGCCAAGACTCCACCGCCGTCCCCAAGCAGCTGCTAGCTCAACCAGCTGGGCAGGCACCTGCGTGGCGACGGCGGCCTCTACACCAACTCAGCAAGCACCTGTGTGCTGGCATGCAGATCTTCGTGAAGACCCTACCACCACCGCCACCTCAGCTGCTTGCCTGCATACATGCCGCCACATGCATCGCTAGCCTGGGCGCGTGTCGAAGCAAGGCTAGGCGGCGACGGACGGGACGAGCCTCGTTCCCATCCCCGATAAAGCTAAGGGACACCTAAGCGATGCATTAAATGCGTCTTGTCATGTAATACGGGCGATAAGCTCGCAGCACTGTAGACCTTTCCATCTCCTATGTGCCACTGTGGCAGCCCCTTTCGACTATAAAAGGAGGCCCATGTCATACTAGAGAGGGATTCGGCTCTTTTGGGCAAGTTACACCCCGTAGCTAACTCAAGAACACAAGAACACTCAATACATCCACCAAAGCAGGACTAGGGTATTACGCATCCTCGTGGCCCGAACCTGGGTAAACGATCCGTGTGCTTCCTGTTAGACCTGCTCTTCTCACAACCCCGCGCCCCGCCAACCTTAGTAGGGATTCTTGTGATCCCATAGGTGTCGTTTCCACCGACATCTTTGGCGCGCCAGGTAGGGGGCGCAGTCGTGAGAATCTGATCTAACAGTTAGCCTAGCGGTTCTTCATCGCCATGGCTCCCAAGAAGAAGACGATCACGGCGATCGGCTCGTCGGGAGCCGAACGGCCCGTGCCAGTGCGGACGAGCAGCGGGCCGGTCGCGGACAGAACCCGAGCCACAGCCCGCGAGCACCAGCATCGCTCTGGCAGTCAGAGCCTGGCGAGCGGCGTCGTTCGTGCGCCAGATAACGGGTCCCGCATCGCCAAATCCAAAGACGGGGCTGGGGCCCCCGCAGGCGGCGCGGGGCCCTCTAGGAGTGTCGTTGTGCCACCCACGGGCGGCGCAGCAACCTCCAAGACGCCTATGCCGGCGCCCACAACACGCTCTTCCCAGGGTGCGCGCGACGAGCAGCGCCACCACGCTGGAGACCCCGGACGCCGCCGTGGGAAGAGTCTCGTGCATCATCTGCGGGACGAAGGAGTCCAGCATGCCCACGAAGTGCTGGCGAAAATGGCACGCAGCCGCTGGGCCGTGATAGAGCTCCTTCTAACGTGGTTAGAAGTCGAAGCGCGCCACGGTCCACGCAGCTGTCGCCACCACCCACGCCAGCATAAGCTTTAGCGCGCGCAGCTGCTCCTCGACTTCCCTCCTGCTGCGGAGAAGCTCGACGAGTGGAGAGCCACCATCCGGAGCCTCGTCGCCGTCGCCAATAAAGATGATCCGCGACCGGCGGGGCCCTCGGGCCGGCGCTCCGTACCGCATGCCAGCGGTGGAGGGGCCGGGGGTGCTGCGGCCACGGTGCACTCTCCTCCTCCACGCCAGCCACCACGGATGTCGGTCCATCGCGATGACGCTTGTGATAACATTTCCTTAGCGTCGTCCGACCCATGGACCCACCGCGACCAGCGCCAAGTTCTTGGGGAACGAGCCCACGAAGATGCTCGAACCACCATCGAGCGCCGGCGCGATACACGCCACCAGTCAGATAAGCGGGCGGGACCCGCTATGGACCACCCAGCACCGGGGGGCTCCGGCGGCCTACCTTACGAGGTGGGTTGCCCAGCCTTTACCCGTGAGTTGCGGCAGTTCCAGTGGCCGTCCCACCGCACGTTCAAGCCCGACGTCGGCGAGAAGTACAACGGCAAGACCCATCCGTCAGAGTTCCTCAGCATCTACACCATCGCGATGCAAGCTGCCATAGCTCGCGACGACAAGGTGCTTGCCAATTACTTCCCGTTGGCACTGAAGCCCAACGTCATGTCTTGGTTGATGCACTTGCCAGCGGATTCCATTTCTTCTTGGTCGGATATGTGCCATGACTTCGTTGGTGCCTTCACCGGGGGCCACCAAGCTCATGGCCAAGCAAGTGATTTACATATCATTCCCCAGAAGGAAGGGGAAACCCTGCGCAAGTACATCCGGAGGTTCAGCCGGGTGCAGTACAACATCCCCGATGTTCATCCCGCCGCCATGATTAGCGCGTTCCATCAGAATGTGCGCAACCACAAGATGCGCGAAGAGTTGGCGATGAACAAGGTTAAGGATGTGGCCGAACTTTATGTTCTGGCCGATAGGTGCGCCCGGGCTGAAGAGGGAAGGAAGTACCCCGGCGAGGACGCCGGCGCGGAAACCGACTCTACTGATGAAGACACCGCTGCCCCGACGAAGAAGGGTCGGCGTCGCAACATGAAACGCAAGGGCAAGACCGTGCTTGCCGTCGAGGGATCCGACAGCACCGACGCCGCCAAGAAGGCTAAGGCAGACGACCCCGGCAAGGAAATTGCCGGGTGCGCCGCTTGCCGGGCCTTGGCGGCTGCCGACAAGCCGGGGGGCTCTGACAAGCAGTATTGCAAGATCCATCGCATCAAGGGCCACGGCCTCGAGAACTGCCGACAAGTCGAGCTGCTTGCTGAGAAGCAAAAGGCCGAGTATGAGAGGCGGGACAAGGAGAAGGGTCAGGATGGTGCCGAGGGATCCGACAAGAAGCGTGGCGGCCAAGGAGGCCGCCGCGGCAAGGACAACCAACAAGAGAGGCCCGCTCGGGGCCGCGACAAGAAGCAAGAAGACGATGATCATGACGAGGATGACGAGTCTGGCGAGCAAGAGTTTTAGAAGGCTACAGAGGCCATGTGCGTCGATGGTGGCGCCTCGCTGCATACTTCTCACCGCCAGCTCAAACAGTGGGCGCGTGAGATCACAACAGCGGAGCCCTCGTTCAACGCTCAGAAGCCGCTGAAGTTGTCCAGCACGCCCCTCATCTTTAACGCCGAGGACCACCCTGACCGCACAACTGCGGTCGGGTGCTTGTCGTTGTTGGTCTCACCAACGATACGCAACCTCAAGGTGAACAAGATGTTGGTTGACGGCGGGGCCGGTCTGAACTTGATCTCACCCGTTGTGATCAAAAGGCTGCAAATTCCTGATGCAGACCTCAAGGAAACGGGCACATTTCAAGGGGTCAACCCGGGAAGGAGCCAACCGAAGGGAAAGGTCACATTGCCTGTGACGTTTGGAGGCGAGTTGAAGTACAGGACGGAGAGGATTATCTTCGATGTAGTCGAGATCCCCTTGCCCTACAACGGGATCCTCGGCCGCCCGGCACTAGCCAAGTTCATGGCAGCGTCGCACTACGCCTACAACACGCTGAAGATGCATGGGCCGATGAACATCATCACCATCCCCTCTGACAAGAAGGACGCCTGATCTGCGCCGACCTACTCTATCGGGAAGCAGTTGCAGCAGCTGCCGCCAAGGCACTTGCTCCTGCCGCTGAAGCCCCCGGAGGGAAGAAGAAGACCGGCAAGACCTCTGGCACCCACTCCGGCAAGCACACCTCTTCGGAGTGTTGTGCTACCGTCAAGGACGTGCCAGAGAGCTCCACCGGCAAGAGCAAGAAGTCCAGAGCTGCGCCACCAGAGACCAAGAAGGTGTCCGTCAGGGAGGATGGCACGGGAGGGGCTTTCACCATAAGCTCCACCCTCGACAGCAAATAGGAAGGCGCGCTCGTCACTTTCCTGCGGGCGAATGTCGATGTGTTTGCGTGGCAAGCATCTGACATCCCCGACATTCCCAAGGAAGTGATTGAGCACCATCTTGTTATCTGTCCCCATGCGCGACCCGTCAAGCAGAAGGTCAGGAAGCAAGCTTTGGAACGGCAGGAATTCATCACAGAGGAGATCAGAAAGTTGGAAGCAGCAGGCTTGGTGAGGGGAGTGCTCCATCCGACGTGGTTGGCCAATCCGGTGGTGGTGCGCAAGGCAAACGGGAAGTGGAGGCTGTGTATTGACTACACAAACATCAATAAGGCTTGTCCTAAGGACCCCTTCTCGTTGTCGCGCATCGACCAGATTGTTGACTCCACGGCCGGGTGTGATCTGTTATCATTCCTCGACGCCTACTCGGGCTACCACCAGATCTTCATGACAAGAGAAGACGAAGAGAAGACAACATTCATCACCCCATGTGGTACGTATTGCTTTTTACGGATGCCTTTCGGGTTGAAGAGTGCTGGTTCAACATTTGCAAGGGCAGTCTAAATTGGTTTTGAACCCCAGCTACATAGGAATATGGAAGCCTATATGGTGACATAGTGGTCAAAACCCAGGACAGGGCAACTCTTGTACAAGACTTAGAAGAGACGTTTACCAACCTACGCAAGATCAACCTCAAGTTGAACCCTGAGAAGTGTGCCTTCGGCGTTCCGTCTGGCAAACTTCTCGGGTTCTTTGTTTCGCAGCGTGGGATCGAGGCAAACCCAGACAAGATCAAGGCTATCGAGCAGATTGAGGCGCCCAAGCAGATCAAGGATGTGCGTCGGCTCACTGGCTGCGTTGCCGCCATGAGCCGATTCATCTCCAAGTCTGTCGAGCGCACCCTTCCCTTTTTCAAGATCTTGAAGAAGGCGGGCCCAATGGAGTCGACCCCAGAGGCTGAGGCGGCGTTGCAAGACCTGAAGAGATACCTTTCCTCTACACCGATACTAGTTGCGCCTAAACCACAAGAGTCGTTGCTGCTGTATCTAGCGGCGACGAATCAAGTGGTTAGTGCCGCGCTAGTGGCGCAGAGGGAGGTTGACGAAGAGGCAGTGGCAATGGCAGGACCGGCAGACGGCAAGTCAGAGACTCCCCCGGCAGGGCCTAGTGCCGGCAAGGCAAGGCTCCGGGCAGAATCTGACGCCATCAGGACAAAGCCCGCGCAGTCAAGTGGAGTGTGCAGAAGAGGAAGATGATGCAGCACCCGGTTTACTTTGTCAGCTCCCTCTTGCAGGGGGCTAGGTCAAGATATTCTGGTGTGCAGAAATTGCTCTTCGGCCTCCTTATGGCCTCGAGGAAGCTGCGTCATTACTTCCAAGCCCACGAGATCACTATCGTCACCCGCCTCCCGTTGCAACGGATACTGCACAACTCAGACGCAACCGGAAGGATTGTGGAGTGGGCCTTGGAGTTATCAAGCATTGGATTGTAGTTTAAAAGTACTTCAACAATCCAGAGTAGAGTCCTGGCGGAGTTCATTGCAGAATGGACCTCAACGCCTGATGAAGAGATCCAGGAGACCACTCTCCCTGGCAAGGAAACAGCTCGCGACTGGATCATGTACTTTGACGGAGCTTTCTCGCTGCAAGGCACCGGTGCTGGTGTGTTGCTCGTCGCGCCCACCGGAGAGCACCTCAAGTATGTAATCAAGATGCACTTTCCCAGGGAGATGTCCACCAACAACACTGCTAAGTACGAGGAATTGCTCGCCGGTCTCAGGACCGCGGTAGACCTCGGAGTTAAAAAGCTCATCGTCAGGGGTGATTTGCAGCTTGTCGTCAGACAAGTCAACAAAGATTATCAGAGCCCGTTGATGGAGGCCTACATAGATGAGGCGAGGAAGCTGGAGGAGCGCTTTGACGGTATACAAGCGGAGCACATTCCCCGAGCGGAGAACGACATCGCCGATTACCTGTCAAAGTGCGCTGCATTCAAGCTACCTGTGGAACCAGGTACCTTTTTGCTTCGGTTAACTCAACCATCTGTCGAACCATCAACGGAGCAGAACAAGCGGAGGAAATCAGGCCCCGGCAAGTACTTTCCGGCTGAGCCCCCAGGGGCCGCCGGCAAGGGTGTTGCTGTGGACTCTGAGCCTGCCGAGGAGCGGCCGACTCCGGCAGGCCGTCAAGCCCTGGCCGTAGAGACAGCCGCTCCCATGGCAGAAGAAATGCCTTTGGTCCTTGCCGTCGAGCCCCAGGCTCCGGCATGGGCACAGCATACCGTCCGATTCCTCCAAACAGGGGAGCTTCCTGGGGAGCAGGAAGAAGCGGAAAAGGTAGCCTGTCGGTTTGCTATGTATCAGTTCGTCGATGACGTCCTGTACAGGAGGAGACCGAACGATGTGAAATTGAAGTGCATTCCCCAGGAGGAAGGACTGGAGCTGTTGGCGGAGATACACGGAGGCATATGTGGCTCCCACATAGGGTCGAGGGCCCTTGCCGGCAAGACGTTCCGGCAGGGTTTCTTCTGGCCCACTGCCCTCCAGGATGCAACAACACTAGTAACCAAGTGTGAAGCGTGTCAGTTCCATTCAAAGAAGCTTCATCAACCAGCTCAAGCCCTTCAAACAATCCCTCTCTCCTGGCCATTTTCGGTCTGGGGGCTCGACATACTGGGCCCCTTCCCCCGTGTTGTCGGGGGCGTTGAGTACTTGTACATTACAATCGACAAGTTCACAAAGTGGCCGGAGGTGGAAGCAGTGAGGAAGGTGACAACACAGTCAGCAGTCAAGTTCTTCAAGGGACTAGTCTGCCCTTTTGGTGTGCCAAACAGAGTCATCACCGATAACGGCACGCAGTTCACAAGCCACACCTTTATGCAATACATCCAAGACCTCGGCAGCAAGGTTTGTTTTGCCTCCGTGGCACACCCACGGAGCAACGGCCAGGCAGAGAGGGCAAATGCTGAAGTATAACGAGGCCTGAGGACAAAGACTTTTGACAGGCTGCACAAGAGCGGAAGGCGCTGGATTGATGAGTTGTCGGCGGTTCTTTGGGCAATCAGGACGACGCCAAATCGAGTCACCGGCCAGACACCCTTTGCCCTGGTCTATGGGGAAGAAGCAGTTCTCCCCATGGAACTCATATACGGGTCACCTCGAGTGCTCGCTTACGACGAGCTTGAGCAAGAGCAATTGCGGCAAGATGACGCAACGCTCCTTGAGGAAGATCGTGTTCGGGCGGCTGTGAGAGCAGCACGCTACCAGCAGGCCTGGCGCCGCTACCATAGCCGCGAGGTTCATGCCCGAAGCTTTGAGGAAGGCGACCTTGTTCTTCGGCGCGTTCAGTCGGCCAAGAATTCCAACAAGTTGATGCCAAAGTGGGAAGGCCCTTATCGGGTAATACGAGTCACCAGGCCCGGCGCAGTCCGCCTGGAGACCGAAGATGCTGTCCCAGTGAGCAACTCCTGGAACATCGAGCCTCTTCGCAAATTTTACCCATAAGGCGCGGCTTGCCGGGCCTCCCGGCAAGCCACCTTTTGTACAAGCTTTGCCGACAAGGCATGTAACCCTCTGTACAAAGCCAGGCGCAGACCCTAAGCATAAATAAATGAAGCGATGGCGCCCTAAGTTATAGCATGCATGCTAGGTTGAGTCTCTCCCTCGGTTAGGGTTGATAGTGCTTAGCGGCGACTAACCCCTAGCCTAGAGGTCGAGTATGCGTCTTTCTGTCCTCTTTGGTTCGCAGGGCACGTGGACATTTCTGCTGAGCCACTTGGGAAAAAGAGAACGGACCGGCGCTCCGGCCCCGGCAAGCCAAGACTGCCGGGGGCTGAAGACACAAGGATCTAACCACGTCAGGCCAAGGTTTTCGGGGGCTGCGGATTCAGATAAGCCTTTCATCCCCTGTTATGCCTTTCCGTATAGAACTGGGACATGTGAAACCGCATTTATATTCTTAAACCACCATGCTCCCCTTTTCCTATACCCAAGAGCTATCCCCCTGGGTCGGAACTTGGTCGTAGTCGCGGTGGCAAGAAGGTAAACGAGGGGCCTAACTCTACTTCGCCCCTGCCTCCGCCAAGAGCGCGAGAATGGTCGACCGAAGTGGGGGGACGGCAAGGCCTGTTGTCGGGCGACAATGTTTATCTTAGAAATAACAAGGACTCATTCCTTGGCATGGGCCTCGCTCACACACAAAGAACCCGGCAAGCACCCTTTTTCATTAAAAACGTCCCATACAGGTACAGTTCATACAGAATTAAAAACATCAGCAAGGGGATTACAAGCTTTAAATCTAACAAGTGCTCGCAGGCTTACAAACTAAAAAGAGATGAGATGCCCGTAATCCCTTTCTTGTCCCTCTCCTCAGAAGGTGGAACAAGACAGCAGAAGGGCAAAAAGAGCACCTAGGCAAGGTACGAGGAGCAGAGGGCACCAAGAGAACGTCTTGGTGCCGGGAAAGGAGCTGGAAGACGAGGCAGCGGGCCGGCAATACACGACGAAGGCGTCGGTGCCCGCGTACTCCGATTTGACGGCCGCCACCCGCCTTCTTCGCCTTCTCCGGCCCTCCTACGCCAGCCGCCCAAGGAGACGACGGGGAGCGCCCCGATGGAGAGCTTGACGAGGAAGGCCCTCGGCAGGGCGCGAGGCCGAGGGAGGGGCGATGCGGTCAGTCAAAGTCGGAGTCGGCATCCTGCCGCTCGACTCCCTCGTTGTCGCTATCGCTGTCCTCCTCGTCACTCCCGCTCGAGGAGGAATCTTCATCGTCGGAGGAGCTCTCCACGCAGCACTTCAGGCGAGTTCCAAGATCTCCGAAGACCTTGATGGAGAGCAGGCCGTCCTCCATTAACTTGAAGTAGAGGACGAGCCCCGCCGTCAGGCTGTGGATGCGGGCGAACGTCTTCCATCCACGACGGAGGTACATGACCTGAGGGGCAGGAAAGTCGACGTCGACCCGCGTGCCGCCATTCCCGCAGCCCCTCATGTGCAACCTGAGGGTCTGGGGCGGGTCACGCTCCATCTCCCGAGCAAACGGGGTAGGAAGACGAAGACGACGACGCGGTGGCCAGCGCAGCCAGATGAAGAACTCACAGGGCTGGTCCCCGACATGGCCCTCCATCGGGAGGTGCGCCGCCCCATCCACCTCTTCCCCAAGCGCTACGACGACCTCCCTCGCCCCCTTCCCCTTCCCCTCATGGCCGGCTCCGCCGCTGCGAGATCTTGGGAAGGAGGGACGCACTATCGAGCAGAAACCCTCGCGCCCACCGTTGAAGGGCCAGCACTTCCTCTCGCCATGGCAGATGGAAGAAAGGAGCAGAGGTAGAAGGAAATGGATGGTGGGAGAATGTGGGATGTCGTCCCCCTCCCCTTTTTATAAAGGGCGGAGCCGGGGCTCGGCCGCCCCATTCGACCAATCCAGTCACCAAGGGCGTAGGGAATCAGGACCGACCCGCTATCCCAATCAGCGACGGCCCGATTTCCCGCCTCCACCGCCTGCCACCTGCATGAAGGACACGTGGCGAGCAAGCAGAGCCGAGGGGACGGGTGAGGCAACCGTTCCCTGCCCTGTGATCGTGGGGCGTGGGAGCCTTGAAGACCGTGACCCGAGTCCACTCAGTAAATGAGCCGCGCCTCCACGCCTCCCTCTTTTCATGGGGAAGGTGCGAACCGCCTCTTTACTGTGATATGACGCATGCGTGCGGGAACCGCCCCACGCATGACCCCCACGTCACACACGACCCTCCATGTCGCGCGTTCGACGCGGGTCGTGGGGAAGCGCAGCGGACGAAACAGCTACTGCAGTAAAATCCGCCCCACCTGCCCGCGCACCGTTCTGGGCCTGGCCCAACAACGCGTCGCGCTTATGTGTGGCCCAGGCCCGGGGTTCCTGTCGGTGTACAGGAGTAGGGGCTCTCCTTTTGACCCCTTTACTTGTGCATGGGCAGTCAGAGTCACGCGCCGCGGCCACACTTAGCAGGGCAAGGGAGGGAAGCCGGAGAGAAGCCGAAGCCCAAGACAAACAAGGCAACGCCAAGACCAGAAACACCAAAGAGCAAGAGGGTGAGGTGGACTCCCCCGGCAAGGCCCTTGCCGGGGCGGCCTCCGCGGCCCCGGCAAGAGCCTTGCCGGGGCAACTTGCCCGATGCCAGCAGAGCAGGCCACCCTTGAGCCCACGGGTTTCAAACGCCGCCAATGACTACGTTGGAACCAAGGCTCGGGAGGCACCTCTGTGGCAGCATGCAGATCTTTGTCAAAATCATAAACATGTGAGATCAGATGAGGACCAGAAGACGGCGACCCTCGGCGAGATCCCAGCCGAGGGAATCCACAAGACCCCCGGCAAGCGCCTTGCCGGGGACGACTGCAACGCCACGGCAAGATCCTTGCCGGGGGCATCCGCGGGGCCACTGCCAGGCTCGCGCCAGCCAAGACTCCACCGCCGTCCCCAAGCAGCTGCTAGCTCAACCAGCTGGGCAGGCATCTGTGTGGCGACGGGCGGCCTCTACACCAACTCAGCAAGCACCTGCGTGGTGGCATGCAGATCTTCGTTGAGACCCTACCACCGTGCCACCTCAGCTGTCTGCCTGGCTACATGGCGCCACATGCATCGCTGGCCTGGGCGCGTGTCGAAGCAAGGCGAGGCGGAGACGGACGGGACGGGTCTCGTTCCCATCCCTGATAAAGCTAAGGGACACCTAAGCGATGCATTAAATGCGTCTTGTCCTGTAATACGGGCGAGAAGCTCGCAGCACTGTAGACCTTTCCACCTCCACTGTGGCAGCCTCTTTCGACTATAAATGGAAGCCCATGGCATACTGGAGAGGGATTCGGCTCGTTTGGGCAAGTTACACCCCGTAGCTAGCTCAAGAACACAAGAACACTCAATACATCCACCAAAGCAGGACTAGGGTATTACGCATCCTCGCGGCCCGAACCTGGGTAAACGATCCGTGTGCTTCCTGTTAGACCTGCTCTTCTCACAACCCCGCGCCCCGCCAACCGTAGTAGGGATTCTTGTGATCCCATAGGTGTCGTTTCCACCGACAGATGTTGATGACAGGTAAACGCTCCGTGCAGCGAGACAAAGTGACTGGACCAAGGAGATATGTGCACAACGGAGAGGATGGGGGAATATCCAGAGGCACCAAACCACCTGCAAAGCCATTTGACACCTATAAGTGAGTTGCAGACATGCAGGAATGAATATTCATTCACATATCGGAACAAAAACCATCATTCACTTCCGTGACTTGACTCATGATAGGTTCTCCTATAAATAAATAAAAGAGATGGGACTACTGCAAAAATTGACTCAAACAAAGCTCTTAACAAAACCTTCTTGAGAACTATGGCAAACATGGTTATTTAGGCCAAGCTTGCCTAGCAGGACAATTTTTCTGCAAGAAATCCTAATATACTTGACAATAAACCAGAAATATGACTGAACTCATACAGCATAATCTTGAAAAAAACATAACTAAAGCTTAACCTATGATGCCTATCGACCAAACATAAAGAACAAAATAAATGGTAGTTGCATTAACTATCTAGGCATTCAGGAACTCAAAACGCAAAAGCAGAGTAATAGCAAGATAGTAGAAAAACAGTGCAAGGGTAATCTCGACATAACATCAATACATTTTTGCAAAACACAAATGCATCTGGTGAAGACCGTATAATATGCTCACCAGACCGATTGTGTCTGAATATGCTCACAGTTTAATCTGTAGGAGAATCGACATGTGACACACGACTGGATCTTATTGTTACATATCAGTAAGCATCTCTAGATTATCACAACATCTCACTCCTATAGGAGATATGCACAGAGTAACCATCTACCTACATATCCGTTCATCTGTGCAAAGCATTTTCACAAACATGTGTCGTGTAGTTTAGTAATGCTGAAAAGCAAACAGTAAACCAGTGAGAGGAGGGTAGGAAGGTCACAACCTGCGAGCTGAAGCAGAGCATCTCCTTGAGGCCAAATTAGGAATGGTCCTCCTTCCCCAGCAATCATTTTCAGAAGCATAAACAACAGCCAAAAATGGTTCACCATCAGCAATAGACATGAGTCGACGTCGTGATCACATGGATGGCAAATGAAACATGGACAACTCCCTCAAAGCTGATACATAATGGACTGGCTCACTCGTTTGAACTGAATAAAAAGCTCAGCTTCATAGTTCTTTCGTTAGAACTAAATCGGTTCACCATCAGCATTAGACATGAGTCAACATCATGACCGCCTTGATGGCAAATGAAACATGCACAAAACATCATCCTCCCTTGAAGCTGATACAAAAACGACAGTCTCACTCATTTGATCTGAATAATGAACACTACACATTTATGCACGAAGAAAGAGGTTTTTTTTACTGCAAATAGATGAATCAAAGTAAATATAACTTTTTTGTCCTGTAAGCACCAAAAAAACTCTGGGTACACACAATCGAACCGTACTCACGGAAGAACAGCTTCCATCGGTACAACAAGTGCAAAAAAAAGGTTCGCTCGTGAGAATCTGCTTCCTATATTTACAACATGACCACAGAAGAAAACAATCCTCAAGCATTCTGAATTTGATTCCAATGCATTCGAAATGCACGCCTGATCATCAATAAAGTTCTTTAGGTACATCATTTACTTTGAATGAGCATATACTTTTGAGTTAGTTTTAGCTGTTCAATGCCTCAACCAAACAATGATTAGCACTATTAATCCATACATAACAATAATCATAGCTCGAGTGCTTAGCTGTGTACCACCTATGTACATGGTTAGAAACCTACAATACTTCACATTTTAAGGACTCCTCACCCGTATTACTTGTTTCTTTTCTCAGCAAAACAACTCATCGCTTTTGTCTGTCCTTAAACAATTCCCTATTGCTGCTTCTTTTCTAGCTTTATAATAGAATAAACCACCCAGGAATTTTAGAGAACTCATGCATACAATATGACAACTTATTAAAAGACAACATTGCCTAGCATGATTTAGAATTCACCACAGAATGTAAAATTGGTAATGGTTACAAAGATGAAGACATCATATAATGCATCTTCTGTAAAGCAAAGAAACCACACATATATCTTCTCCCTTGAAACTGAATGAACCGCAAGACCAGCCCAAAAGGACATTCTACTACCAAAATCCTCAAATCAGCAAAATAAAAATAAGCACCATATTTTCACTACCGGTTCAAACATGCCTCACTGGAGTTGAAACATAAGTAAAGCAATAGTTTTTTCCCTCGAACTCTCACACACACCTTTCAAGAGCAAAACAAACTTTCTACACACTATCTTTCAAGAAACAGCAAGGCCGCAATAATTCATCATGCTCATGTCAAAACCTACCAACTCTTCTTTTATGCATTAAAATGATTTATACCAACCACAAATATCCGTTTGTCCATTGCATCAGACAGGTTATGTGCATAATGCCATTGTAAAAAAATATAAGAATGGACTGCATACCTTTGTTATGGTTATGAGAGAAAATAAACCCTGCTTCTCGGCATTTTGGGCATTTTGGATCTAGCTAAAAATGGCAAATTTTAGAAATGCTAAATGTTAGGAACCACTATGTGATTCAGATTAATGATCTTAAATTATTTTATGTACCAGTTCTCACACTGTCTATCAATCTCCTGAAATGAATAGCAGAGAAAAATAACTGCAGAGGGGAGTATGCCCTGCTTGTCAACTTAGATTTCTTTACCTCGGTCGGCTCCTGACATTGTTGTCTTTCCCAGCTTTAGCCTTCTTTTGTCCATAGCAGTAGTAAAATCCTATATGGCCAACGAAATCAAAACACCCTTTACTAATCTACTGAACTCAACGAAATCGAAAGACCCTTTACTAATCTACTGAACTCGACGAAATCAAAAGACCCTTTACTAATCTACTGAACTCCACGAAATCAAAAGAACAAAAGAATTATGGGGGTTCACAAAAGACATGGCCCAATGGTCATATGCAAACCTAAAAAGAATCTGCAAGAAAATTTAGAGAACTACAGGGAGAAGCACGAACCTCGGTGGGCGCTCGACCAGGATGGGCTCCTGCGTCGTCACTTGCAGCCAACATCGTCATCCTGCTGCGGCCGCGGGGACGGTGCCGATGTGCGTGCTAAAGAAGGCCACGACCCTATGGCAGCCATCTCGTCAGGGTCATTCTCCTTCTCCCATGTCTGCCTGCTTGCTCCCTGCCTCCTCCACCAAGAGGACAAACCCAATCCTACGGGGAACAAGAAAACGATGAATAGATCGATCTAACTGGCAGCAAACGAACTGATTTTTTTCTGAATCAATTTCAGTACAATCAAAAAAATGGCAATGATAAGAGTGTTGGCGCCGCTTCTTCTTCTTCTTCTTCCTCTCATCACTCATGAACACACACCATGGAGAAACTCTACACAGACACACACACACACCAAGGAAGAGCACAAGAGCTTTGCGTAGAGGCCCTGCCCCTTGGTGTACACACGATGGCTACATTTTTCCACTAGCCCTCTCGGCCTCCCTTTTCTCATTAACTTACAACACTTAAATAGAGGCACACACACGTACTATACTACTGCTGATCTCCTCTCCACTAGCCGGCAGCTTAGGCCACGAGTAACAACCTCTTGGCAACGCCCCACGATTCGGCCGGCACCCTCCTTCCTAGCTGAATACTCGGTCCACATCTGAGCCTATCTAACAGCTATGGAGCTTGGTCAAGCAACTGTACACACGTACATGCATGCAACATCTGATGGATGCCCGCAAATGCACCCTCTCTATCTTAACCAGAACTATCTCAACTAACTAAACAAATTAATCACCCATACAACAAGGTTAACTCTAACAAAGAGGAGACAGAGACACTCAGTTGAGAGCAGCGAGGAAGTAGCAACAGGGGAAGGAGAGAAAAACAAACTGAGGCGGGCGGAAGTAGCCAAAACTGCCATTGACGAGGACGCTCAGTCCATCTTCTCATACGCCTTCATCGCCGCCCCACGTCCACAGGCGACGCAGCGCTCACGGCGGCCCGCAGTCTAGCTCGCCTCCTTGTCCCCGCGTCCACAGGCCACGCAGCGCTCACGGCGGCCCGCGCTCTAGCTCGCCTCCTTGTCGAGCTCGTCGATGCGGCGTCGCCGCCGCTGGTCTACCCTGCGCCACCTCCCCTTCCTCTTTTCTCACAGCGGCAGCGCAGTCCTCCCGTGGCTTCTTGGTGGTGAGGGCTCGCGTATTGGGGAGGAGGAGAGGAGGCGGGGATTGAGGGAGAAAAGGAGGCAGGGGATTGGGGATGAGAGGAGGCTCTCGGTAGGCTAGGGTTTTCACTGTGTTTCGTTTTCTGGAGCGACCGGACCTCAGACACCCACCGTCTCAAACAGGCGACCCCACACACACGCTGGCCCAACGGTCATACACAGAAACAACGAGCACGCGGGTGAGAAAGAATTCAACGGTCAGCAGTGAAAACTATGAATAGTAAATGCATCAGACGGCCAGGAAGCAAAGCGCGGTCGAAGGGGCCTCGTATGGCCGGATTGGCCAGACACGTTTACTAGTTAGATTAGAAGGGAGATTACAGGTTATGACCAATCTCGGTCGAGGAGTCCACGCCTTTCTAAGCTGAAGCAACCACCGTCTACACTAGTGGCTCCTCCACTAATGTAGTCAAAACAGTCCTCCCGGTAATCAGTGAGAAGGAATACTCTAGTGTCAGGGTCTTTGGAGTCGTAGACCAACCATGGAGCAAAGTCGCTCTTATTTTCTGCTATACGCTGCCATTTCCATTACTAGTTCTTCTAGTTCCATCGGTACCGGTTTTGAGTTGGACTAAAGCCGGGAACCAGTGTACGTAAATTATCTGCAACTAATTTCTCAACTGCGGATGGTAAAAATTCTTTACATTTTAATGGATATATGTGCATTAGTCACTGTTTCCCAGTTCTTTACGAAAATCTTATCACGGTCTTGACCATTATTTATTTTGACTAATTTAACAGATACATGTGCATCAACCAGTGCCAAAGTTCTCCCATCCCACGATTCCTAGATGCGGCCGCCTCCTCCGGCCTTGTCTTTGCAGCGGGCGTCCCGAATGAGCTTCCAGATGATGCTTGCGGCTGCCTCCACGCACCTCCTGTTGGGCAGCAGATGCCGCCTTTGCTACCTCTTGGTCGGCGACGTGGTGATCTTCAACGTTGTCGAGTCCCGCTCGTCCTTGACATGGCCAGCCTACATAACGCGCTCCGTTGACATGGCGTTCATCATGTCAAGGCCAGCACTGTACTCTGGGGGTGGTTTTCATGTGCCTGAACATCTCTGACGCTGCTGCGCACTCTCCCGCCTTTCTCTAGCACACCAAAGTTAACTTGCCGAACATATATCAAGTAGGAGTAGTTTAATTTGGCATCAAGGAAAATATATTAGATGACGTGGCTGAATGTGGGGACCTAGCAGTAGAAAATGACATGCTCGAATGAACACGCAAAAAGAGCAATCAGTGGAGGGATTGCATTTTTTTTTTGTGGGTAGTGGAGCATCAGATTAACATGTGCATGGCTACTGAATCGTACATATAATAAATTTTCTATTTTATTGGAAACTGTACTTTGAGTAATTAAAACACTTCGTATCACACGCCACACCTTCACTAGCATTTAGAGCAACATATCCTCCTGTTGATCCGTCTATATATATACGAGACACATCCATATTATCAATTAGAGCTAGTGTGTACACATCCACTCTACGGCGCCTGTTGTAGAGAAGTTGATACTAGTAAAGATATAAATGGAACAAATGCTAGACATTGCGAGCCCGTGCTCAGATGATCTCGATATCCACACCGCTAGTTCCCATATGGATCTGTGAGCAATGGTGTATTTCCGTACTGTATGTTCCGAAAATTAGTCCAGACCAAGGTTTTGGTTACCGGTCAAAATTTCAAGATTTCCCATGGTTACCGCGTATTTCCGTACCCCTGGGTAAATCGCCATACCGAGCAAAAAATACCAGTTTTTTGAAATTTTTGAATTTAAGCACACGATTTACAGTAAAGTACGTAGGATCTAATTAATATCATGAGAGTTGGTTCTGGCATGTTGGTAGCAACCTAGTTCCTGTTTTGAGAGGTCTCTGGTTCGAATATTCGTTCATTCACTTATTTGAATTCAAAATTCAACTATAAAATTCGCTCGAAATATTCTCGGTATTTCTCGGTAACCGTGGTAACCACATTTATCCGTCCCCCTCGGTAAAATTGCCTCATTCGGTAACCAAAACCTTGGTCCAGACCAGGCACGCAATCATTGCGACGGCACGTCGCACTGTTGCTGCGGCTCAGCTCGTCATCAGATGCAGCCTTTTTTCTGAGCCTGGCTGGTCCGTGCACGGCGCCCGTTACCACACGAGACACCATAAAGTCTCCCCCCAACCACAACCAACCTCTCCCATAGAAAACTTTGTCAAAAAAAAAACCTCTCCCATAGAAAAAAAAACCTTCATCTTTAGAGGTAAACCATTCCCATGTAATTACTGAAGGGTGGCTCCCTCTACCACTAAGCATGTTTCCCACATGTACTAGTTGTAAACCTGCCGCTTTTTATGTAGGGATAATTGTTTGAGCCCTTAGTTGTGTCACCCTCGACAGGAATACCCCTAGTTTTGTAAAACACGCGGTCTTGCTCAACTCAGTTTGCTTGCTTTGTGTTTTTGCCCTTCCGACACGGCTCCGTCCAGTCAGCGTCGTTTGACCGTAAGCGGCGCTAGATTTTGGACAAGTCTTGCCCCCGGTCGACCTAACCAGCTCACACTCTCTTGTTCCCCACTGTCTCTCTTTCTCTCTCACCAACCCTAGCTCGCTCGGCGGCGGCGAAACCCACACCGCCAGATCCATTGGCAGGCGATGGGGGAGACCGGAGAAAGCGTCGGTGGACGCGGCCGCCGCCGTAGGGACACCACATCCTCACTTCAGCGTGGAGGCGGCGGTGCTGCTGGAGCCAATGGCGACAAGGGCAGCGGATCTGCACGGGAGCACGTACAAGGCGACGCTGGCGGCGCCCACAGCGACAAGGGCAGCGGATCTGCATGGGAGCGCGGACAAGGCGACGCCGGCGGCGCCCACGGCGACAAGGGCAGCGGATCTGCACGGGAGCGCGGACAAGGCGACGCCGGCGGCGCCCACGGCGACAAGGGCAACGGATCTGCACGGGAAATTCCTGCGGGGTAAGTATCAGACCTAGATTTGCTCGTGTTTACTGCTGTAGGGTTGATTCAACGATGCTTTAGGCTAGGTTTTGTTCGTTTTTTCACGGGAGATGGCATGTTTTTTATCGTAGGATGAAACCAGCGACCGCGTTCTATCTATCTATTAGAATGGAGACCGATGTTCTTGTTTCTACGGGTACTAAAGGAAAAGATTGTGGCTTCACTTTTCCATTGTTTGTGGACAACACTAATTCATACCAGGATTTTAGGGCTGCCATTCGTGCTAAGTATCCATGGGGATTGTTTGATGCTGTTGAGATGAGATATTGGGATAGTAGCAACCTCTGTTGGGTCCCTGTACAGTGTGATTTAGAGTTAGGTGTGATGTTTGCAAGTAATGCACAAACTATGTCATGCAACTTGGAAATCACATTGATACAGAGAACTAGAGCACAAAGGTTTGAAAACCCATCAACTTCTAGGCCCTCTGCATCTAGGCCATCTTGTTTTAATCCCACTGCTGAAGGGACAAGGGCTAGAACTAGGGCTAGCAGTAGAAGTAGGGCAGCAAGTGACACCTCTACTGCTCCTGGAACTCCAAGTGTTAATGAAAGTCAGGAACAAGCAAACAAAACAGGTGATCCAGTTGTGGAGGAGGCATTGCCTGATGCACCAGGTCTAGAGGATGAGATACTTTATCCTGGATATGTTCAACACAACAATGAAAAAGAAGAAAAAGCAGACAAAGACTATATCCCTGCAGAATTTTCAGATACAGATGTTGATGAGATGCAGGAGGATCATGAAATGGGAGCTTTTGAAGATGCAGATGAGGACAGACTTGTCATGATGTATGACAGGGAAAATCCACCTATTAAGGAAGGTGTGGTCTTCCCTTCTGCAGTTGATTGCAGAAATGCAGTTGCAACATACTCAATCAAAGCTGAAACTGAGTTCTCTATTCTAAAAAGTGACCCAACTAGGTTTACTGTCAAATGTTCCTATGACAGGTGTAAATGGAGGCTACATGCCTCTTTAATGAGGAGGAGCACACTGTTTCAGGTATTAAATGTTGTGATCTCTGAAATGTGTTATATTTTCTGCACTCACTACTGTTATATGTACTTACTGTTTGTTGTGCTGTTTTGTTCCAGATTAAAGTGAACCAACACCAGCATACTTGTCCTAGTGTCAACAGATCTCAGAGATTGAGAGCTGCAAAAAGGAGGTGGATTGCAGATGCATCTATGCCCTGGATCAGAATAAATCCATCTATTGGTCCTAAGGAAATTCAGATGAAGTTGTTAGAGAAGTATGGTGTGGAGGTGCCATATGACAGGTGCTACAATGGCAAAGAGATGGCACTGGACAAAATATATGGCAAGTATAGTGATAGTTTCCAACTTCTTTATTCTTTCAAAGCTGAAGTGGAGAGGGCATCACCAGGCAGTCTTGTATAAATTGACAGGCACACAGTTGAGTATCAGATTAAAGGCAAGAAGTATTACAAGGAGTGTTTTAGAAGAGTGTTTGTTTGCTTCAAAGCTTGTCAGAAGGGTTTTCTGGAGGGGTGCAGGCCATACCTGGCTGTAGATGCTACAGCATTGAATGGTAGGTTTAGAGGGCAGCTTGTAGCAGCTTGTGCACTAGATGGCCACAACTGATTGTTTCCAGTTGCTTATGGTGTTCTAGAAGTGGAGTCTACTAAGAGTTGGACATGGTTTTTCACAAACCTGAAGAAAATGGTAGGTCATCCAGAAGGTTTAGTGATACATACTAATGCTTGTAAGGGATTGGAAACAGCAGTTGATGATGTGTACCCTAGAGTGGAACATAGAGAGTGTATGAGACACTTGGCTCAGAATTTCAGTAAGAAATTTAAGGGAAAGTTCTTTGATGATAACTTATGGCCTTGTTCACTAACCTACAGTATCAAGAAGCATAATTATCATCTGAACCAGCTCAAAAGCAAACCCAAAGTTAAGGAATATCTGGAGGAGCACCACACAAAAATCTGGGAAAGAGCAGAGTTCAATGAGATGTGCAAGGTTGACTATGTGAACAACAACCTTGCTGAATCATTCAACTCAAGAATCAGGAAATACAAGAGTCTTCACATAGTTGACTTGCTAGACAAGATTAGGCAATACATCATGGAGAAATTTGACTTAAGAAACAGAATTTCCACTGACCATTTTATTGGGCACTACATCATACCAGCAATAATGAAGGTTTTGATGGAGAAGACAAAAGGTTTGGAGATGAGTATAGATAGGAGAAGCCCAACAGAGGCTGAGGTGACTGCTACTGACAGAGAGAAAAGAGAATGGAGGTATCCTGTTGACATAGAGAAGTGGTCTTGCAGTTGTAGGCAGTGGCAGGTCACTGGTAAACCCTGCTACCATGCCCTTTTTTCATCACTGCTCTAAGAGGTGAAGCTAGTGGAATAGATCAGTATGTCCACAAATATTACTCAGTTGAGATGTTTAGAGCAACTTATGCTGACAATCTACCAGCTCTAGAAGGCAAACAACAGTGGGACTGTGTAGATCCAGGATTCAAGCTGTGTGCTCCTGTTCAGAACAGACCACCAGGAAGACCAAGAAAGCAGAGGATAAGATCTACCAGTGAAGGAAAGGGCCTTGGTCCTAGGAAGTATAAGTGCAAGAGATGTGGAAGATGTGGACACAAAACCAAAGGCTGCAAAGAATCTGTTGATCCAACCTTTGGAGAAGAACATTGGGGAGCAGATAATGCAGATGATCATCCAATAGCTAATGAGCCAGCAGAAGCAGAAGTAGAAGATGAGGAGGAGGATGAAGAGCCAGAAGTTGATGTTCTTCAGCAGCAGATGCCACCACCAAAGGAAACCTCGCATGAGGCATTTACACAAGCTAGTGTAGGAGGTGTGTGCCAGCAACTTGTTTCAGTTTTATATTGCCCTTGTTTCAGTTTTCATTAGTTCATATCTTAAAAATTGTGTTATGTTTGAACTTGTTTTAGTCCTAGAAAGAATTATAAAAGAGGAGCAGAGAGGGGAGCTTCTCCAAGGTGTTGCAAGCAGAAGAAAAATGGACCAACAACTACATTTTGCTCAGTTACTGGAAGCAGTGTTGACAGCAAGGGTGTCTCTCCAGCCAAAAAAGCAGCAACAACAGTTGAAGCTCCACCCACTGCCCCCAATCCAGCAAAGAACACTAGAAGCAAGGCAAAGCTGGCTCCAAACCCAGCCAAGAACACCAGGAGCAAGAAACTTCAGTTTTAGTCCTGTTACTTCAGTTTTATGTTTGAAACTGTTATGCACTTGATGTTGTTACTGTGATACCAGTACTTTTATGTTCTTAGTGCTTTATGCACTTGATGTTGTTGTCTGTGCACTGTGATGATCAACTTCTTAATGCTTTATGCACTAGTTATGCCCAGTGTTTGGTACATGTGTGATGATCGACTTCTTATTCTTAATGCTTTGTGCTCACTGTGGTGTTTAATAAGTTGGGATTGTTGTTGATCTACTTTGGCATAGTTTTGTCATCGACGTCGTCGACGACAAAACAAACATCTACCTTTGCATAGTTTTGTCATCGACGTCGTCGATGACAAAACCTACATCTACGTTTGCATAGTTTTGTCATCGACGTCGTCGACGACAAAACCTACATCTACTTTGGCATACATCTGAACCAACATCTACTTTGCATCCATCCACACCATCATCTAGTTTGCATAGACAAAATAGCATGTTCATCTTGACCACAACAGTGCATCATCGTCTTCAGATACATCATACTAGGTTGTACCATTCGGTCAACAAGCACAAACTGATACAACTACAGCACGAACAACATTACAACACAAATTCCTACAAACAACAATGCTAAAAGAAGCATCATCTCATCTCTTCCTCTCAGCTTCTTCTTCAAAACATGATTCTTTCTTGACAGCTCCATGTTTTCCTTCTTCAACTTGTGACTTTTGATCCAGCTCTGTTCTACCTCTGCGTGCAGGTCTTCAAAAGCCAGGGCAACACACAATGGAGGAGGAGGATCAACCCACACCACCCACTCACACTCCTGTGGTAACTGATTGCACATCACATTAACCAAAAATTAGATTTTTCATAAACAAGAACTAAAACATGCTCAAATTTACAATCTCTTACGTCTAAAGGACACCCTAAAAACCGGCGGCCACTGCTTGCCCCTCCCCAGGAAACACGGCGGGCTGGAACAAGGCCGTGACCCGGGCAACGATGCTTTGAACGATACTCCAATCCACAGTAGGTGTCATCGGGAAGATAGAACTCGGAGACGAGCTGCACAATCCCGACCCCATCAACCTAAACCAAATGGAACGGAAGGAAGGTCAAAATTTCCCCCAAATCTCACAAACCCTAGAAACCCTAGAACGAATTGGGGGTGGAGGAGCCGCACAAGCTCATGTTCACTTACCTCACCGGCCGCCTGCGAGTAGTTGGACGAGCCCGAGCTCGCCGTGCTGCGCCGCTCCATCTTCTTCCTCGTTGGGCCTCGCGTCGTCGGCTCCGCTCCTCTGTTTTCTTCAGCGCAAGCTCACTAAGGACGAAAGGGTACTAAGTGTAGCACCGACAGGGGCAAAAATGTCCAAAATCTAGCGCCGCTTACGGTCAAACGGCGCTGACTGGACGGAGCCGTGCCGGAAGGGCAAAAGCACAAGACAAGCAAACTGAGTTGGGCAAGACCGTGTGTTTTCCAAAAGTAGGGGCAATCCTGACGAGTGGTACCCAACTAAGGGTATAAAACCGATTATCCCTTTTATGTATTGGTCTATGTGATGTTTTTTTTTGCGGAAGGTCTATGTGATGTTAATTAAGTGTTTCATGCAAAAAAGAAAAGAAAAAAGTGTGTTTCTGTACCACCTCAGATCCTATGTACTGAATTCCATTTTGCTAGCACATATAAAAGAAACATTTTTTTTGACAGGACATATAAAAGAAACATAACATGCTGTTGCTCATCTCATATTTTGGCAATTAACATCTGTGTAGTTCGGGGTACATTTTTCGTGAACACAGACACAATGACAATTTGTACACTCACAGGGTCCAGGAACTGATTTTAATTGGCAAGCACATAAAAATTCAATATGATGGTACAGACTTTGTCATCACAAATTTGCACAGATCCATGGTATTTTTTTCCCACGGCATATGATCAATCATTCAGAGAATGCATGCAAACAGTAGATCAAACAACCATAAGTAGCTCCAAATTCAGAATGTGCAAATTTAGACAGATCTCCACCTGATAACATAACATCTGACGCGTACGTACAGTAATTTAAACTAAGTAGGTCTCCATCTCGAAACACAACCCATGTCCGTAGTTCACCGCTCGGACGAGCTAGCAGGGGTTTTCTGATGCAAAATGACACGTCATCTCACTCGAGCCAATCTAACGTCAAGCTGCACTCACTCCGAAAGTACTAATGTCTACATTTTAGTTAATGATCACATCATGAAGGAACTCTCGAATCTCCCCCTTGTTCCCTTTCATGGTCACTATCTTGTAAACAATCTTCTTGCGCAAGTGCTCGATCTGTGCCTGTCATCAATGAAGTAGGCAGAACAATGCTTAGTTGCTTTTCATCCGACAGTCCTATCAGGTTGATGTACTCCACAGATACGCTAGCAGAGCCCAAACCTGGTTTAAGTGTTGATCGCAGGTAGAGTCTGGTGAACTCAAGGAAGTAGTGCATGATATACACTCCACTGTCTTCCCTGCGAAGCAAACGAGATGTACATTAAAAAGGGTTATAAGTTTTTTTTTTTCCTAAACTACAACAACCCTGTTCAGATCAAGGCAGTCGCACACACCTGCTGCATGGCCCGTGTTGCGCCACCAACTGGTACACAAATGACCATCCACGGGTGTCAACCAACCCAGCACGAAAAGTCATTGAATGTGGTGCAGAACCTATGCTGGAACTTCTTTGCTAGTGCCTCATGTTTGATTTTCATCTCATCCATTGGATCAGTCTCAGTACGGTCAAGCACCATCATAATTTTCTTCTCCGTATCCAGGATGTCAATGACCAACAATCCATGAAATTCACTAGGAACATGAACTGAAAGTTTATTTGTTCAAATAACATACATACAAAATCAAACAGATAGTACCATAGGGAAATAGTATTGCTAGGTTTGTGTAGCCAATCCATTAACCTTCTTCAGCCAGTCAATCCTATAGCCCATCACTTCTGAATCCATCATAGTGCTGATGTAATCCAAGTCAGTTTCAGCATCATCCCTACAAAGCTCTTCCTGCGTCGGAAATGAACAAAAACACAATCAGTTCCGTATGAGATACAGGAAGCACACAAATACTAGTTCCCACTAGAGATCTCTTCCCACTAAGCAAGATTTTTACCACAAAACACGGATCAAAAATTCCTGTAAACCTATCAAGCCACTCTACTATGCCCCCCTGCTCAGTATCGTTTTCATCCTGAGTCTCCATTTCCGCAGCTTCCTGGCTTTCATTCTCTAGTTCATCCCAATTTATATCATCCTGTTCACCATCTTCTGCAGATGTAGAGCTTGTTGGGGAACGTAGCAATAATTCAAAAAATTTACTACGTGTCACCAAGATCAATCTAGGAGATACTAGCAACGAGAGAGAGGAAGTGCATCTTCATACCCTTGAAGATCGCTAAGCGGAAGCGTTACAAGAACGCGGTTGATGGAGTCGTACTCGCGGCGATTCAAATCGCGGAAGATCCGGTCTAGCGCCGAACGACAGCGCCTCCGCATTCAACACACGTACAGTCCGGGGACGTCTCCTCCTTCTTGATCCAGCAAGGGGAGAGGAGAAGTTGAGGGAGAACTCCAGCAGCACGACGGCGTGGTGGCAATGGAGCTCGTGGTTCTCCGGCAGGGCTTCACCAAGCACTACGGAGGAGGAGGAGATGTATGAGGAGGAAGGGGCTGCGCCAGGCAAGGGGTGAGGCTGCCCTCTCTCTCCCTCACTATATATAGGGGGAAGGGGGTGGAGGAGGCGCCCTAGGGTTCCCTAGGGGAGGGGCGGCGGCCACAGGGGAAACCCTAGATGGGTTTGGGCGCCCCCACCCCTGGGAAACTTGCCCCCCAAGCCGGGAGGGGTGGCTGCCCTAAGGGAGGCGCCCCCACCTCTCCACATTACGTGAGAGGGGTTGGGAGGGGCGCACAGCCCCTTAGTGGGCTGGTGTGCCCCCTCCCCTTGGCCCATAAGGCCCCCCCAACGCTTGTCGGGGCCTCCGAAACACCTTTCGGTCACGCTGGTCGTCACCCGGTACTCCCAGAACAATTCCGGACTCCAATACCCTTCGTCCAATATATCGATCTTCACCTCCGGACCATTCCGGAGTTCCTCGTCATGTCCAGGATCTCATCCGGGACTCCGAACAACCTTCGGTAACCACATACTATTTCCCATAACAACTCTAGCGTCACCGAACCTTAAGTGTGTAGACCCTACGGGTTCGGGAACCATGCAGACATGACCGAGACACCTCTCCGGCCAATAACCAATAGCGGGATCTGGATACCCATATTGGCTCCCACATGTTTCACGATGATCTCATCGGATGAACCACGATGTCGGGGATTCAATCAATCCCGTATACAATTCCCTTTGTCTATCGGTATGTTACTTGCCTGAGATTCGATCGTCGGTATCCCAATACCTCGTTCAATCTCGTTACCGACAAGTCTCTTTACTCGTTCCGTACCGCATGATCCCGTGGCTAACTCATTAGTCACATTGAGCTCATTATGATGATGCATTACCGAGTGGGCCCAGAGATACCTCTCCGTCATACGGAGTGACAAATCCCAGTCTCGATTCGTGCCAACCCAACAGACACTTTCGGAGATACCTGTAGTGCACCTTTATAGCCACCCAGTTACGTTGTGACGTTTGGTACACCCAAAGCATTCCTACGGTATCCGGGAGTTGCACAATCTCATGGTCTAAGGAAACGATACTTGACATTAGAAAAGCTCTTAGCGAACGAACTACACGATCTTGTGCTATGCTTAGGATTGGGTCTTGTCCATCACATCATTCTCCTAATGATGTGATCCCGTTATCAATGACATCCAATGTCCATGGTCAGGAAACCATAACCATCTATTGATCAACGAGCTAGTCAACTAGAGGCTTACTAGGGACATGTTGTGGTCTATGTATTCACACATGTATTGCGGTTTCCAGTTAATACAATTATAGCATGAACAATAGACAATTATCATGAACAAGGAATTACAATAATAACCATTTTATTATTGCCTCTAGGGCATATTTCCAACAGTCTCCCACTTGCACAGTCAATAATCTAGTTCACATCACTATGTGATTGTAATGAATCCAACACCCATGGGGTTTGTTCATATCTCGCTTGTGAGAGAGATTTTTAGTCAACGGGTCTGAACCTTCCAGATTCGTGTGTGCTTTACAAATCTCTATGTCATCTTGTAGATGCAGCTACCACGCGCTACTTGGAGCTATTCCAAATAACTGCTCTACTATATGAATCCGGTTTACTACTCAGAGTAATCTTGATTAGTGTCAAAGTTTGCATCGACATAACCCTTTACGACGAACTCTTTTTCCACCTCCATAATCGAGAAAATTCCTTAGTCCACTAGATACTAAGGATAAGTTCGTTCGCTGTCATGTGATCCATTCCTGGATCACTCTTGTACCCCTTGACTGACTCATGGCAAGGCACACTTCAGGTGCGGTATAGCATAGCATACTGCAGAGCCTACGTCTAAAGCATAGGGGACAACCTTCGTCCTTTCTCTCTCTTCTGTCGTGGTCATGTTTTGAGTCTTACTCAATACTCACACCTTGTAACACAGCCAATAACTCCTTCTTTGCTGATCTATTTTGAACTCCTTCAAAATCTTGTCACGGTATGTATTCATTTGAAAGTACTATTAAGCGTTTTTGATCTATCCTTATAGATCTTGATGCTCAATGTTCAAGTAGCTTAATCCAGGTTTTCCATTGAAAAACACTTTTCAAATAACCCTGTATGCTTTCCAGAAATTCTACATCATTTCTGATCAACAATATGTTAACAACATATACTCATCAAAAAATTATATAGTTCTCCCACTCACTTCTTTGGAAATACAAGTTTCTCATAAACTTTGTAAAAACCCAAAAAATTTGATCATCTCATTAAAGCGTACATTCCAACTCCGAGATGCTTACTCCAGTCCTTAGAAGGATTGCTGGAGCTTTGCATACTTGTTAGCATCTTTCAGGATTGACAAAACCTTCCGGTTGTATCACATACAACCTTTCCTCAAGAAAATCGTCGAGGAAACAATGTTTTTGACATCCTATCTGCAAGATTTCATAAATAATGCAGTAACTGCTAATATAATTCCAACAGACTCTTAGCATCGCTACGAGTGAGAAAATCTCATCGTAGTCAACTCCTTGAACTTGTCGGAAAACATCTTAACGATAAGTCGAGCTTTCTTAATGGTGACACTTACCATCATTGTCCGTCTTCCTTTTAAAATCCATCTGCACCCAACAGCCTTACGACCATCAAGTAGTTCTTCCAAAGTCTATACTTTGTTTTTATACATGGATCCTCTCTCGGATTTTATGGCCTCGGGCCATTCGTTGGAATCTGGGCCCACCATCGCTTCTCCATAGCTCGTAGGTTCATTGTTGTCTAGCAACATGACTTCCAAGACAGGATTACGTACCACTCTGAAGTAGTACGCATCCTTGTCGTCCTACGAGATTTGGTAGTGACTTGATCCGAAGTTTCATGATCACTATCATAAGCTTCCACTCCAATTGGTGTAGGTGCCACAGGAACAACTTCCTGTGCCCTGCTACACACTAGTTGAAGTGACGGTTCAATAACCTCATCAAGTCTCCACCATCCTCCCACTCAATTATTTCGAGAGAAACTTTTCCTCGAGAAAGGACCCGATTCTAGAAACAATCCCTTTTGCTTCCGGATCTGAGACAGGAGGTATACCCAACTGTTTTTGAGTGTCCTATGAAAATGCATTTATCCGCTTTGGGCTCGAGCTTATCAGCCTGAAACTTTTTCACATAATCGTCGCAGCCCCAAACTTTTAAGAAACGACAGCTTAGGTTTCTCTAAACCATAGTTCATACGGTGTCGTCTCAACGGAATTGCGTGGTGCCCTATTTAAAGTGAATGCGGTTGTCTCTAATGCCTAACCCATAAACGATAGTGGAAATTCGATAAGAGACATCATGGTATGCACCATATCCAATAGGGTGCAGTTATGATGTTCGGACACACCATCACACTATGGTGTTCGAGGTGGTATTAGTTGTGAAACAATTTCCACAATGTCTTAATTGTGTGCCAATCTCGTAACTCATATATTCATCTCTATGATCATATCATAGACATTTTATCCTCTTGTCACGACGATCTTCAACTTCACTCTGAAATTACTTAAACCTTTCAATAATTCAGACTTGTGTTTCATCAAGTAAATATACTTAGCATCTACTCAAATCATCTGTGAAGTAAGAACATAACGATATCCACTGCGTGCCTCAACACTCATTGGAATGCACACATCAAAATGTATTACTTACAACAAGTTGCTTTCTTGTTCCATCTTACTGAAAACGAGGCCTTCAGTCATCTTGCCCATGTGGTATGATTTGCATGTCTCAAGTGATTCAAAATCAAGTGAGTCCAAATGATCCATCTGTATGGAGTTTCTTCATGCATATATACCAATAGACATGGTTCCCATGTCTCAATCTTTTCAAAAATGAGTGAGTCCAAAGATCCATCAACATGGAGCTTCTTCATGCGTTTTATACCAATATGACTCAAGTGGCAGTGCCACAACTATGTGGTACTATCATTACTATCTTATATCTTTTGGCATGAACATGTGTATCACTACGATCGAGATTCAATAAACCATTCATGTTAGGTGCAAGACCATTGAAGGTATTATTCAAATAGACAGAGTAACCATTATTCTCCTTAAATGAATAACCGTATTGCGATAAACATAATCCAATCATGTCTATGCTCAACGCAAACACCAAATAACAATTATTTAAGTTTAACACCAATCTCGATGGTGGAGGGAGCATGCGATGCTTGATCACATCAACCTTGGAAACACTTCCAACACATATCGTCATCTCACCTTTAGCTAGTCTCCGTTTATTCTGTAGCCTTTTATTTCGAGTTACCAACACTTAGCAACTGAACCGGTATCTAATACCCTGGTGCTACTAGGAGTACTAGTAAAGTACACATTAATATAATGTATATCCAATATACTTCTGTCGACCTTGCCTGCCTTCTGTAGCCTTTTATTTCGAGTTACCAACACTTAGCAACCGAACCGGTATCTAATACCCTGGTGCTACTAGGAGTACTAGTAAAGTACACATTAATATAATGTATATCCAATATACTTCTGTCGACCTTGCCTGCCTTCTCATCTACCAAGTATCTAGGGTAATTCTGCTTCAGTGACCGTTCCCCTCATTACAGAAGCACTTAGTCTCGGGTTTGGGTTCAACCTTGGGTTTCTTCACTAGAGCAGCAACTGATTTGCCGTTTCATGAAGTATCCCATCTTTCCCTTGCCCTTCTTGAAACTAGTGGCTTTACTAACCATCAACAATTGATGCTCCTACTTGATTTCTACTTTCGCGGTGTCAAACATCGCGAGTTGCTCAAGGATCATCATGTCTATCCCTGATATGTTATAGTTCATCACGAAGCTCTAATAGCTTGGTGTCAGTGACTATGGAGAACCATCACTATCTCATCTGGAAGATTAACTCCCACTCGATTTAAGCGATTGTAGTACTCAGACAATCTGAGCACATGCTCAACGATTGGGCTTTTCTCCCTTAGTTTGCAGGCTTAAGAAACTTGTCAGAGGTCTCATACATCTTGACGTGGGCACTAGTCTGAAATCCCAATTTCAGTCTTTGGAACATCTCATATGTTCTGCGACGTTTCAAAAACGTCTTTGGTGCCACAATTTTAAACCGTTAGCATTACGCACTGAACTATCACGTAGTCATCAAAACGTGTGTGTCAGATGTTTCACAACATCTACAGACGATGCTCGAGGTTTAGCACACCGAGCGGTGCATTAAGGACATTGGTCCCAGTTGGTGGCTTGAACTGGGACCAGAGGGTTGGTCCTAGTTACGGTCAGAGTTTAGTCCCACCTCGCCAACCGAAGGGCGCTCACACCAGTTTATAAGCCCGTCCCTCTCTGCCTTGTTGAGCTCCTCTCAAATTGAAAATAGATGCCCTTATACAGGGAATTTGACCTAAATTCAGAGTAAATTTCTTTGAATTTCATAGAAATTTATAATGAATTTAGATTGAATTTTCTCTATAGGCGCATCTATGTTCATTTTTTTATAGTAAATAAAATAAATAAACCTTAATAAAATAAATAAAAATAAATAAACCTTAATAAAATAAAATAAAATAAACTATAGTAAATAAATAAATAAACCTTAATAAAATAAATAAAAATAGCAACAGTAAAATAAATAAAAATAGCAGCAGTAAAATAAATAAAAATAAAATAAATAAAGTAAAATACATAAGTAATTAGAAACAAAATGGAATAAAATAAATAAGTTTTTTGTTGTAAGTAGAAACAAAACAAAATAAATAAAGCAAAAGAGAAAACAAAAAACAGGGAAAAAAATTATGCCACCTACTGGGCCACCACGGCCTGAATACGACTTGAAACCCATCCATGGGCCAGGATTCAGGCCCGCAGAAGGCCCAGTAGGGCCCACAGGCAAAGAGAACGGTTAGGCCCGAAAGCCTGCAGTTGAGAGGAGCTCGAGAGGGTGGGCGCAGCAGCGCTTATAAACCACTCTCGAGCTCTCTCAACTAGCGAGGTGGGACTAAACTTTTGACGCGGGGCAGCACAAAGCCTTCGGTCCCACCAAGCGGGACTAAAGGGGGGTATGCGTGCCGGTTCGTGGCACCAACCGGGACCAATGCCCCCCCTTTAGTCCCGGTTGGTGCCACGAACCGGGACCAATGAGTTGCCTATATATACCCCATCGCCACAGCAGAGCACTCCACAGTGCTCTGTTTTTTCTGGCCGGCGAGGGGAGGGCATTTGGGTGCTCTAGCTCACCTCCTATGCACATGAGGTGTTCGATGAAATGTCTGATAAACACTAGTTAATCTTTCTCCTCTCGAAACTCGACCTCTGAGCTCCATTTTCCCCGAGATTTGTCTAGGTTTAGCGGTCCGTCACGTCCCGTCCCCGTCTTCACCGCCGTCGATCGCCCGCGCCGATCTCGTCGCCAGCACCACCGTGGTGAGCCTCTTGTTCTTATCTTCTTTCTGAAAGAAAAAAATTCTTACTTTAGATAGATACTTGTCTAATTTTGTTACTTTTATTATTCCTTCTTATTACATAGTGCGATGGTTTTGGTATCCGCTCCCGTCGGCCCTCGTCCTGTCTATGATTCGGATGTGGTATATATTATCTTTTTATAACTATTTGGTTCATTTATTGTTTCTGACAAATATGCCGACCAACGTGACATAGATTTTATTTATCTAGGAGGTGGTTGAACCGGAAATTCCAACCGACCCTATTGTCGAGAGGTTAAATTTAGTTGAAGAAGAAAACAATTACTTGAAGGAAAAAATAAAAAAATTGAGGAGGAGAAGATGATATTGGAGTTGCATGTTGCGGATGTCGTCGATGATCACAAGATCAAGATGGATGCAATGCGCTTGAAGATTAGAAAGATTAGAAAATATGCCATTCATACCGAGGCTTGGTATCATTATGCTGTTGGATCAATTGTTATCTTTGTTGCGATTATGATCGCATTTGTTTTCGCATTAAAATGTTTTACATAGTTTCAATGTATGGTTTAATAAATTAGATGCTCTGGAGAGCTATATATATGTTGTTAGATGAGAACTATGTATGTACTTTGCTTTTAATGTGATGATGAACTTTTATTAATTTGGTCACTTAATTATCTATTCGTGATGTTTTGTAATGGTTTTTGACACACTTAATTATATATAATGCACGCAGATGAACCGGCAATGGATGTACGGTGACAGACACACCTCCGAGTACATTACGGGCGTGCATGATTTTCTCGAAGTGGCTGAGGCAAACAAGCAGAATGGTTTTATGTGTTGTCCATGCCCTACATGTGGGAATACGAAGTCTTACTCTGACCGGAAAATCCTTCACACCCACCTGCTTTACAAGGGTTTCATGCCACACTATAATGTTTGGACGAGGCACGGAGAAATAGGGTTATGATGGAAGACGGCGAAGAAGAAGAGGACGATGACAACTATGTGCCCCCTGAATACGGTGATGCTGCAACGGGGGAAGCTGCTGAAGATCAAGAGGAACCAGACGATGTGCCCAATGATGCTGCAAGGGGGGGAAGCTGCTGAAGATCAAGAGGAACCAGTGCCCGATGATGATGATCTCCGTCGGGTCATTGTCGATGCAAGGACGCAATGCGAAAGTCAAAAGGAGAAGCTGAAGTTCGATCGCATGTTAGAGGATCACAAAAAAGGGTTGTACCCCAATTGCAAAGATGGCAACATAAAGCTCGGTACCGTACTGGAATTGCTGCAGTGGAAGGCAGAGAATGTTGTGCCTGACAAAGGATTTGAGAAGCTATTGAAAATATTGAAGAAGAAGCTTCCAAAGGATAACGAATTGCCCGACAGTACATACGCAGCAAAGATGGTCGTATGCCCTCTAGGATTGGAGGTGCAGAAGATACATGCATGCCCTAATGACTGCATCCTCTACCGCGGTGCGTACAAGGATCTGAACGCATGCCCGGTATGCGGTGCATTGCGGTATAAGATCAGACAAGATGACCCTGGTGATGTTGACGGGGAGCCCCCCGGGAAGAAGGTTCCTGTGAAGGTGATATGGTATGCTCCTATAATACCATGGTTGAAACGTCTGTTCAGAAACGAAGAGCATGCCAAGTTGATGCGATGGCACAGTGAGGACCGTAAGAAAGACGGGAAGTTGAGAGCACCCGCTGACGGGTCGCAGTGGAGAAAAATCAAGAGAAAGTACTGGGCTGAGTTTGCAGCTGACCCAAGGAACGTATGGTTTGGTTTTAGCGCGGATGGCATTAATCCTTTCGGGGAGCAGAGCAGCAATCACAGCACCTGGCCCGTGACTCTATGTATGTATAACCTTCCTCCTTGGATGTGCATGAAGCGGAAGTTCATTATGATGCCAGTTCTCATCCAAGGCCCTAAGCAACCCGGCAACGACATTGATGTGTACCTAAGGCCATTAGTTGAAGAACTTTTACAGCTGTGGAATGGAAACGGTGTACGTACGTGGGATGAGCACAAACAGGAGGAATTTAACCTGCATGTGTTGCTGTTTGTAACCATCAACGATTGGCTCGCTCTTAGTAATCTTTCAGGACAGACAAACAAGGGATACCACGCATGCACGCACTGTTTAGATGACACTGAAAGTATATACCTGGACAAATGCGGGAAGAATGTGTACCTGGGCCATCGTCGATTTCTTCCGACCAACCATCAATGTCGAAAGAAAGGCAAGCATTTCAAAGGCGAGGCAGATCACTGGAAGAAGCCCGCCATGCCTACCGGTGATCACGTACTTACTATGGTCAATGATTTACACGTAATCTTTGGAAAGGGTCCCGGCGGACTAGCTGTTCCGAATGACGCTGAGGGACACGCACCCATGTGGAAGAAGAAATCTATATTTTGGGACCTACCCTACTGGAAAGAGCTAGAGGTCCGCTCTTCAATCGACGTGATGCACGTGACGAAGAACCTTTGCGTGAACCTGCTAGGCTTCTTGGGCGTGTATGGGAAGACAAAAGATACACCTGAGGCACAGGAGGACCTGCAACGTTTGCACGAAAAAGACGGCATGCCTCCAAAGCAGTATGAAGGTCCTACCAGCTACGCTCTTACGAAAGAAGAGAAAGAAATCTTCTTTGAATGCCTGCTCAGTATGAAGGTCCCGACTGGCTTCTCGTCGAATATAAAGGGAATAATAAATATGCCAGAGAAAAAGTTCCAGAACCTAAAGTCTCATGACTGCCACGTGATTATGACGCAACTCCTTCCGGTTGCATTGAGGGGGCTTCTACCGGAAAACGTCCGATTAGCCATTGTGAAGCTATGTGCATTCCTCAATGCAATCTCTCGGAAGGTGATCGATCCAGAAATCATACCAAGGCTAAGGAGTGATGTGGCGCAATGTCTTGTCAGTTTCGAGCTGGTGTTCCCACCATCCTTCTTCAATATCATGACGCACGTCCTGTTCATCTAGTCGACGAGATTATCATTCTGGGGCCCGTATTTCTACACAATATGTTCCCCTTTGAGAGGTTCATGGGAGTCCTAAAGAAATATGTCCGTAACCGCGCTAGGCCAGAAGGAAGCATCTCCATGGGCCATCAAACAGAGGATGTCATTGGGTTTTGTGTTGACTTCATTCCTGGCCTTAAGAAGATAGGTCTCCCTAAATCGCGGTATGAGGGGAGGCTGAATGGAAAAGGCACGCTGGGAGGGGACTCAATAATATGCAGGGACGAATATTCTTGGTCTCAAGCACACTACACAGTTCTACAGAACTCTACCTTGGTGACCCCATATGTCGATGAACACAAGAACAGTCTGCGCTCCAAACACCCGGAGCAGTGTGACGACTGGATTACATGTGAACACATCAGGACTTTCAGCAGTTGGTTGGAAACACGTCTCAGAGGTGACACCACTGTTTGTGATGAGTTGTACTCGTTGTCCAGGGGACCATCTTCGACTGTATTGACTTAGAAAGGATACGAGATAAATGGGAATACATTTTACACGATCGCCCAAGATCAAAAGAGCACCAACCAAAACAGCGGTGTCCGCTTTGATGCAGCAACCGAGAGGGGAAAGGACACATATTATGGTTACATAATGGACATATGGGAACTTGACTACGGACATGATTTTAAGGTCCCTTTGTTTAAGTGCAAATGGGTCAATCTGTCAGGAGGCGGGGTACAGGTAGACCCACAGTACGGAATGACAACAGTGGATCTGAACAATCTTGGGTACACTGACGAACCGTTCGTCCTAGCCAATGATGTGGCACAGGTTATCTATGTGAAGGACATGTCTACCAGACCGAGAAAAAGAAAAGATAAGAAAGCGAATACATCATACGATGAGCCAAAGCGCCACATAGTTCTTTCAGGAAAAAGGGACATTGTGGGAGTGGAGGGCAAGACAGACATGTCTGAAGATTATGAAAAGTTTCATGAAATTCCTCCCTTCAAAGTCAAGGCTGACCCAAGCATCCTGATAAACGATGAAGATTATCCATGGTTACGGCACAATAAGCAAATGACACAAGCGAAGAAAAAGTGAAGACTTTCTCCCGCAACTATTATGATGATACCATGCAAACTTTGTAACAGACGAGTATGATGCCATAGTCCGTTTTGTACACGAAGTGCATCTAGTTTTTGCCGTAACCCTCTCAACTTTCTTGCACATGCTATGTGGATGAAATGATGATACCATGCCAACTTTCAACCTTTTCAGAGTTCATTTGAAATGCTTTTCAATTTTAGGGTCTTATAGCTCAAAATAATTAGTAAATGCATGAAAAATAACAAATGAAGTCGAAAATTGATGATGTGGCTTTGAATGGTGCATTTTGAACACACAAAAAGTCAGGAGTTTAAATAAGTTTTAAAAAATGAAATCCCTTTGTAACAGACGAGTTTCCGTATGAAATCCTGATACTTCGAAAGAGATTGTCCGTTTTGTACACGAAGTGCATCTAGTTTTTGTCGTAACCCTCTCAACTTTCTTGCACATGCTATGTGGATGAACTGATGATACCATGCCAACTTTCAACCTTTTCAGAGTTCATTTGAAATGCTTTTCAATTTTAGGGTCTTATAGCTCAAAATAATCAGTAAATGCATGAAAAATAACAAATGAAGTCAGAAAGGGTTGAAAATTGATGATGTGGCTTTGAATGGTGCATTTTGAACACACAAAAAGTCAGGAGTTCAAATAAGTTTTAAAAAATGAAATCCCTTTGTAACAGACGAGTTTCCGTATGAAATCCTGATACTTCGAAAGAGATTGTCCGTTTTGTACACGAAGTGCATCCAGTTTTTGCTGTAACCCTCTCAACTTTCTTGCACATGCTATGTGGATGAAATGATGATACCATGCCAACTTTCAACCTTTTCAGAGTTCATTTGAAATGCTTTTCAATTTTAGGGTCTTATAGCTCAAAATAATCAGTAAATGCATGAAAAATAACAAATGAAGTCAGAAAGGGTTGAAAATTGATGATGTGTCTTTGAATGGTGCATTTTGAACACACAAAAAGTCAGGAGTTCAAATAAGTTTTTAAAAATGAAATCCCTTTGTAACAGACGAGTTTCCGTATGAAATCCTGATACTTCGAAAGAGATTGTCCGTTTTGTACACGAAGTGCGTCCAGTTTTTGCTATAACCCTCTCAACTTTCTTGCACATGCTATGTGGATGAAATGATGATACCATGCCAACTTTCAACCTTTTCAGAGTTCATTTGAAATGCTTTTCAATTTTAGGGTCTTATAGCTCAAAATAATCAGTAAATGCATGAAAAATAACAAATGAAGTCAGAAAGGGTTGAAAATTGATGATGTGGCTTTGAATGGTGCATTTTGAACACACAAAAAGTCAGGAGTTCAAATAAGTTTTTAAAAATGAAATCCCTTTGTAACAGACGAGTTTCCGTATGAAATCCTGATACTTCGAAAGAGATTGTCCGTTTTGTACACGAAGTGCATCCAGTTTTTGCCGTAACCCTCTCAACTTTCTTGCACATGCTATGTGGATGAAATGATGATACCATGCCAACTTTCAACCTTTTCAGAGTTCATTTGAAATGCTTTTCAATTTTAGGGTCTGATAGCTCAAAATAATCAGTAAATGCATGAAAAATAACAAATAAAATAAATAAGTAATTATAAACAAAATAATATAAACTTTAATAAAATATATAAGTAGAAACAAAATAAAATAAACTTTCATAACAAAAATAAAATTTATGAAACTAAAATTATCAAAGTATTTTCTGTTCAAAACATTATAAGCAACCTCTAGTATTATTGAAACTAAAATTATATAAAACTGATGCAACTAAAATTATCGAAGTATTTTCTGTTCAAAATCATTGAAAGCAAAAATAATTTTCATAAAGAACTTTTTTTGTTAGAAACTTTAATAGCAAAAAGAATTATCATAAAGTAAAATAAATAAGTAATTAGAAACAAAATAAAATAAAATAAATAAGTTTTTTGTTGTAAGTAGAAACAAAACCAAATAAATAAAGAAAAAAAGAAAACAAAAAAACAAGCAAACAATAAAAATTATGCCACCTACTGGGCCACCACGGCCTGAATACGACTAGAAACCCATCCATGGGCCAGGATTCTGGCCCGTAGAAGGCCCAGTAGGCCCACAGGCATGTACAGAGAGGTTAGGCCCGTAAGCCTGCTTTAGAGAGGAGCGGCTCTCTCTCAGCTAGCGAGGTGGGACTAAACTCCCACCACCACGCCGCTGTGCAAGGCCATTGGTCCCGGTTCGTGGCACGAACCGGGACCAATGCCCCCCTTTAGTCCCGGTTGGTGCCACCAACCGGAACCAAAGGCCGCCGCTTCCCGCCCTTTAGGCTGCTGAAAAGAGGCCTTTAGTCCCGGTTGGTGGCACCAACCGGGACTAAAGGGGGGCATTGGTCCCGGTTGGTGCCACGAACCGGGACCAATGCTCGTAGTATATAAGAAAGCACTTAGCGTTTTTCAGATTCATCTCTGCATCAGTTCCCCCACCCCGACGACGCCGCCAGGCTGCCCAAGCTCGCCCCGTCGATGCCGTCGCCGCCCTCTGCTGCCTCATCGACGCGCAGCCGCCCCTTCCCCGAGCACGCCGCCGGCGGCCCGCCCCGACCACGCCGCGCGCCCTTGCCCCGACCACGTCGTCGTCGCCCCAGCTGCCCCGACCATGCCGCCGTCGCCTCTGCCTCGCCCTGCCCCGACCATGCCGCCGTCGCCTCTGCCCCTGCCCCGACCACGCCGCCGTCGCCTCTGCCCTGACGCGCCACCGTCGCCTTGGTCAGGGCCGGCATTGCCCCCTTCCTCCCTGTTTTTTCTGCACATGTATATGATGTTTTTTTCCTGATTATATGTATATGTATGAGTATATGTATGTATATATGTTCTCTGTGTATATATATGTTCATGTATATATGCAAAAGATAGATTTTTAGAAAAGTTAGGATTTTTTTCTGTTCATAGATTTTTTTGGTGATATTAATTATTTTAGAATATGCAAATGTTTGTATATTCATATGAACAATGCATTAGGCAAAACCTTTACTTTTTTCGAAATTTTCTATTTTAACATTTTTTTATGAATGAGAGGAAAAAGGAAAATAAGAAGAGGAAGAAAGGAGAAGAAGAGGAGAAATAAATAAGGAGAGGAAAAAAGAAGAAAAAGAAGAGGAGAAGAAGAAAGGAATAGAAGAGAAGAAGAAAAAATAGAAAAATTCTATTTTTTCTTCTTCTCTCCTCTATTCCTTTCTTCTTCTCCTCTTTTTTTTTCTTCTTTTTTTTCTTCGATCTTCTCCTCTATTCCTTTCTTCTTCTCCTCTTTTTGTTTCTTCTTCGTTTTCTTATGTTTTATCAGGTCTGTCGTCGTCGATATACCCCTCTCCCGATAACTTCAACACGAGGGGGGGTCGATATACCCCATCCCCGATAATATTATTTTCCCATGTACATATGTCGTCGTTGTCGATATAACCCCCTCCCGATAACTTCAACACGTGGGGGGGTCGATATACCCCCTCCCCGATAACATTATTTTCCCATGTATGTATGTCGTCGTTGTTGATATATATAACTCCCTCCCAGATAACTTCGACATGATGGACGGTCGATATTTATACCCCCTCTCGACCGTGATAACTTATACCACGGGAGCACCCCCCGGCCCTCTCGCTCGACCAAAACTCTCGAGGACACCCAAACCCTAGAAAAAAACAATGTCGGTCTCCTACCCCCTCCCGTCGCGCCCCTACCCTTGAAGCGTTGCCGAGGCCACCCCAAACCCGGAATAAGCTAGGTCTACGTTTGCACTAATATATCCACCTGCTGTCATGTTTGTGTAATAATTGCCATGTTGTAATATTTGCAGAAACAATGGAGCACGGACGAGACGAGCAAGCAGAAGAGGTGTTGGGGGACATAATCTTAGCCGAAGGTGATATCTTGTCGTATCTTAACGACAATGATGGTCTGGAAGAACAGGGTGAAGAAGCAGGCTACGCTGATCGAAGAGTGGAGGAGGAAAGACATGATTATGATGGCTCCGGTGACCCAATGCTGGTGCAAGAAGGAGCCCGTGGTGACGGCTCCGGTGACCGAACAGAGTCCGGCCAGGTAAATATATTAGTTAAGCCTGTGCTAACTAGCTAATTGATGCATTCATTGTTTTGGTATGTACACATATTAATTAACACTCGTCTTTCTTCTTTTTTGTAGCCCTCCGGATCGAGCACAACTTCGGTAAAGAGACGAGGCCCGAAGAGAAAGTTGCGCTCGGATGAAAGGTTTGAGATCACAGCAATCGTGCGCGACGGCCAATCGATTGAACCCATCCGGACAAAGGATGCATTTGCTGCTCAGTGTGGGGTTCTAGTTAGGGACAAGATCCCGATCAGCATCCACCAATGGTATAAGCCTAAGAAGGAAGACCCTGAGATGTCTTATGTCAATGATATGCAGAAAGATGATCTTTGGACTGAGCTGAAGGCAAATTTCACCCTACCGCCAGAGGAGGATCCGGAGAAGCCAGTTAAAGAGCAATTAATCAAGTCTCATGCTCTTAAGAAGATGGCAGACCTATTCAGGAGGTGGAAGAATGAGCTGAAAACGTTTGTCGACAAAGAAGAGACACCAGAATTCATCGGCCGGTATGAGAAGATCAGAGATCACTGGCCCGCATTTGTGGCCCACAAGACATCGGAAAAGAGTAAGAAGATGTCAGCGACAAACAAGAAGAATGCTGCGAAGAAGAAGCTTCACCATCGCACGGGGTCAGGTGGCTACCTCAAAGCCCGGCCTAAGTGGGCCAAGGCTGAGAATGATCTGCTTGAAAAAGGGATCAAACCACAGAAAATGAACTGGACAGACCGTTGCCGAACTTGGTTCTTCGGGGCTGGCGGAACCTTGGACCCTGTATCAGGGAGGTGCGTTTGGACGAACGAGCTTTTGAGAATACCAGTCAAGAAGATTCAGCAATATATCGATGCAGCGCAGGAAGGGACGTTCGTTCCAGACAGAGAGAACGACGAGCTCACAATGGCCCTCGGGAATCCTGAGCACCCTGGACGGACACGAGGCACGCCAGGCTCCGTTCCGTGGAAGGCTGGTTTTCCGGACGCAGGCGGTTACAAAAGCCAGGAGAGGAGGAAAAAAATGGAGCAGATCCAAATTCAGAAGCTGCACGAAAGGGTTGAAGCGCTAGAGGAACGAGACGGCAATCGACATGCCGAAACTACCCCCGAAGCTACCCCGCCATCCCAGCGGAGAAGCAGCGTGGCTTCCACCGAGCTGCTTCAGCCGGAGCATGTCTTGACGGCTCCTGCTAGCTACCCTGTGGATGCTATCACAGAGTCTCAACATTGCCACCTTATGGCGCAATGGCAGAACTTCAAAGTCAAGGCAGCTGTTGGCTCTGTTTTACCTCCTGAACCCGGCGCAACCTACCACTGCCGGCCGATTCCAGAAGGATATGCTAGGGTGATGGTGGATGAAATAACGGAGGGATTTGAGGACCTCCAGCTTGACCACCCTACCGGTGAAGGGGAGACTCGGCTGGGTTTAGCTCTGAAGACTCCGTGCCTATGGCGGAAGGAGCTCATTAACCTTCTGAACTGGACGCCTCCGGCGAGTAAGGGCACTCCGCCGCCGCCTCCTCCTCCGGCGAGTGATCAGGGCACTCAGCCTCCTTCTCCAGCGCGTGGCGGCACTCCGCCTCCTCCTCCGACGAGTCATCAGGGCACTCAGCCTCCTTCTCCGGCGCGTGGCGGCACTCCGCCTCCTTCTCCGCCTGCGCCAGCGTGCCAGAGCAGCCAGCCTCCTCCTTCTCCGCCTCGTCAGCAAGGGCGGAAGAGACCCGCCGCCGCTCCAGCTGCTCCGGCGCGTCGTAGTCCTTCTCCTCCGCCTCATAAGCAAGGAAAGAAGACAGCCGCAGCCGCTCCGTCTGCTCTGCCGGCGTCTAGCAGTACAGCTGCCAGAGGCGGGAGGCAATACAGATTCGGTCCTTCTCTGAAGACTCCAGAGAAGTTACCATACGAGAGGACCGAGGAGGAGAACGCGAAGATCCTGCGAGCCGAAGTGAAGAACTTCTTTGAAGGGGTGAAAGCAAAGAAACATCCACCTCCGGAGGAGAAGGTAGATCCAGTGAAAGCGAAGCGCACTCTGGATGCCCTGACAAAACCACCAAAGTCTCCGCCGAAAGGCAACTATGAGCGCATTATTGCAAAGACATTTGTCGAAGCGGAGCGGTCGGGAAGTACTGTCAGTGATCAAAGGTTAAAAGAACGACGAGCTGGGAAAAAAATTGCCCAGCTCGGCGAACAAGCGAACCAATCGTGCCCCCCGCTCAAGGTGTCTAAAGACATCATCGCTAATGATCCGAGGATGGTGGCCGGTTATAGCAATCTTGGAGATTACCTGCCCGACGATGTACATTATGAAATCATGGAGGTGGACGAACACAAATACCATTACGGGAAGCCTCTCGTCAAAGATGAAAGATCTCTAACAACGATGATGCGAAGATTACATGATTGGTACATGAAAACCTGCAGAGAGTCTGATGGGATGAATACTTTGACGCTGAGAGTTAAACTGGAGCATGACCTCGTTGGAATTGAACTGCTGAATGTTCCATTTGAGGAGTTCTTCCAGTTTTTCAATCAAAAGGCCCTTGATAAATCAACGATCACTTGCTACTGTCTGTAAGTAGTACTACTTCTTTCATTAAGTCTCTCTATATAGGTCAGCTCTTTCATTGCATGTATTTATAATTATCCTCACTATATTATGCAGATTGAAGATCGCCGAATTGAAGAAAAGACAAATCGGTGATATTGGGTTCATTAACACAAATCTCATAGATGCATATACGGTTGAAAAACATGCCAAAGAAGCCGAGGCCAACTTGCTACGATCGTTGGTATTAAATCAAAACAAAGATATAATACTCTTTCCTTACAACTTCAAGTGAGTGTTACTGTCTTGTGCATATTCGGTTTCCCTTATTAGTCCATGTTATGGTAATCTAATTGATGACTTATGCATGCATGCGCAGCTTCCACTATATTCTCCTAGAGATTAAGCTTGAGCAGGGAGTAGTAACCGTCTTAGACTTGAGACGAAAAGATCCCCAGGACTATGCGTACATGACTCAAATGCTCGAGAAGTAAGTTAAATCGATCATTATCCACCATATCAGCAACTTTGTTCATTTCCTGATATCAAGTAATTGTTTTCTTTGTCTGGCGGGGCTTGGAGAAAATTCACCACAAAAGCTCCGGGACTGCCGAAGAAGCTGCAATTTAGACACCCGAAAGTAAGTACTATAGTAGCATGTTCCGCACATCTCCTAGTGATTCAAGCGCTAGTTTCATCAATACCATTTAGCATGCTTGCTTATCAGTTAGATTGACCTCTATTTCTTGTAAAGTGGTTGTGGCAGGAACAAGGGAATGATTTCTGTGGATACTATGTTTGCGAGTCTATCCGCCACACGACCTGTGAGCGGGGCTACTCTGGCGAACAATATGAAGTGCGTAAGCAATAATATTCACAATTTTATTTTATTACCATCATTTGTGTCGAGTTTCATTTATTCATATATATATGTATTGATCCCCTTCTTCAAATTAGATGTTTCGGATGCGGGATGAACTCCTAGCAGAAGATCGTATGCGAGCAATTCAAGAGGAATTGGCGGCATTCTTCCTTGACCACGTGATCGCTGAAAACGGAGAATACTATGTGGACCCTGTGTTCTTACAATTTAATTAGGAGATTATATTGTAAGAGATAATTATTGTATATATGTAGCCGGTAGTGCCAGATAGATATACGAGAACTTGTTGTTCGACCAATCTCTCGGAGAAGGAGAGGTGGTCGATATCACTTCTCTCTGTATGCATATGTTCATGACGATCTTCCGTTTCCTTCATTTGCTTACTAGCTAGCGTGTCTAGTCCTCTCCATACGTATATAGTACGTAGCGTCGACCAAGCACGGAGATAAGAGAGGACACTTCTCTCTATTAATTAGCTAGCTAACACAATATATGAAACACCTAAATTAACCCCCCAAAACCCCCCAACCCCCCCTTCATAAAAAACAAAAACCCCAGCCCCTGAAATGCTGACGCGTGGATGCCTATTGGTCCCGGTTGGTGACACCAACCGGGACAAAAGGCCCTGCCTATTGGTCCCGGTTGGTGGCACCAACCGGGACCAAAGGCCCCCCTGCCTGGGCTGGCAGCAGCGGCCACGTGGAGGACCTTCTGTCCCGGTTCGTGTAAGAACCGGGACTAAAGGGTTAGGGCTTTAGTAACGACCCTTTAGTCCCGGTTCGAAAACCGGGACAAAAGGCCCTTACCAACCGGGGTAAAAGCCCCTTTTTCTACTAGTGCAATGAGGACAATCCTCAATATACGGACCCAGTCCGCATAATTGCTACTGTCAACTTTCAACTAAATTTTCTCTAGGAACATATCTTAAACAGTAGAACTAAAGCGTAAGCTATGACATAATTTGCAAAGACCTTTTGACTATGTTCATGATAATTAAGTTCATCTAATTATTTAATGAAATCCCACTTAGATAGACATTCCTCTAGTCATCTAAGTGATACATGATCCGAGTCAACTAGGCCGTGTCCGATCATCATGTGAGACGGACTAGTTATCATCAGTGAACATCTTCATGTTGATCGTATCTACTATACGACTCATGTTCGACCTTTCGGTCTCTTGTGTTCCAAGGCCATGTCTGTACATGCTAGGCTCGTCAAGTCAACCTAAGTGTTTCACATGTGTAAATCTGGCTTACACCCGTTGTATGCGAACGTTAGAATCTATCACACCCGATCATCACGTGGTGCTTCGAAACAACGAACCTTCGCAACGGTGCACAGTTAGGGGGAACACATCTCTTGAAATTTTAGTCAGGGATCATCTTATTTATGCTACCGTCGTTCTAAGCAAATAAGATGTAAACATGACAAACATCACATGCAAATCATAAAGTGACATGATATGGCCAGTATCATCTTGCGCCTTTTGATCTCCATCTTCGAGGCGTGGCATGATCACCTTCGTCACCGGCATGACACCATGATCTCCATCATCGTGTCTTCATGAAGTTGTCTCGCCAACTATACTTCTACTACTATGGCTAACGGTTAGCAATAAAGTAAAGTAATTACATGGCGTTTTTCATTGACACGCAGGTCATACAATAAATTAAGACAACTCCTATGGCTCCTGCCGGTTGTCATACTCATCGACATGCGAGTCGTGATTCCTATTACAAGAACATGATCAATCTCATACATCACATATATATAATTCATCACATCCTTTTGGCTATATCACATCACATAGCATACCCTGCAAAAACAAGTTAGACGTCCTCTAATTGTTGTTGCATGTTTTACGTGGCTGCTATGGGTTTCTAGCAAGAACGTTTCTTACCTACGCAAAAGCCACAACGGTGATATGCCAATTGCTATTTACCCTTCATAAGGACCCTCTTCATCGAATCCGATCCGACTAAAGTGGGAGAGACAGACACCCGCTAGCCACCTTATGCATCAAGTGCATGTCAGTCGGTGGAACCTGTCTCACGTAAGTGTACGTGTAAGGTCGGTCCGGGCCGTTTCATCCCATAATGCCGCCGAATCAAGATAAGACTATTAACGGTAAGCAAATTGAACAAATCATCGCCCACAACTACTTTGTATTCTACTCGTGCATAGAATCTACGCATAAACCTGGCTCTGATACCACTGTTGGGGAACGTAGAACGTAGCAATAATTCAAAAAAATTCCTACGTGTCACCAAGATCAATCTAGGAGATACTAGCAACGAGAGAGAGGGAGTGCATCTTCATACCCTTGAAGATCGCTAAGCGGAAGCGTTACAAGAACGCGGTTGATGGAGTCGTACTCGCGGCGATTCAAATCGCGGAAGATCCGATCTAGCGCCGAACGGACAGCGCCTCCGCGTTCAACACACGTACAGCCCGGGGACGTCTCCTCCTTCTTGATCCACCAAGGGGAGAGGAGAAGTTGAGGGAGAACTCCAGCAGCACGACGGCGTGGTGGCAATGGAGCTCGTGGTTCTCCGGCAGGGCTTCGCCAAGCACTACGGAGGAGGAGGAGATGTATGAGGAGGAAGGGGCTGCGCCAGGCAAGGGATGCGGCTGCCCTCTCTCTCCCTCACTATATATAGGGGAAGGGGGGTGGAGGAGGCACCCTAGGGTTCCCTAGGGGAGGGGCGGCGGCCACAGGGGAAACCCTAGACGGGTTTGGGCGCCCCCACCCCTGGGAAACTTGCCCCCCAAGCCGGGAGGGGTGGCTGCCCTAGGGGGGCGCCCCAACCTCTCCACGTTACATGAGAGGGGTTGGGAGGGGCGCACAGCCCCTTAGTGGGCTGGTGTGCCCCCTCCCCTTGGCCCATAAGCCCCCCCCCAACGCTTGTCGGGGCCTCCGAAACACCTTTCGGTCACGCTGGTCGTCACCTGGTACTCCCAGAACAATTCCGGACTCCAATACCCTTCGTCCAATATATCGATCTTCACCTCCGGACCATTCCGGAGTTCCTCGTCATGTCCAGGATCTCATCCGGGACTCCGAACAACCTTCGGTAACCACATACTATTTCCCATAACAACTCTAGCGTCACCGAACCTTAAGTGTGTAGTTTCGGGAACCATACAGACATGACCGAGACACCTCTCCGGCCAATAACCAATAGCGGGATCTGGATACCCATATTGGCTCCCACATGTTCCACGATGATCTCATCGGATGAACCACGATGTCGGGGATTCAATCAATCCCGTATACAATTCCCTTTGTCTATCGGTATGTTACTTGCCCGAGATTCGATCGTCGGTATCCCAATACCTCGTTCAATCTCGTTACCGGCAAGTCTCTTTACTCGTTCCGTACCGCATGATCCCGTGGCTAACTCATTAGTCACATTGAGCTCATTATGATGATGCATTACCGAGTGGGCCCAGAGATACCTCTCCGTCATACGGAGTGACAAATCCCAGTCTCGATTCGTGCCAACCCAACAGACACTTTCGGAGATACCTGTAGTGCACCTTTATAGCCACCCAGTTACGTTGTGACGTTTAGTACACCCAAAGCATTCCTACGGTATCCGGGAGTTGCACAATCTCATGGTCTAAGGAAACGATAATTGACATTAGAAAAGCTCTTATCAAACAAACTACACGATCTTGTGCTATGCTTAGGATTGGGTCTTGTCCATCACATCATTCTCCAAATGATGTGATACCGTTATCAATGACATCCAATATCCATGGTCAGGAAACCATAACCATCTATTGATCAACGAGCTAGTCAACTAGAGGCTTACTAGGGACATGTTGTGGTCTATGTATTCACACATGTATTGCGGTTTCTAGTTAATACAATTATAGCATGAACAATAGACAATTATCATGAACAAGGAAATACAATAAATAATAACCATTTTATTATTGTCTGTAGGACATATTTCCAATAGAGCTAACACCCCACTGTTCTTGACCACCACGTGAGGCACCAGCTGCATCAGCAGACCAAAGAATTCTTTGCCGTCGGCAATCTTGAATTCATAGTGCAACAGTCATATAAATAAGAAGTGTGATGGACCACAATTACTTGCGTACATGCTGAGTTTCAGTAACATTATCACAACAGTACTAGAAGTCTAATGTCAGCGGCTCTGCAATATAAATGACGCATAATATTTATTGCTTGCCTTTAAATGGTTCGGATAACTGATCACTATGGGAATTCTGGTAAAAATCAACAAATCAACCTATTTTTTCTGACAAAAAACATACACTGTAGATGAAATTGCGTACACAGTTCAGGAAATACAGTCCAACAACAAGGACGATTTTGTTTTCAGACCTTTTTGTCCAGCCAGGCGCTTGTGGATTGACTCTGTCAGTCGACTGCGCCGACCTTGTCCGAGATGCATCACGGCGACGGCGAACTCCTTCACGCGCTCTACTGGTTCCATCGTCTCCGACCTTTTCCGCGCAACCAAACCCAGCATTAGATTCCACGGGAATCGCATGACCGGCTCCGTCGTCCGCCAAGAAGACGAAGTGAACCGGATCTGGATGATCAAGGTTTTCAACCAATTCCTCTCTGGGGGGGGGGGGCGCTTAAAACGACGGCAATCACCGGCACCATGGCTCGTTCGTCAGGTTTCTTCTGCATGCCTGGCATTCTGCTAAGAAATCGCCAAAGCAATTTATAGATCTGCCAGGACTAACCTGTCAACGGCGTCAAGCAGGAACTCCATACCAGCATCCTCCGTTCCCCCGTTGGCGCCGGCAAAGAACGAGCGCCGCCGCAAGGACCAGCCGCAGCACGGGGATAGCGGTGTTTTGGCCCGAACAGGTGGCGGCGAAGGTTTCCAGAACGAACCAGCCCACACGAGCAAAATTTCATGTTTTGACCCTTTTCTGAAAGTCCAGTTTGTAAAATATTTGGAATCTAACCCTTTTAGTATCGCCAGGGTCCATGGCGGTAGGGTGTAATAGCATACCGCCAGGGGCCTTGGCGGTAGGAAACACCCCTACCGCCAAACAGGCTGGCGGTAGCCTGTACCGCAAAGGTGCCAGGCGGTAGGTGCAAGCATACACTGTGTTTCATACTTAGAAAAATTTCCTGATAGGGCATGCAACCCTACCGTCAGGGACCTTGGCGTAGGCAACAGCCTACCGCCATGGACCCTAGCGGTAAGAAAAAGGTCAGATCCCGAAATTTTTGCAAGGCAAGATCAGATCTCGATCAAATTTCGAAAAAGGGTCAAAACACGAAATTTGGCCCCCACAGGAGGGACACCCCTTGTCCCCATGTTCGCACGTGTTGCACCCCGACGTCTGACAAACGGCTCAGATGTCGCCTGCCATCCTGGACCCCTAATCTGATCCATGGGCCGGTAAATTGTTGACGTCCTGATCCACGGCCCGGTTCGCCAACCCGCATCCTCCGTTCCCTCCCCACGTCTTGGGCCCACACTTGAACCACTGTTTTGTATTGTATTCCAACGTACACCCTATTTTCTAGAGTTCGCCTCAATCGGGATAGCTGGATTTGTTCGCATCCCAAGCTTGAAATGGACGCGAGCGATTTCGGGTCCAGCTGCGCTCGGGCACCAAATCGTCGCTTCCTAGACATTGTATATATACAGAGATAGATGTATGGATGTGTTCCTTATTATGTGTGTTTTTAGGTTGTATTTGATGCTTTCTGAGTATTCAGATCAATTATTTTCAATTCAGTTGGATGCTTTTATTAGGCTTCTTCAATCCATAGTGATTGAAGCCAACAGATATACAATCACAATTTTTTTGAACCGATACATGAATACCCACGAAACGCGTCATGGGAGCATTACCCTCCCGCCTAGGCCGCTAAGTCTGTTACCAGGATGGCAATTATTATTGGGGATCCACGCGTGGGCCATGATGACCAGATAAAGGAGGAAATATGCTATATGCGTTTGAGAATACGATGGGAAACGCAAATCCCAAGACAAACGATCGATGTAGATATCGAGACTATCTGGGCTCAGGCACTGTTTCGAGTTTCCGGCTACATATGTCCTCTTGTTTATTTATCAAAATCATGGGGTAATTTGTCTAGAGGTTGTTGAACTCAACTATCTATGACACATTTCTGTTCGAGGCACAAGTCACGTAGAGAAATGTGTGTGTCCTTGTTCTTGGTCAATATACTACATTTGCACCATGGTTTCGTCTGGTTTTGCAATGATCATCATTGCTTGTGAGGTTAATATCAATGGTTGTATCAATGCCTTTCACGAGGCAATGAGCTTATCCCCCTCGCATACCCGTTCATGCTCATCCTCTATCTTTATTCTTTCCTTTTTCGTCTGACCAAACAAAAAATGATCTTGTCTCGTCTCGGTAAACCTAGATGGCCCTGTCTATCCTTCTTCAACCTCAAACCAAGCACGGCTTTTTGAGGCAAAATATTTTTTGAAACCAAGCAGTCTTCCGAATGAGGTCATAGGTTCCAACGAGATGTCGACTTTGCAGCCTTGTTGTGCCTGTCCCCACTGCTCTATGTCATGAAGAAGTTCATGGCCCATGGGACCTCACCTCCAACTCTCCTATTTATGTAACAAGGATACTAGGTAATCCAATAATAACATACCAATGAATGAGAAGTGTAAGTAAAGTTGTATGTGTTGCAACAACCAATGCAAGATTGTGGCAATAATAAATGTAATTGATATTTTCAAGCGAGTTGATGTCATTTTGGAATCAAAATTTAATGTTCGGTGAAAAAATCTCTTGTTGAGTGGGAGAAACTTTTAGACTAATTAACTGAGTGTGCTCTCTCATCCAACTTCATTCCTAGAGCCTCCGGTAGATACATGGCGCTAAATAAAGCCAATTGATGTCCTTGAAAAATATGACTCAAGTGATATGCTTTGGAGGTAAGAAAAAATCTAGCGTGTAGAGGAGCTGCTAAAATTTCCATGCGATGTGGCGTTAGAGAACTAATTATGAGGAGACGATGTAGCTTAATGCTGAGGAGTCAGTGTAAGATGAGGTGCTTGAATATAAAGCAAAACATGTGATATGTGATGTACATTCACATTACTTGAGTATATCTAATGTTCATTCCAGAGAAACCTTAAAGAACTTTCCCACAAAAATATCCTAAGAGAACTTATCCTAAGAGAACTGATTCAAACATCAACCACCACACTTTACAGTTTATACCACCAAAATTTATATCAACATGTCCACATGTCGATACTTCAATACCATGAACATCCCACTATCCATTGGAGTAGCATATATACATCCACTCAACTATGTGTTCTGTAAGAAACACTAGGAGAGTAGGGATGAAAACGGAGCGGAAACGGACGGAACTCGGTGCTACCATATTTGTTTTCATATTTTTTTGCAGAAGCGGAAATGAATACGGAAACCCCAGAAATGAATACGGAAACAAATACTACCGGAAACAGACACGGAGCGAATACAGAGCGGACACGAAAACATAACGGTGTGTTGACCGGAACTTAAAACCCCCTTGAATGATAGAGAAATACACACACAAAACATAGAAATTTAAGAAATTTTTAACATGGCTACATGATAATATGGTTGTGTTGGTAACATAGGGTAGTATTGTAATAGTACATGACAATTCCGTATTGTGTCTAGTTGAGAATGTGTGTGGAAGTAAAAGTTGGTCCTCAAATGATCCAGTCTGCTCATTGTGTCATTGTGTGTTGTTTGGTAATTGGGCTACAAAGCAGTCATGGGCCTATAGTAGAAACGGAAATTCCATATTCACGGAAACGGAAAGTTCCGTTTCCGTGTCTGTTCCACCGGAAAACACCGTTCCGTTTTTGTTTCCATTTCCACATAAAAAATTCCACTTCCATTTTCATTTTGCAAATTTCCGTTTCCGTTTTCATATTTCCTCTCCATTTCCATTTTTCCTCCGGAAAAGCGGAAACTTTCCACTCCATTTTCATCCCTATAGGAGAGATACAAATGCAAGATATGTTACATAGTATGCACCGCGTGTATGGATGCGATGCATGTAGGATGTCAATTTAAGTATTTGTTGAATTGTTTTTTGGAATTGTAGGCACCGGGAAAGAACTAGCTAATATTCATGCATATTATTGTAGGCTCCAAGAAAAAATTAGCTAATATTCATGCAGATTATTGTAGTCGCTTGCTTGCATGAATGTTAGCATGTGCATGATCGGTTTGTGGAACCATACCGTGCTGAGTATAGCGGAGATTACAAATTACTTTTCCACTCAACTCAGCAAAAGATGTAGGGGTGTTCCGAATTACAAATTGCTAGGACTTATAAACTTCAACAAGGATGCCGTAATCTGAGTGCTAAAATTTGAAATAAAGAAAAATGTGTTCCCTCATGCTGACTCATCAAGATCGATGCATGTACATGTTGCCATTGTCATATTTGCTTAGTTTTTCTTATGTATATTTGGAACTTCATAGTTGCTTTTCTTATACTCACTTATTAGCTTCAACCGACAAATCTCAAGAGCAAGGAGGCCAAGATCGCCTCATTACTTTGACCGACAAACAAATTTCCATCCGCAAGATAGTGCCCACCTTGAACGAATTCCCTACTCATTAGTTGGTACAATAAACATCACCTTTGTGTGGTGCTTGGATGATCAACTTTGGAACCCCCCACCTGGTTTTCTTTCCTAGTCTCGTGAGGAGGAAGAAATATTATCCAAATAGTCAACATACTACCAGTCCAAAGTAAATCATATAATCAATCATACAATCTGTCTGTGGAAATTAGCTACATAAATAGCAACTAAAGTTTGTATCATTAGGGCAATAAATCACTAGTTATAAAAGGTTTCTCATATATGTCGTTTTATTTTGGCATACCATGCATGATTCTTTTTTGTTTCAGTAAATTAGTGAAAAAAAACACCCATTATGCATCTCCTCCCTTGTTCAGAATGTAAAGTCAAACCAGGCTGGTGTTTGTCCTCCCGATTTCCTTTATCTTGTCAAAGTTGGACACTATCCAGATCACGTATCGTAGGAATCTCCAATATGCTTCCCATCGGAAAAGAAGTACCCTGCAGAAATAGCACCTGATGTTACATTCAAGAACCCGAAGCACATCAAGCTACACCATCTCCACGGGTTGAAGCAGAAATGTGAGACCATATTGAAAGCACCGACACTAGAGAAGATCAGTCTCAAGGATTGTTGGGATGTGAGGCAGATAGTGGTTGTTGCATGTCAGGGTACCAAGCCAGTTGTCGACTTTGAGAAGGATTGGTGGGACAAACACGAGTGCTATGGCTTGGAGGCCAGGCATAACCCATGGCTCTTCAAAACAAGCTACCCAACTTACTATAAAAGAAGAATACCATGGGTCTCAGTTCTATGGTTTGTTTGTCGCCCATGGACTTATTAATTACCCTCCTATGCATGAAAAATGAATGGTGTGTTTTGATGCACCAAAGCTACCTTGTGTGAGTATGCTTGAAACAGATTGTGTGCTGGTGAGCCTTCTCCGGCTAGTTAACATGTTATTAGCATTGTGCATCATGATGATGCAGAGGTCGGGGTTCTCCCCTTTTGAATTATTTTTTTGAGGTTGTGCGCCTGTTGTGTGACTATTGATTGATGAACTATAAGTTCAGCTTGTATTCGATTTGTTGCATGGTTTGTCATTTGCGCTGAGTTTATAGTAGTGGATGTGTAATATTATGCTTCTGTGATGGGCCTGCCAGCCCATGGAGGCAACCACACCGATCGACGACCGGCCGAATGGATGTTCAGTTACTAACCCACCACCTGCTAGCCATAGCCAGGATAGGAAGGGGTACAACGTCAGCACAAGCGCTCAGATTTAGGTCTCGGTAAACAAAGAATGCAGTGGCACGGTAATTGCTAGTTGTGTCTGGAGCACAACCTGTGGAGTGCGATGTTGAAGTAGTGTTATTAGCCATAGTCGCTAAATTTATTGATTACGAATGATGTTTTTCTTCCCGGCGATCATCAACACGTGCGAAGGGTGAGAAAGTAAACATTGGTAGTATGCACTAGAAAAGTACGAATGCAGCGGCTCACGATAAGAAAACCAAAAGGTTACATTCTTTATATCGACACAATATTTTGCTTTTATCCGCGATTTTTTTGCTTTGCCTGGCATTAGTGTAAATGTACTTTTTTAATGCCATTAGTGTAAAAATAGACTTTCCTATGTCCTAGCTTGGGCGGCAGCGGCGCTCCGCCGTCGTCACCTTCTTAAAGGTGCCGCCTTTGGACTTTGGGGCAGGCTCGACTCTCGCACAGATGTTTGGCCGCTGAAGGCGGCCGATATTCTTTAGTGTTGCGGCAGTTGTGTGGCAGGTGCTCCGGCTCTGCTCCATGGTGTGTGGCGCTGCACGTATTCTCCCGGCGTCTTCTTTGGCGAGTCCTTGCAGCAGCTTGGGTTTGCTCTTTGCTCTGTTTCGTCGTGTGAGTCTGGATGCCTCTGGCTGCTTTGCGAGGTGAGGCGCTTGTGTGTGCTGTCAGCACAACAGCCGGCTCAACTCGTCAGAACATTGATGAACACGAAGAACAACGCTCGAGAGAGGATTTTTGTGCAGCGTAAAAACTTGCTGCGTTTTCTGTTTCTTCTCTTATTTATGGGGAGGTTACAGGGAACACTAAAAACCCTGAAAACCAGCTACTAATCCGGATCACGATCGAGTTATGGACGCTGCCATGAAAGGCAGGGTTCTTGCAGAGGGAAATTGCTGACTTGCTGTCCATCTTCAGCGTGAACTGCTCGGCCTCCTTCTTCTGCAGCTCACCGAGGAGGCGAGCTAGCCAGATACCCTGGCATGCCGCCGTTGTTGCGGCAATGTACTCTGCTTCACAAGATGAAAGAGCGACCACTTTCTGCCTCATGGACTGCCAACTGATCAGGTTAGGCCCGAGGAAGAACATAACGCCGGTGGTGCTCTTGCGGGTGTCCACGTCGCCCGCCATGTCGCTGTCGCTGTACCCGCACAGCACAACTCGTTTGTCTCTGCGTGTGTACCTGCACCCGAGGTGCTGTGTTCCGGCGACGTACCAGAGAATTTTCTTGACGGCGGCCCGATGCTCGGTGGTGGGCGCCTCCATGAAACGGCTCACGTAGCCCACTGAATAGGCGATGTCGGGGCGTGTGTGCACCAGGTACTGCAGGCTGCCGACGACGCTGCGGTACTCCGTTGCATCTGTCGCCGGCGCGGTGCTCACCTTGCTAAGCTTGAACCGAGGCTCCATTGGTACGTGGCACGGGTTGCACCCAACCATGCCGCTCTTCTCAAGGATCTTCATGGCATACGCGGCCTGGCTGAGCGTGATGTCGTCCACCTCCTGCTTAACCTCTATGCCAAGGTAGAAGCTGAGCAGGCCCAAATCACTCATGTGGAAGAGCTTCTTCATCTCCTCCTTGAAGTGTGTGATCTCCAGCTTGTCGTTGCCGGTGATAATGAGGTCGTCGACGTACACGCCGACCAGCAGCCTCGCCGTGCCGTGCCACGCCCGTAGATGGCATGTTCAGACTCGCTTCTGCTGAAACCGAGCGACAGCAGGCAGCTGTCTAACTTGGAGTACCATGCTCGTGGTGCCTGGCGTAGTCCGTACAGCGCCTTGTCGAGGCGCAGCACCTTGTGTTCTTGTCCGGCGACAGCAAAACCAGGCGGCTAAACCACATACACCTCCTTCTTCAGCTCGCCGTTGAGGAAGGCGCTCTTCACGTCCATGTGATGGACTGGCCACCCTTCTTGTGCTGCGAGAGCGAGGAGCAGGCGCACGGACTCGAGGCGAGCTACAGGAGTAAACACCTCCTCAAAGTCCACTCCCTGCCTCTGGACATAGCCCTTCGCCACGAGCCTCGCCTTGTACTTGTGCACGGTCGCCGTTGGCGTCTCGTTTCAGCTTGTAGACCCACTTGAGTCCGATCGGCCGAGAACCTGCAGGCAGATCAACAAGGCGCCATGTTTTGTTGTCGATGATGGACGCCATCTCCTCGTCCATGGCGCGCCTCCAGCTCGCATCTTGCTCGGCCTCGGCGAAAGTGCGTGGCTCGTCAATGGCCCCGAGGTGGAGCTCCTCTTCCTCGACCATCACGTAGTCGAGATCGTCTTCTTGCACCATCACGTAATCTTCATAGATCTTCGGTTGCACGATGACGTTGCGTGATCGCGTCGTCATGGAGTGACGAGGCTGTGGCGGAGACTCTGCTGCCTCTGGTGACGGAGCGCGTGGTGAAGGCGAAGGAGCTGCAGCGGCCGATGCAGGTTCAGGTTCAGATTCAGGTTCGCCTCGCTCCTGGGATGAGGCAGTGCTCTGCTGCACGCTCCTTGCCGCGGCGGGGCTTGCCGCGAGTGGCGACGCGCGCGACACCGTGTGCGTGTAGTAGTCGACGGTGAATGCGCCCGTATCGACCACCGCACCCTGTTCCATCCAGTTCCAGCTCGCCTCCTCATCGAACACCACGTCCCTTGTGACGTGGATACGTTGCCGAGACGGATCATACACCCGGTAGGCAGCCGAGCCTGGCTCGTACCCGAAGAACACCATCGGTGCGCTCCGGTCATCCAGCTTGGCGGGGTGCGGCTTCACGACCTTCACATGTGCAACACACCCCAAACACACGCAAGTAGCTCACGTCTGGTTTCCGGCCGTGCCATACCTCATATGGTGTTCTGCCGTCGACGCTCTTCGTTGGCGAACGGTTCAGCAGGTACACCGCGGTGCTCACCGCCTCGCCCCAGAACTTTGCCGGCACGCCCCTGGCCTTCATGATGCCGCGTGCCGCCGCAATGATGGTCTGGTTCCGGCGTTCCACCACCCTGTTCTGCTGCGGCGAGTACGCGCGGTGAGTTGGCGCCCCACTCCCTCGTCGGCGCAGTAGGTGGCGAAGGTGATCGAGTTGAACTCGCCGCCACGGTCCGTGCGGAGGAGTCGAAGCTTGTGCCCCGTCTCGACCTCCGCGTGCGCCTTGAAGTGCTTGATCGCGTTCGCTGCCTCGTCCTTGGTCCTGAGCAAGGTGAGCCACATGTAGCGGCTCTGATCGTCGACGAGGAGCAGGAAATACTGCTTGCCGGCGGGCGTCGTCGGCGCAATTGGCCCGCAGAGATCTCCATGTACAAGATCAAGCAGGCCCTCGGCGCGGTACTTGGTGGCTTGCGGGAAAGGTGTTTGACGTTGCTTCCCCGCCAGGCAGCTGTCGCACAGCTGCTCGACGTGCTCAATGGACGGCAGACCGCGCACCATGCCGCGGCTCGCCAGCCTGCGGAGTGCGTCGAAATTCAGGGGTCCGTACCTGGCGTGCCACCTCCATGTGTCCTCGCCGTGGCGTGCGGCGAGGCACACCGGCTGCGTGATCTCCAGCGTGACCACGTACAGCCTGTTGCGCGCCCGTGGCACTCGAGCCAGTAGGCGGTTCTGGCGATCCCGAAGACGAAGGAGACCACTGTGGATGTGGACGTCGCAGCCGTTCTCGTCCAGCTGACCAAGGCTGACGATGTTGCTGCGGAGACGAGGTATGTAGTAGACATCGGTGAGTGCCCGGTGCTCGCCATTCTGGCAAGAGAACAGGACCGTTCCTCGCCCCCTGATCTCGACGACTGAGGCGTCGCCGGATTTCACCGTGCCCGTGACGCCGGTGTCAAGCTCGGCGAAGACGGACGTGCAGCCAGTCATATGGTTGCTGGCGCCGGTGTCCATGATCCACGTGTCGTCGCGTTGCGTCTCCTTGGTGAGGTGGACGTGCTCCTCGACCAGCTCGACGCGCTCGGCGTGGCCGGTGACCATCGTGGCCACGGCCTCGGTCCGCGCCATCTGCAACGCCTGTCCCTCGTTGACAGACACCACTGTTGCCGTCAGAAGCGCGGGCCCGTCGTCGTCGTCGCGAAGAGTACACGCCCTCACGAGGTGCAGGGCTGGTTCATCCTCGTCGGTTTTGGCCACGTTGGCCTGCTGGCCCTTTCGCTCGCGACGCGGCTCCGTGCAATCCCTGGAGAAGTGGCCGGCGTACTTGTTGCAGTTATAACATTTTACCTGCGACATGTCGCGTTTGCCTCCGGAGTCGCGACGGTCGTTGTCTCGGCCTCGTCCTTGCGACTTACCCTTCTGCTTGCCCTTGCCGCCGTTCGAGCCTGAGCCTTGCCCCTGCTCGCGTTGCTTGCCTCGGGCCAGCCACTACTTCTCCGTGAGGAGCAGCTCCCCGCCGGCGAGGTTCGTTGCTGTGATTGAGCACCGCTCGACTGACGATCGCAGTCGCCCGATCAGTTCCTCGACTGACAGCTCGTTCAGATCGAGTAGAGTCTCGATGGAACACGCGATCTAGGCGTACTGGCTTGGTACCTCCCTGAGGATCTTCTGGACCACCTTGCCTCGTCGACGGTGTCCCCGAGGGAGCGCAGGTTGTTGACGAGTGCCGTGATCCGTAGGCCGAACGCGTCGAGGGTTTCGCCCTCCTTGAAGGCGATCTGCTCGAACTCCCTGCGGAGGCGCTGCGTGGTCGCCTCGCGAACGCGGCTCACCCCCAAGCGCATCAGCCTGACGGCTTCCCACGCCTCATGCGCGGTTTCCTTGACGGCGAGGACCAAGATCATCTCCGGTGGCACGGCCCGCAACAACGCTGACAGAGCGGCCATGTCGTCACGGTCGCCGGCACGCCCATGCCGACATGGCCTTCCAGAGACCTTGAGCACGCAGGTTGATCCTCATGATCAAAGACCACTCGACGTAGTTGGGGCGGTGAGCATGGGGTAGACGATCGTCCCGGCACCGCCTCCTTGCACGACACGTTCGTGGATGACGATCTCGGTGCCGTTGCCGCTGCGCCGCGTCCTGCTGCGCCCCCGGCTTAGTTCTCGTGCCGGCACCGGGCGCGCAACTGACGGCGCCCTGCTGCGACGCTGTCCACCTTCACCGCCATCCGCCCTTGCATCCCCTCCTTCGTCGCTGCCGACCATCGTGCACAGGACCTCGAAAAACGAGGCTCTGATGCCAAATGTCAGCACAACAGCCGGCTCAACTCGTCAGAACACTGATGAACACGAAGAACAGCGCTCGAGAGAGGATTTTTGTGCAGCGTAAAAACTTGCTGCATTTTCTGTTTCTTCTCTTATTTATGGGGAGGTTACAGGAAACACTAAAAACCCTGAAAACCAGCTACTAATCTGGACGACGATCGAGTTATGGACGCTGCCATCCCAACGTCCCTCGCCCGCAATCCTACTTGATCGCCACGACCCACTACTGCCGCGCCATCCCATGACGGAGTCCTAGCGATCCCCTAAACTCTAGGAAATCAAAACGTACGTGCCAAGTCGTGAACAGACTCACGCTACATGACCTTATTCCTGACGAAACTGAATCTACACTAGCAACAGGGTTTAACTGACATGTGCCATCCTTCCTCGGCCACCGGTTGGTCATGTCCTTGTGTGCTCATGGGAGCATCTTCGTCTGCCGACAGGACGGTGCTCTACGAGCCACGGCAAGAGGGCAGGTGGTGCCGTGCCCTCTTCGGATGCGTAGTCTTTGTGGTTTCGCGGTTTCGGCTACACACGGGCTTCCTCCAGCGGACGAGCAACCTTGATGGCTTCATCTCCTCTTCGACACGATCACTGCGTTGACCAAAGACTACGTTGCTCAAGCTTCTGAGCTTGTGCTTGACGTCGTCTGTTAGCTTGCTTCTTAGTTGCCTTGTATCTTTCACTGTTTGTTGTTAGCTCTGTCGAGTGTGGTGTGTGTGTTGTTTGGGCCTGGGTCTGTTAAAGGCATCGTTGATTTAACGTCGGGCCTCGGCCTTGTTTCTGAAAAAAAACTATGTCCTGGCTACAATACGGACTAATAAGGCATTTCGTAGGTGGACCATTACTCATAACCCAAATGGCGAGCAGGGCTCAACCAGATACATATTCCACCTAGTAGTAGAATGCATCCATAAACTATGGCAAGGTAAATGTTCTACCTAGAGAAAAACTTGTGCAGTGGGATGGTGAAGCAACTTTTTTTAGGCATGGGATGATTGAACCCTCTCCTTTATTGTTGATTTGTACGATTTGCAAACTTTAGCGGGCGGCGTACAATCGGGGGAAGAAGGCTAGTATGATTTCCGATGTGATTTTACATTTTCCTTATCGTTCCGCGTCCACTTACTTTTCATTATACTGGAAACTGTTTTCTTTAACAATCATTATCAGATCTAAAATGCTTTTGATTGTCTTTTCTAGATAAAGAATTAGACACTAGTACAAATGCATTTCCTAACCACCGTACGGGACATTTCTTAGGTGGACCATTACTCATGGTCCGAACGGCAGGTAGTGCCCCAACCAAAATAATAAAAGAGCAGCGGTACAAGGTTGATATATAATGCTCCATCTAATACGTAGTACTAGATGCAATGGTACCACGTTGTATATTAGATGCACGCCTTGAATGAGAACTGGGTCCATCCGTCCATGCAACCCTGGCAACGGTGCCATGCTCTTTCTTGGCAAGGAATACCGGGGTGCACCCCACCTGCATATTCTACCCATCAATTTATTTTATTTATTTTGAGCAACACCCATCAAGTGAACGGAAATCCGTGCAAACAGCAAGTTATTTCACTTGTAGTTTTGAGTTCCTTCGGAAAAAAAATGTACTCCCTCCGTCTAGGGTTGTGTAAGTCACCTTACGAAAATCAAATAATCTCAAAACACTTAGGCACGGTACATTAACTTCCTCCTCGTTTCTTGTTTTATGACATATCAACCAATAAGAGATGTGGGCCGTGCATACTTTCAATGACTTAAGACTACCAAACATGACATGCCGTAGTTAGTTCATTGCATGCAATGCTATTAATTAGCAAAAAGACATTAAGTTTTCTCGTTTTCCTCTCCGCCTTGGTCGCGGTGCACAACGTAAGATGACTTACACACCTAGACGGAGGGAGTAGTAGTTTTGATTTTCTTGACATGATTAATTGCGGACACCTCATTAGTCAGCTATAGACACATGCTGAAATTAATGCTTTGTCTTGGCGGTCGATACTAATGAAAACATTAATGACGGCTTAGGACAGTGTACTGATGGACAATTAAAATGACAATTAGTACAAACTGTGACACAACCTTGCGTATGCCTAACTACCGTACAAAATAATTACTCATAAAACAAATGCAAATATCCCTAGAACACATAGATGCAACCGAACATAGATGCAACTGTCCCCTCATAAAACAAATGCAACTATCCCTAAAAAAACATAGATGCAACTACCACTTTGAAGTTGTGGGTGTAGCTTGGGTTGTCCTAGCTCTAGCCTATGACTTAGTCTAGATGTTTGGTTGATGATGCGAGGCCATGGCGTTGGAGGCGTGGATTAAGGTCACCCCATTCTGCCCTCCTCCCAGCGATGCTGATTAGGGTGAGCAGGGTGTGTGTGGAGGTTCGGTCAGGAGGGTCAGATCTTGGGCCAGGTCTTGACGATGTTTCCGTAACAATGTAGTTTTGTTTGTCTATATGCATGTACGCATGCATGCTTGTGATTGGTTTGTCAAAATCCTAGAGATCAGGTCCAACGCTAATTACATGTTGCAACCTTTTGTGTTACTCCCTCCATCTTCAAATAGGTGGCGTATAAATTCAGCTTAAAATCAATTATTTATGGTTTGACTAAATGTATATACGAAATATGAACAACTACAATATCGAATAAGTACATTACGATAATATATATCTCTAATGGTGGGTATGTAAAAATTGATTTGGTATTGATTATCTTAATGATTTTGTATATATGCTTTGTCAAACTTAAAAACATTGACTTTTTCACTCAATGTATATGCCACCTATTTTAGGACAGAGGGAGCATTTGGGTAGATGTTGTGGGGGAAATTACGAACAACTAGAAGTAAGCTAGGTGTCCAAACAGTTACTTTATGAGAAAGTATTCTTGTGGCAACAAATGTTGCTTTAAGAAAGAAAACACGCAATTTATAATCTTGACCTTTTAAAACAAAGGTTGATCGGATAGTTAATTTGATGTCTTAATGCACTAGTTGCAGTTTTATAAACTGCACTTAGGACGACATATTAGGAGTGAGATTTATGTTAAAGATGGATGTTCACACTCATGCCAAAATTAAGTAAGAAAACTGTTTGAGGAAAATTGAATGTTTAAGTGAAGAGATTGTCCATGGTGTAGACTTGTCAATTTTGTTTGTTGACCTCGGACGAAATAAGTAGTTACCCTCATCGCAACTCAGGCACTATCATTATTGTGAGCGCCAAGTTAGTAAATCCCATCAAAAAGAGTTAGTGCAAAAAGAAGAACTAAATTTCCACGTGATGTGATGGCAAGAAAACTAATTCCCAGGAGATGGTAAGTTGAATGTGGAGCAGCTAGATAGCTAGTGTAAGACGACGTTTCTGCATGTGAAGGCAAACACAAACTAATTTGCAGGGAACGATTGTGTAGTTATATATAGGATTTATATATATTCATGGACTATGTGATGTGTCACACATTCACATTAATTTCCATGAAGGGTTGTGAATAATATCTCTTACATTCATTCTATTTTTTAGGAAGCTGTCCTATGAGACCATTTAGAAAATCATATCGAATATCAACCACCAGACATTACACCACCGCTAAGAGAGCAACATGCCCAAGGCCACTATGTACCGAAGCACTATATATACAACTACTCCACTACGTCTGTTGTTGAAAAATCACTAGAAATGATATATATAGATGAAGCATGTATTAGATGGTGTGCACTAGTATGGATGTATGGATGCGATGCATCTAGGGAGCTAATTTTATTTTTTGGAATTGTAGGCACTGGGAAAGAGCTAGGCAGCGTCGCAAAAAATGCTTGTAGTTGCTTGCCTGATGAATGTTAGTATGTTTGTGATTGGGTTGTGGCATTTTCCTTAAACGAGTCCAGTATTTATATTAGGACAACGCTAACGCCCACACGTGTGGTGGGAGCCAAACCCGCTCACACGCACTATAGCACACAGACTACGCCATGTCACCGCATGCATGCATGTAGAAATCTTTTTGGATTTCCTGTTTTTAAAATGTTTTATCTCTTAAATGAAAATTTCGATTGAAGATCCGTTTTCACCATTAAATCCCTCGCGACGAGATCTTCGAAACTAGATCTCATATCAATATATTTTAATGAAATTTTTTTTGTTTAAAAGTTGCCGTGTCTATTGCACATGAATTGCCATGATGTTTACACTGAAGTTGCCAGTATATATTATAAAACGGGGAATTAAGAAACTAGACTTGCCATGCACCATAAATTAAAATTGTCATGATACATGCACTAAAAATTGCCATGGTTCATACAAAAAAATATTTTCATGATCAAAGTACTGGAATTGCCATCATCAAAAAACTAAAATTGCCATGATTTATAAACTAAAATTGCGACCTGGCAACTTTAGTTTAAGCACTATAGCAACTACAGTGTAAACATCATGACAACTTTTGGGCAAAAAAAAATTCGTCGAAATATATCAACATGGGGTCTAGTTTTGAAGATCTCGTCGAGACGGATTTAATGGTGAAAACGGATTTTTAATTCACTTTTTTAATTAGGAGATAAAACATTTTAAAGCCGAAAACCAAAAAGATTTCTGCTGATGTCATCTGTTCATACGTGGCAAAATGAGTGGTGATGAAGGCGTGTGGGCGATGTGTAAACGCTCACACGTGTGGGCGTTAGTTTTTCCGTTATATTATGTTAGCTGTCAACCTGATGTTAGTGAAAATACCACAAAAGATGGTTTGGAATTACGAACTGCTAGGATTTATGAAGTTGAATAAAGGATGCTATAGCACGACTATTTACAAAATTAAATAAAAAAGTGCTCCCATGTGCTGGCTCATAGGGGTCGACGATTAGACATGTCATCGTTACCATATTTGCACAATTTCTATTTTGGATATCCAAACATCAAAATTAGTTCTAGCTTCCATAACAGAATCCAAGACATGGTTTCTTGTCCAAAGAGGAAGGAAGGAAAGACGGTAAATTTGACCTAACAATGAACATGTGATTCGTCCACTTTAATTCTTCTGTTCCATCAATTAATGTCGAGAATTAAGCAGGACGCGTCACCCGAATTCAAGAGATACCAATCAATCAAACATATAGGAAGGGGATCCGAGGGTCGAGTGACGCTGCCGGCGCCGCCGCCTCGTTCCGTCCGTCCCCACCGCCCCACGCCGCAACCAAACCTCGCCTCCTCCGCCGCTGTCGCCATCTCTCCTCTCTATCTACTACGACTACGAGGCCGCCCGCACGTGCCCCACTCCCTCCCGTGGGTGAGACACTGACACTCCATTGTTCCAGTCCAATCCGGAGAGGCCGCCCGTCCGTCGGCGCGCGCGCGATGCTCCTCGCCTCCTCCGGCCAAATGGCGGCGCTCCGCCCGCCGCGCCTCCTCCTCCTCCCGCCCCGCCCGGCTGCGCTGCCGCTCCGGCGCCGTCCCAGCATGGGCGCCTCCTCGGCGAGGCGGCGTGGCGGCGCTGGCCGCGTCTGTGTGCCCCGGTGCGCGGGCGCCACACCCCCTCCGCAAACCTCCGCGGTTAGTCCCCCTGTCCATCGCTCCAGCTCCTAAATTTCTACCGAGAGGGACAGTTTTCTCGTTAGGATTTCTAGAACAAGCAGATAGATTTCAAGCGGCCTCGGAATTGTCAGGACAGGCATCTCCCTTATTTTTCAGAGAAAGCAATAATAACAACCTCGTTTAGCTTTTGGGGCCGATTTGCCTCTGCCAAAAGAGGAATACATTTTTTCTCAGAAAAAGGGATAGAATTTCTCTGAAAAAAGAGACAAGTATAATTAATTCAGCCTGAAAAACTAGGGGGGTGCAAAAGGGTAGCTTTCACGGGGTGCCAGTCATCGTGAGTCTTGCACTGTGGTGAAGCAACAAGATAAGCATGATTTGCATCAGGAGTACAGAGTTTGGACTCCACGTGGAAACAAAGGGGTGCAAAAGGGTAGCTTTTACCTGGTGTCAGTCGCCGTCAAATCGGTGCTGCGACAGACCGCCGCAACAGAGTCAAAGAAGTCATAATCCATGGCCATTAACGGGGCGTATCTGAGCTGCGGTAGTCGAAAATAACACTGGTTCTCCGTAGCTCTGCCGGAGAATGCCTTTTATTGCGTGCATCGAATTGCGAATGAATTCCATGGCTGGACATGCTCAGGTTTTAACTGTCTGCGTGATGAGTCTTTCAGTGTTGTGAGTGCAGGCGACTAATAGTTTTACAAAGTAGGCATGTATTGCATCAGGCGTACAGAGTTTGGGCTCCACATGTGAATTTTTTGCCTGAAACTTCCACGAATCGACATTGCAGGTACAAGTCCCAGCTCGCAGAAAGTGCTCGCCGTTGCTTGATAGTGCTCTATTGCCTGGTGGAAGTGAATTGGCTGTGCATGAATGGAAGGCCGTTCCAGATATTTGGAGGACAGCAGCAGAAAAGTATGCTGACCTTGTAGCTCTGGTGGATCCTTACCATGATCCTCCGTCCAAATTGACTTATAAGCAGGTACTTGTTGAAATAAGTTTCTGTTGATGCCTGATTGATTATCTAAGACATTTTCTCTTGGAATAGACATAGTTGGGCTTACTTATGCTGTTTCTTGTGTTACCAAATACCCCCTCTGTAAACAAATCTAAGACGTTTTTGCTCACTATGGAGGGAGTACTACTTAAAAGCTTGTGCAGTGGACTGCAACTTACATATGCACTTCAATATGTTTCATATAAATAAATTGAAGCCTTTATGATTGATTTGAGCTAGAAACTATATATGCTGTTCCAATCCGTTGTGCAGTTGGCAATCCTTGTTTTTTATTTATTTGATGTACGTTTTTTATTCAGCTTGAACAACAAATATTGGATTTCTCTCATGGTCTGAGGGCTATTGGTGTTGCTCCAGATGAAAAGCTAGCCCTTTTTGCTGACAACTCATGTCGATGGCTAGTTGCAGATCAAGGTAATTTGCCTTTTTTTTGTTTTTGTTTCAAGATGTTTAACATGTAGTATGCTGAAGAAGTGAAGAGATCAAATCACCAGAATGCCAGAGTTGCCATATCTAAGCTTGCAGTTTCTACACGAGTGCCACTTTTACTTTCCTAGCATAGAGAAAATGATGGAAGCAACCAAATAATAACGGCTTTGCCTTGCGTTAGGCTCCTAAAAAAAGATACTGAACTACAAATGTCAGCTTTTTTTTTATTAACTGAATAAATGTCAGCTTGTTGAATGATGTGCTTACCATTTGTTGTGTTAGCTATCTAGGGGAGTTCATGTAACTGTCTTCAAATGGATGACCATATATGTTCATCAGTAATCATGCCACTGACACATGCAATCCAGGAATCATGGCTACTGGTGCTATCAATGTTGTTAGAGGAACAAAATCTTCCGATGAAGAACTGTTCCAAATATACAGTCACTCAGAAAGGTAAGTGTCAAGTCCTTTGCTTTTAATGATTGACGATTATGCAGTCTAGGAGCCGGTATAAATCTAAGTCACACACAACATAAATGAAATTGTATCCACTTGTCTCTTTCTACCCTTTGAACTGTTGAGCCACGGGCCTGTCAGGATTTAGGACCTGGCTTTTATAAGCCAACGAACCATTTTGATATGCCTATTTAAATGCTTCCACTGATTTTGTTTGATGGAATGTTGAGATTATAACTGAAGAGGTGCGGACTGTTAAGGGGATATGGAATTTGAGGTGCAAGTTTGGCATGATGTTGCCATTTATAGTTAAAGAAAAAATTGGATGATCACCTTTCAGATCAGACCTCTCTTAGCTCGTGAAAAAAGTAACAACATCTGCATTCTAATTTTGACATCTTTACTAGACCAAAATGTCCATAATATGCTATTATTATCATGCACAATGCTTGCCATGAACTTAATCTCTCAAAGTATGCTTGCTTGGTTATTGTTTTGCATCTGGAAAGTTTTGCCTCAAACATAGCATGCCATATATAGTACATTAACTCTAGCAATATGGATTGTTAGTTAATGGTATTATGATGAGTATCTTTATGCTTATTAAGTGTAATTTTTATACTTTTTACTTTCATGTTATAATATGACTTTATTGTTTTTTCCCCATCACAGTATTGCACTTGTTGTGGACAGTCCTCAATTCTTTAACCGGCTTGCAGAATCTTTCATTTCAAGGATTAATGCAAGATTCATTGTGCTACTTTGGGGTGATAAATCATCCCTAAATAGTAAAGCTGTGATGGACATACCAGTTTATGACTACAATGATATCACTGAACTTGGACGAGAAAATCGCAATGCATTATGCTACTCAAGCGAGCTATTCGAGCAAGGTATCTTTGCATGATATCATAATGTGATATGAATCACAAGAAATGTTTAGCTGAAGATATATGGAGTACGTTTCTTCCAATTTTTGTTACTTCATTTTCTTCTGCATTTCTGACATCAAATGTCACATAAGTCGCTAATCATTTGCTTAATGTAAGAATGTAAGATGTCTTACCATCCAATAAGCTAAGCATCCCAATACCAGTATACAATTGATAGATGTACCTAATATTGTTAGTTTCGCAAGCTTGTTATTTAATGGTTGGCTCAGTCATTTAGTTATATCCAGAGCTTGCCACTCAAGTTCCTTGCAGCCAACACCAATTGGTTTCTTTCTTAATAGCTTTGGCATCTGTTGTTTCAAAGAGGAGCACTTAATTTTTGTTTCTTTACAGAATATGGCGTCACTAGGAAACTCTTAACGATTTTTTATTTCTGTACTTTCAAGCAGTCAACTTGCATCTAATAATATGGTTCCTCTTCTTCCAACCATGTCCTAGTTTATTACAACTTTTTCTTCTTTCAGGTCAGCAAGGCGTCTTCGAAGCTATTGGTCCAGAAGACGTTGCGACCCTAATATATACTAGCGGAACAGGTGGCACACCAAAAGGCGTCATGCTTACACACCGAAATCTCTTGCATCAGGTTTCAGCAATGATGAAATTTTGTCAATGAATTTTAAGTAATACTCCCTCTGTAAAGATTTATAAGAGCATTTAGAACACTAGAATAGTGATCTAAACGCTCTTATATTTCTTTACGGAGGGAGTACTATGCTGTGTGCAATAAACCAATAACCTCTACTTTGTTTTCTTTGATGTAATATCCTATTGTATGAACATGGGCACTTGTGCTGATCACGTTTTCCTGGATTTTCTAGAAGTATCCCAAGTCTGAAGCGCCTTGATTTTTTTGAACTGAATTGTGTAGTTTTTTTTAATGTATTCCTCTTGTATCCACATTAATCTTTACACTATTTATGTTCTGCAGATAAATAACTTATGGGATATTGTTCCAGCAGTACCTGGTGATAGGTTCCTAAGCATGCTTCCACCCTGGCATGCATACGAGCGTTCTACTGAGTACTTCATCTTCACTCATGGAATTCAACAAGTTTACACTACTGTGAAGCACCTGAAGGTATGATTTTGGTGCTTTCCATCATAAAATGCTTCATTTTAGTCAGTTTTGGCAAGAGGCCTAGTGATATCATTAAGAAGTTATTGCGACGTAGTAGTATTCATGTGCTCATGGGTTATGCTTTCATAGATTTAGCAGCCTACCGAAAGCTGCAAACTTAGTGATGGACATTGCATTAACATGTGCAGTCTGCAGAACTCTAGACCTGCTAATTTTCATGCGAACTCAGTATCACGATGCACTCAACAGGGTTTCTGTGTGGCGTGCAGTACTCTTCTTGTTCTATTTTTATTGTCTGACTGTTGTACAAGATGCTGAAATTGCTTATTCATGTTAACATCTTTATGTTCTTTTATAGGCAGATTTGCAGCACCACCAACCTCATTATATTATCTCTGTACCACTGGTCTATGAAACTCTGTACAGGTTAGTTTCTATGACTATGATGTTAAATTGTGTATGCAAACTGTGACATGTTCTACAGGCAGTGGTATTGGACAGTAGAATTTCTTCAGTTCTCTAGTGCCGTCAATGCGGCTCAACATATTCGCCTTCTGTTTGCTATCAACATCTATCTTTAACTATTTCCTTTTTTGGCTTGTTTGGGTTATCATATTCTTTTATCCATGAAATCAATATTTCTTGTCGATCGGTAGTGATTAGCAACAGTATGTAAAAATCTTTGATCCATTATGTAATATTTCCTCACTTTTTACAGTTCGATTCAGAGACAGATATCTGCTAGTCCTCCTGCTCGAAAAACTGTTGCCCTTGCACTTATCAAGATAAGTTTGCTATTTATGGAGGCGAAGAAGATATATGAGGTATGAATCCCGAGTTAGCATGAGTCACCTCATTCTCTTAGCTGCAAGTACAGTTGTTAACTTTTCTTCCTCTCATTCTTTGGTGACTGGAGGTTCTCTATAAATTAATGTCCCATTGGATTCTGCGTGTAGCTGAGTCAATTTTCCTCTTTCTGTCTTCTTTTTCTGTTATTCTGGAAAGGGAACAGTCTTATCAAACAGTCCTGTCAAGCCATCATTCATTTTCTACATGTTCAATTATCTACGGGCAAGAATCGTCGCTGCTCTTTTGTGGCCTTTGCATAATCTGGCAAAGATGTTAGTCTACAAGAAAATCCATTCTTCCATCGGAATTTCAAAGGTACATTTATTTTGCCTGCGTGCCTATTTCTGTGCTACCTCGATAATCTTTGTGCAGTTTTGAGTGTGAGCTCCCTAAATTTTTGCATACCTACTAATTTTATGATTTCTGTGATAATTTGCAGGCTGGTATTAGTGGTGGCGGAAGTCTTCCGATGCATGTTGACAAGTTTTTTGAGGTAGAGGATTGGCAATAAATAAACTTCTTATATTAACATCCTTTCATCGATATTGTTCTCTTCCAGGCTATTGGTATCAAAGTGCAAAATGGCTATGGTCTAACAGAGACTTCCCCTGTTGTAGCTGCTAGACGGCCATTCTGTAATGTAAGAGGTTCCACAGGACTTGTTTCTAATATTATATGCATTTATTGTCTGATCTTTTTGTATGTTGCATAGTAAACTGTTGGTTTTATATTTAATAAGAAATGCTATAAATTATTTTACTCATTGGGCAAAGCAACAGATAACAAGATCATATAGTGAGTTAAATCTTGCGTAATTTGGTACCAACTCCTAAAAGAAAGAAGGGCAAAAAAAGGGGAACAATGTTATTGGTATTCTTCAGATAACACATTCTTGCTCCCAAAAAAGATATAAACTCAGATCTTGCCAGTGAAATGCATAAAATATTCTCGCAATTTGTCTTTTTATGAAGGAGCATATCTTCATGCTGGATATTTAGTTTCTGAGGACAACAGAAGACGACAGTTCTGGCGCCTATATTTTGTGCTAATCTTTTGCTTCTTGGCTTCCTGGACATTTTTGTGTGTAATTTGGACTCATTGCCAACTTGTAACCATTTGGGTAGTATCATCAAAATAATCTCCACATTTCTCAGTAGACATCCGTGTGTGTTTTGCCTCCCATTTGTGCTCTTATACTAACATAAGCAGTTGATGTAACAAGGTTCTTGGCACAGTTGGCCACCCAATAAAGCATACAGAAATCAAGATTGTGGACATAGAGACCGGTGAGGTGCTCCCAGATGGTTCAAAGGGGATTGTGAAGATTAAAGGACTGCCAGTAATGAAGGGATATTATAAGGTTCTATCTATTCACTTTATACGAATGAACTGTCAAATATAAAAGAAACCGCCCTTTTGTAAACATATTACTTGGAGATAAATATATTTACCTTGATGTCCGACACTTAGCTAAATCTCACAATCCATGTTAAGATACCATGCTCTGAACTTATGTATTTAAGTCTTTTTCTTCCTTAGAAGGTTCCTATTTATCTCCTAAAACTTCGCTTGTCACAGAATCCATCTGCCACAAATAAAGCTTTGGATCTAGAAGGTTGGTTCAACACTGGAGATATAGGTTGGATTGCACCTCACCATGCCACAGGTCCTAGTCGAAAGTGTGGAGGGATGCTTGTTCTTGAAGGGCGTGCAAAGGATACAATAGTTCTCACTACAGGTATGTATTATGTAAGATCTAGTTACTGTTTTCTCTGTACATTCCGCTTCTCTGTATACTGGAGTGTGATGCTGCACTCTGGAAATCAATTAATTCGTATGTAGCTGGAGTCTTCTTAGAACGTCACTTTGAGAATTATGTATGATTTATTACTGTTATCTCTGTGCATTGATTTATGACATTCCACTTTGTATACCGGGGTGTCATGTTGGACTCTGGAAATCAATTATATGTACTTGGAGATCACATAACTCTAGTTAAATTTGACTGCACTTGAATGTTTACTAGATCTGATTGCAATTGAATGTTCCAATTTCCAGGTGAAAATGTTGAACCTGCTGAGCTTGAGGAAGCAGCAAGCAGGAGTAGCTTGATTGATCAGATAATGGTTATTGGCCAGGTAGGGCAAGAAGCATAACCACACAATTGCTAGATAAATCATATATGTTATATTATGATCATTACTATGGCCAATTGACGCTCCTTGACGTAGCCTGTGGGAAAATAGAATTTATCAAATGATATGGAAAATGTTTTTTGGAACCGCCAGACCGTTATTTGAAACCATGTGGTGTGTTTTTGTTCATGAAAAGACTTATCATAATATGATTAGATTTAGATATTGCAGTGATGAAATAGATCATCAGTACCACTGGTGAAGTCATGAACTTTGTTATTTATTCTTTACATAGGATCGGCGGCGCCTTGGTGCTATTATTGTTCCCAATAATGATGAAGTCGTAGAAGCAGCAAAAAGAAAGTCGAGCCTTGATGGGAACAACGGACTAGCCAAAGATACGGTCATGAGCTTGCTACATGCTGAGCTGAAAACTTGGTAAGAGTTGAGCGCTTTGCTATTTGATTTGTTCAGATAATCCTATTTTTCCTTGATAATTCATTTGTTATCATAATGGAGACCTTTTAGCTAATCTGGAGATGTTCCAAAACCGTGGTAGAATTAAATCGTTCACTGTATTTTAGGATTTTATAAATTTTGACATTGTGAACTGAGTCTCGTCGGTCAAATATCGCAAGACTTGAATTAGTTTGTTAAATTCATGTCAGGATGGCTGGTTGCTCATTCCAGATTGGCCCTATTCTTGTTGTCGACGAACCATTTACGGTAAGATTTTGTACTAGAACAGCGCACTAGAAGTTTTTGCGGGCTCATATTAAGTAGCATGTTTCTTACAAGCTTTGCGTGATCTTGTTCTTCAGATTGATAATGGTTTGATGACACCAACCATGAAAATAAGAAGGGACAAAGTGGCGGCCAAGTATCAGAGTGAGATTGAAGCCTTGTACAAGTGAGATGTTTGCTCAAAAAAAAAAGGTGAGATGTGGACCCAGGGCAGCGCAAACAAGGCGATCACTCCGGTCTGTGCTCTGTTTGATGCCAATCTGTACTGAAAATTGGGTGTGAAATAAAAGAAGCAGAAGCAAGGTAATTGCAGAGGCCATAATAATAAGTTGGAAAAACATGTATTTTTTCCGATAATATGAAGAAAAAACGTGTATACATTTAACAGAGCTTGGTAGTATCACTAAAAACCGAAATCCATGGCTTGACACAGGAAAAATCAATCTTCTAATTACATCAACCATAGCTACATTACTACTGTGTTCAAGTAAAATGCTGGCTGGTTAGTGCTTGGCATGGTGGGATCACGCCTCAGAAGGGGGACACGAGCCGGCACCACAGAGCGATGACCGCCGCCGCGACGACCGCCCTGGCCACAGCCCGGCAGCCACCATCACCATCGTCCACGGTGACTGCCACTGCCTGCTTGTTGTCCTCGGCCTTGACCTCTCCGTCGTCCACGGTGGTCGCCTGCTTGCTGTCCTCGGCCTTGATGATGACACATTTCTTCTTCTTGTTGGTCTTCTTGCCACGTTTCGCCGGCTTGGCACCACCATCACCTGACCCTGAACATACGCTCCCGTCGACGTTATCGGCCAGCGGTACCTTCTCCTCTACCTCGGCGGCAGCTTTCTTGTGCTTCCGGCCGTAGGCGGCACCGTGGCCAGGGTCGTCGTCGCCAAGGACAGTCCACATGTTGGCGCCGCCAGCCGCGACGCCTTCCGCCGCTGCCGCCTTGCGTGCCCGCCGGGCCACCGTCCCACCTTTGGTGACCACGGCAACGAACTCTCCTTCCCCTTCCACTTTACCCATCTCTTCGTATTCCCATTCTATGCCGACCACTCCTTCTTCCTCCTCCTTGCTCGGCGCGGCCGCGGCCGGCGTCTCCTTCACCTCGCCACCGCCGGGCTGGTGTTCCAGGAGTCCGGGTATCGCCGGAACAGCCGGTGGCGCCTCCTGCGGCAGCGCAACTCTGTTCTGCTTTCCATAGATGGCGGCCATAGCGATCCGTGTAAAACGCTCCATCATGTCGTCCATGGCGCCCGCCGGCGCCGCCTGCTGGCCGCCCCCGGCCGAGCCTCTCTTCGTGGCCTTCTTCGTGCCCTTCTTGGTGCCACGTTTCGTCGCGGGCTTGGCAGCCCGCGGCGGCGGCGCCACCTCCTCCGCCTTGGCCGCGGCTTTCTTGACGAGCTTCGGGGCTTGGACGACGGCGTCGTCGGCGCTGTGGCCAGGGTCGTTGTTGCGCAGCACGGCCCACATGTTGGCGCCGGCGATCGCTATGCCTCCTCCCGCTCCGGCCATCTCGATCGTGTCAGGTGGCTCAAGTCTAAGCTACCGTCGTTGTGATTGCGGGAGAACTATGTGCCGATCACGTACGATGCGGTCCTATATAAAGGGAGCGGAGCGAGACGCATCAGTCCGATTCGGTTTGGAGCAGTTCGTGGTGCTCACTGCTCGTCCCGGACTCGGACACGCACCTAGTTTTTTTTACTGGATGAAACCGATGTCGTGCTGGAGAATTGCATGTATAAGTTATAAAAATATGGGAAAAAGAAATACAATGCAATACACGGCCACAAAACACAGAGGAGAAAAAATACAACCAGCCACACGACCCCAAAAAAGGCAAAAAAGCTGGCGGATAATAAAAGAAAATTATCCGTCACCTCGCTAACCATTCGATCTGACACATTGATGGCCGTCCAGTATGCCCGCGTAAGCAGCCGCTTCTTTGTAATAAGATTGGTGTTGCAGAAGACCCTTTGCAACAGCAAGCTTGTTGCAATCACCCGAGCTTATACTTTTTTTTTGCAACAATAGTCTTGTTGCAGGAATTTTCGTAACAAAGGTCTTGTTGCAGAAATTTTTGCAATGTGTTTTTCTTTTTTTTTGCAACAAAGGTCTTGTTGCAGATTTTTTTTGCAACAAAGATCTTGTTGCAGAAAATGTTAAGATCGATAGAATTCTTTTGCAACTTGGGTTGTGTTGCAGATATTTTTTTTTTGGCAAACAAAGACCGTGACATGATGGAGAAGGTTTCGGCGGCAGGAGAAGCTTGAGGTGGTGGCGCCATGGCCGGCCACAACCGAGCTGGCCGTTGGCGTCAGATGGCAGTCGGCCTGTGTTTCAGGCGCCTCGCCAGTCATGGTTGTGGTGCGTGTGGTGGTGCCGTTCACAACTTCAATACTCCAGGCACGTTGCTCATCGCCGTTATGATGGCCGGTGGCTGGACTTGGGAAGTCCACCATTGCTAGCAAACACCGTTTGTAGTTCGTAGAAGATGACTGATGCAAGCGGTAAGGGAAAGAAAATGAGTGGAGGGAAGGGGTTGGAGAAGAGATAAGGTTAGGAAGAGAGATGTGGGTGGACCATGGGGACACGTGTTGTTGAGGGGAGGTGGATGACGTGTTGGAGTTTTCTGCCGGCTGAAGAGAAGCTTTTCCCAAAAAAAATCTACCCAACAGAAAACCAAAGCATAATAAACTCGCTAATGCAACAAGAAGCGACCCTAATGCAACAAGAAAAGGCGGGAGATAGGCGCCGGTATTCCCCTCACATGCCCTCCTCTCAGAAAAAGATAGCGGCCGCCCTCTCTCTCTCTCTCTCTCTCTCTCTCTCTCTCTCTCGTGTCCCTCAGCGCAAATTCCTGCTCTCGCTGTGTTGTCTTGCCCCTGACGCAATCTCATCGCAGCCGCTCGCCGCCGTCAAACGCAACAAAAAAAATCATTGACTGTGCATCCATGGCTAGTAGCAAAAAACAAACATTAGATGTATAAAAATGTGAACACCGTAGTAGCAAAATCGATAATGGTTGCAGCAAAAACACATAGTCGTGGGTCTTGGCGTGTCATGAAAAAGGATGTAATAGCTGACGACGTTGATAGTAGCAAAACTCAAAATGATGGTAGCAAAAAATGGTACAATGGTTCCACCAAACAAAAGACATGGTAGCAAAAATTTTGGTTGGTTCCTGCAAAAACCAAACATGGTGGTAGCAAAAATTGGTGCACTACTTCTACCAAAACAAAAACATGGTAGCAAAAAATTGGGTTGGTTTTAGCAAAAACATGAACATGGTAGAAAAAAAGGCTGGTTCCAGCAAAAATAAAGGCGATTGTAGAATTTGGGGTTGTTTCCAGCAAAAAAGACACTAGTCGGATCTCCAGCACTTGTCACCTTGGTTACAAAGGCCCTGAACACCGGCCGCCGCGGATCTCCAACACTTGTTGCCGTCGTCTCCAGCACCGGTGGGTGCTAATTGCAGCACTTATCGCCGTCGTCTCCAATCTTGTGGCCGCCATCCTAGCACCGCTTAGTTGTCAGTCCCAGCACCAGGTGGCGCCGTCGGATGCCGCTCAACCCACCATCGGTTGCAGCACCACAACTTACAGGGTTGAAGATTGCAACGGTCTTAGGCAACTTTTGGTAAGTTTTTTTCCTTTTCCTTTTTCTTCTCCATTTTTTCGGGCTGGGTTTTGTCCCAATTTTTCAGTTTTTCTATTTCTTCTACTTTGTATATGTATTCCTTTTACTCAAATCCACAAACAAAAAATTCAAACTCATGAACTATCTCTAATCTGTAAATGTCTTATTCAAATTCATGAACTTCTTTGAAAATCACAAACATTTATTTTTCAAATTTTATAAACTTCTATTCAAACACTTGAACTTATTTCAATGCAGAAACATTTTTAAACCCACAAGTATTTTTTAAACCCATTTTTTTAAAGTCAATGGCCAACCCAATCAATGGTTGACCGGTCAACCAAGTGAGCGGAGGGGAACAACGGAACGAAACCCACAAACCGGTTAGAAGGATAGGCAAAAACGAGTTGCTTTTGGTAACATTTTATTTAACTCCTGCTGAAAATAAGAGGAAAGAAATCCTATACGGGCCCAAGGCACTCGCTGCCCCCGCTATAAAAAAGCGTCTTTGCGTTGCGCCCAAATTCTGTTTTTTCTTCCCACCAAGCCCTACCTCATCGGTTGGGACATCCTATTTAGCGCGCTGTGTGATGGGAAGCGATGAAACGAACACCCCCTCCATGCCATTTAGGCCGGGCCATGTGCAGGGCGGGGGCGCCTCCCTTTTTTCTGTTTTTCTCTTACTTTTTTGTTTTTTAATCTTTTATCTTCTTTCCAAGGATTTCAAGAAATCTTCACAAAATATTAGAATCTCCGACGCTAAAAATAGCCAGTCGCGCCCTCAAAGTCTTAAAATAAAAACGGTCCAAATTCTAAAAAATATTTGTGAATTCAAAAAATGTTCATCAAATGGTCGGTAATTCAAAACATATTTTGGAATTTTTTGAAATGAACATTTATTTTGAATTTTGACATTCGGTATTTGGTGAACAAATTTTGAATTCAATGAACTTTTTTGAATTTGATGAAAATTATTTGAAATTTATGAATATATTTTTAATATACGATGAATTTATTTTGAATTTCAGGAAATATTGAATTCAACTAACAAATTTTGAACATGATGAACATTTTTTGAATCTTATGATTTTCTTTTGAATTTGATGAATTAAAAATGTTCATGATTTTTAGAATTTTGTTTTGAATTTTAAAATATGTTCGTGAAATGAAAAGGAATATAAAAAATGAAAGGAAAAACAAACAATAAAAAAGAAAAGAACAGAAAGATGAAAAAGAAAGAGAAAACGAAAAGAGAAAAAAAAGAAAGAGAAATGAAAATACCGGTGAATCTTGCACTACTTGGGCCGGACCAAAGCAGGCAGTGTATGTTTGGTCGACAACTATCCACCTATGCGGTAAATAGGGGACCCCCTCTCGGTTATCCAATTGTGGTCGCCGTTGTCGGGTTGCTGCTGTTGTTGAGGAAAGGTTTGTGCTCGCTGCTGCTGCTGGTGGAGCACGGGCCGTTGCTGGCCATCTGTCAACACTTGGTGTGTTGCCTCTCTAACTCCATGTGCTAAGAGCATCTTCAGTCGCCCCCAACGCCCTCTTTTATCGCCAGCGCTAAAAAAATGGCCTAGTCGCGCCTCAAGAAGCCCAATTTTCGCCGGTTAGGCCCGAATTTGGCGCTAGCGGACTCAGGCCGAACCCCGCGCGCCGGGGGGCGCCGGGGGAAGTGTTTTTGGCGCGAAAGCCAGGTGGGGCCTCCGAGTCAGTGACCATCCTCATCTCGTCTTCCTCATCACCTCGTTTTCCGGCGGGGAATCAATGCCAAGGCTGCCGCCGGTCAGCCTTCCATTGATTCCTCACGGGCGGCGCAGTGCGGCGACGCGCCCTCTCCCGCCCCGCGTACACACGTTTGCCGCCCCCCGACCGCTATAAAAGGCGGCCCCTCCCTCGCCAGTGGGACGCACTTGTCTGCAGCCCCTCTCTCGCCGTCGACGCCCCCATCTCGTCTTCCTCTCTCCCCGTCTACAACCACCGTGTGTACGCCCGCCAATGGGAGAGCGGTTCCCCGGTGATGGAGCGGCGGCCGCCACCTGCACAAGTGGGAGGCCCACCTCCTCCACGAGGCGAACTACCCGGCGCCTCCAGACATGCGCGTTGTCGGGCGGTGGAGGCTCAGCGCCGGAGGCATTCCCGAACCCCGCAGCCCGATGCCGCCCGCTTCCATGGCGAGATCGAGCGCGTTCAGGCATCCCTGCGGAGGAGGTGCAGGGCCTCCCGGAGTACGCCGCCAGCAACCATGCGCACTCGGCGCGTACTTACAGCGCCCCCACGAGGAGCAGCTCGCCTCCACCAACAACGCGTCGGTGATGGGGCACCGCAGCATCGACAGCCGCCGTCTGTGGTGGGGCGTCCCCTGGCGGATGCTCCACTTTGTCCTCGAGCACCTCGAGGGCGGCAACGAGCTGCCGCTCGAGTACCCCGGCGAGGGCGAGGGCGGCGTCATCGTCCTCGAGGACAACGACGACGAGGCACCGCCTCCAGCCAAACTGGACGGCGGCGGCGTGAAGGAAGAGGACGACGACGATGATTATAGCGCCTTCGGCAAGCTCTTCGACCTGTAGGTGGCGTGGTAGTAGTAGTAGTAGTAGTAGTTTTTTGTTTTTTTAGATTATGTTTTCAATATGTAAAAAAACTAACTATTCGTTTGCACATATTCGATGTGAAATCTCAAAAGCGAGCTAGGAAGAGGAAGAAAGAGAGGGCCTAAGAGCAATGGGGATGAGAACATAGATGAAAGCCTAATTTATCGGTTCTTCACCTCTTGTGCCGAGGTAGAAATCCCGTTTGGTACTTTCTCGATGCCTCTCATTCCTATCGTTCTTAAGCGCTCCTTCCTCTTCCTTTTTGTTTGCTGAATCTTTTAGCAGAAAAACTGGACGTATATGTGGATATATTGAGATGGTATGAGATGTCCATTGCAAGACATGAAGAGGAAGAAAAGATGAACTAAGAGCAGTGGGCATGGGAACATGATGGAAGGCTAAAAGCCGTTGTTCCTCGTCTAACACTAGAGGAGGCTTTGGTTTGAGTTTTTGTGATGCCTTCCATGCCTATTGTTCTTTGGTGTCCCTTCCTCTTCATGGGATACACAACATAAAAAGGATTCATAGAATAACATGATTTGGTCAAGTTCATACACCATGCATAGTAGGAGGGTTATTTTCCATGTTTTTTTGGCATGCCTTAATCCATCGGTTAGATAAGATGCCGGATTGTTAGCTGGTTTATACTACAGCCTCAAAGTCAAGGTTTTGTCAATCAAGGCGACAATTAGATCAGATATTGACATAGCTAACTTAAATCAGTAAGTAGATTTTGACATTAAACTAAAAATTAGGGTTGTTACATGATTAATAACTCAAACACCAGATTAGCTAAACTGCTTGAAGTTTCAAGGGCCCACAAGCTACTTAAACAGGGTTTGATAAACAGGTAGTTTCAGTGGAAAGTTGCCCACAAGTCAATCCATTTGGGAGGGCTGGAATTTCTTGGGATGCACTGAAATGTAATATCATGAAAAAAACATTGACTCGTCCGTTTGCTGTTGCAAAATACACCATTATAAAATCTGGAAATCTGAGGATTTCACTAATTCTTATCTGAAGAACATTGCACAGTTTAAACAGTTATTCTCCAGAATTAATGAAGCCCAAATTATCACACTAAATCAAAGGAAGTTCTGAAGTAATAGTATTTGAATGGTAGATATCAGCCAATTGATGCAGGTCAAGCATGATATGAGGACTGAGGAGTTTAGACAGAGTCGCATGGTAAATGCATGCAAGCATATTACTCTTATCAGTTAATCACATCAATGACACACCACTCTAGCTAAGACTACGAGCAGAAATCGAAGTGCAAAAGATGGTAATTGGCACACAAAACATGAAACAAATCGGAGTGGAAAAGATGGTAATTGGCACACAAAACATGAAACAAATCGGAGTGGAAAAGATGGTAATTGGCACACAAAACATCAAACAACATCAATATGTTCATTCAGATTATTTTTATCATTTCCTAAATAGTTCACACATGGGATATATTAAACTAATGGATAAAATACACAGACTAGCAAGAAACAACCATGACCGCAACAGGAGCTTCGAAAATTGTGAACTCCGATGGAATTTGCAGTTTTGTACAATTCATCATAAATTGGTGTTGTTTTATATCTATTGTTTAGATGTGCAGGATAAGGCTTATTTCCCCACTCTAGAACTTTGCAGTCTGTTTGCATCTCAACCTGGGCGATTTAATCCTTGGAGGGATGGTGGCCGAGCTACAAGGTTGAACTGGGAAGTACTTCGATGGGTGGAAGAAGCACCATGCTATCTTCGGGACCTTGTTCTTCCTTTGTGTCCGAACTTGTTCTTAAAATACTATGTGTATAATGAGTTTAGACTGAATATGTGATCTACCTTCATGTGTTTTCTTCCTAGGGATCAAGGGTGATGGTTTCTTTGGAGGTATGTTTTTCCTATATTTTCTCATGCAATGTAGCTGCGTGCAACCTGCAGAATTTGGATACTAAATTACTTAAAAAATGATAGGACTAAACTTTTTTTCTTTATAAAATGGTCTATAGACATTTTGGTTTTGCAGACATGAGATCCCTCTAATCATGTTGTAATCACATTTTGTCATCTGCAATAATGCAACTCATGTCCGAAGTACCTTGTGTTCCAATTAATTGTCACGTTGGTGGTTCTTTGCCCACTGTTATGCAATTTTTCGAGGGTTTAATTTGTCTAATTTCATATTATTTTTAGCTTATAACTTCTTATTGCTACATATATTGACACTATAAATGCACAGGCTGATACAGATGTTCTAAAAAAAGGCTGGTACAGATATTATGTACCAGTTTCGGATATGGGTAATAAAGGTGAGCAAAAGAGATCTTTACGCACATGCCCTTAATTAAGAGTAGAGGACAATAGGACAGGGACGGTGATTATGTGACCGCATTATCATTGACTGTAGAATGGTGCCTCCATGCACCGGGTGTCTTCATTGCTTTCTCCTCTAAGGTTCTGCATATGGTGCACCATCAATTATTTATACCTCAAAGCTGAAACACTTTGTCCAACAATTCAAGCTTGTCCTTCGAGAGCCTTGTCTCGCTAGATCTGTACGCACTGATAGTAAGCCGGGAAGAGGAAGAGAGAGCTCAAGAGCAATGGGAATGGGAACATGGAGGAAAGCAATGCTTGTTTGTTTGCACCTGTAGTATCGGAGGTGCAAATATTTGGCATGGATCCTTTCCTGATGCCTCCCATTCCTACCGTTCTTGTGCACTTCTTCCTGTTCTTTTTCGCTTACGTGATAGCTCTGATGGAGAAACCATAGACATGTGTCCACCTATTTAGATAACATGAGACCTCGAATGCGGGCCCGGAAGAGGAAGAATAGAGGGCCTTAGAGTAGTGGGAATGGGAACATGGAGGAAAGCCTAAATTTCTCGGTTTTCACCTCTAGTGTTGGATGTGAAAATCTAGTTTGGTGTTTCCCAATGCCTCCCATTCCTATTGTTCTAAAGCACTCCTTCCTCTTCCTTTTTTGGCTTGCTTGGTTGCTTTAGTTTAGAAACCAACTATATGTTTGCACATATTCGATGTGAAATCTCAAAAGCGAGCTATAGGAAGAGGAAGAAAGAGAGGGCCTAAGAGCAATGGGGATGAGAGCATAGAGGAAAGCCTAAGTTATCGGTTCTTCACCTCTTGTGTTGAGGTGGAAATACCGTTTGGTATTTCCCGATGCCTCTCATTCCTATCGTTCTTAAGCGCTCCTTCCTCTTCCTTTTTGTTCACTAAATCTTTAGCAGAAAAACAGGACATATATGTGGATATGTTCAGATGGTGTGAGATGTCCATTTTGAAACATGAAGAGGAAGCAAAGATGACCTAAGAGCAGTGGGCATGGGAACATGATGGAAGGCTAAAGCCCTTGTTCCTTGTCTAATACTAGAGGAGGCTTTGGTTAGAGTTTTGGTGATGCCTTCCATGCCTATTGTTCTCTGGTGTTCCTTCCTCTTCCTTTTGAATCACACAACATAAAAATGATTCATAGTATAACATCATTTGGTCAACTTCATACACCCTGTATAGTAGGAGGGTTATTTTCCATTTTTTTTGGCATGCCTTAATCCATTGGTAAGATAAGATGCCGGATTGTTAACTGGTTTATCAACCTCACTGGCAAGGTTTTGTTAGTCAAGGCGACAATTATATCAGATATTGACATAGCTAACTTAAATCAATGAGTACATTTTGACATTACTGACAACCAGGCTTGTTACATGATTGATAACTCAAACTCCAGATTAGCTAAACTGCTTGAAGTTTCAAGGGCCAACAAGCTACTTAAACAGGGTTTGATAAATAGTTCATTGGCAAGTTGCCCTGAGTAGTTGTTGTCTGGGGGCGCAAGTCGATCTGTTTGGGAGGGACGGGATTTCTTGGGCTGTACGATATGTAATATTTATTAAGAAACATTGTTTCATCCGTTTGCTGTTGAAAAAGCACCATTATAAAATTTGGGCATATGAGGATTTCACTAATTCTTATATGAAGAACGCCGCACAGTTTAAACAGTTATTCTCCAGAATTAACGAAGCCCAAATTATCACACTAAAACGGCTCTATTAATACCACGCTTGTTCAAAGGGGAAAGTATAATACTTAAATAGATCAAACACATTTTTTCAAAGGGGGGAATAATATTTGAGTGGACAAAGTCCACGAGCTGTGAGACGAGAAAGCAGATAACTATTAAAACAAGTTAGCCTAACCAACAATTTAAAATAGTTATGGGAAGGACACGCGTAGGAAATCAGAACTTTAGAAAATAGGGCAAGAAGTTCATTCAAAGGGGAAAGTAATACTTGAATAGACAACACATTTTATCAAAGGGGGGAATAATAATTGTGTGGACAAAGTCCATGAGCTGTGAACGAGAAAGCAGATAACTATTAAAACAACGAGACGGACACGCGAAGGAAATCATAACTTTAGAAAAAAGGGCAAGAAGTTCATTCAAACATACTAAGCAAGAGGACAAAACAGAAATACAGTAACTGAACTAATTTCATGTGTAATTCCTGAGAATAATGTTAGCATACCAGGAAGAGATAAATGAGCAGAATTCTGGAGAGAACTGATCTGCAGGTGCAGAAGGTGGTGGCTGGTCAACAATTGCTTTCAATATTTCATAGAAGCTTAACCAACCTTCTCCCTCCGGAGGAGTATAAGGGAAGCGACCATTGGCGCATTCAAGTATTACCAAGCCCAAACTCCACACATCACTCTTCTAGTCATAGGAGCTGCCACTAATCCGCTCAGTTCTTGTGGCTCGTCTTCTGGGGGCGTCTGAATACAAAGGATAATATGGCTCGGAAAGGTTGGTCGGTGGCTGCTTCAAACGCTGGATGTGACCTCTGCCCGGCACTAGAATCGGTTGATCACCTAGTGCTTCGTTGCCGTCCGGTAAACGCCCTCTGGAACAGGCTAATGTTGGCCCCTTTGGCACGTGACTCCCCTGATATCAAGTATTTTGTTTGCCATGCGGTTGATCAACTTGCGCTCAAGTATAAATGGAATGTTGCTTTTGCGGCTTGCGCTGTCACACTTTGGCAAGCTAGGAATGACCGAGTCTTTAATGCCAAATCATGAGTATTGCCACGAAATCCCCAAAACATTTTAGCATATATACTACCTCTGTAAACTTTATATGACACTTTAGGTCATTATTGTAGTGACCTAAAACGTCTTAAACTTTTACAAGACGTTTTAGGTCACTCCTTTAGTGACCACCTACAACGTCTTATAAAAGTTTACAAAAGGAGTACTTTATATTTTATATGTCATATAGATGGTCAAATTTTGATCCGAGTACGATGAGACCGTATAAACCCAAGTGTATGTCGCTTACAAGTTTGGCATGATTTCTCTTATTTAGATTGATAATGATTTGATGACACCAACCATTTTTTTAGAAATGGAGGAGGACCCCCGGCCTCTGCATCTGAACGATGCATGCAGCCAGGGGTGGATCTGGGCCCCAGGCCCGGGGCGTGGCTCTTTTTTTAGCTATTATCTAGACATATTTTTCAACGGGCCCGGGGCTTAGCCCAACACACAGCCAGGGCCCAGGCCGGCCAATTTCTAGAGTAGCACACGCATAGCCCATGTCGCCCTGATGGGATGCAGTCATGCAGAGACCTACGCTACGCACTCGAGTGTTTCTCAAAAAAGAAAACTATGCACGCGAGTTCCAGACTTCCAGTGCGCCGAGGCAACCGCCGCCACCGCTCGTCGGTCACTCCCTTCCGATCCGGCGCTCCCCGGCCGTCCCTCCGCCGGCTCGCGGCTCGCCTACCAGGTCCCTCCGCGGCTCCGCCGCTCGCTGACTTGCCTGCTGCCCTGCTCAACACGCCATCATGCTGCCGGACACGGATTTTTACAGCTCAGGTTTCTGGACACCCCTTATCCTTACCCTCCAGCATTGCTTTAAGATCCGTGCTAGACAACTAATTTTGTACATCAGATTTTCTTTTTTTTGTTTCTTCAAAATAAAACAACATATGAACTTCAAACTTTGCAAGACACCAAAACGTTCTAACTAGAATGTGAGAAAAAACTTTCAGATTTTTTTGTTAAACATAAATATACGAAATTAGAATTTTTGTATTAAAAATGTACTTTTTAGTATTTATATTGCACGAAACCACATTCTAGTAAGAATGTTTTGTTGAGCTGCCAAGTTTGAAGTTCATATGTTGTTCTATATGGGAGAAACAAAAAAGACAAAATGTACTCGCACGAATCGCGATGCAAAAATGAGTGGCTAGATAAGGGGGTGTAGGAAAGCCTATGCTTTCTCAAATGTTAACCTCATGCTGCCCAGTATTGGTAATGGTTGCTGCTGTATTGAACAACTTTTATGCTAATTAGCCACTGCCAACTGGTAATGGCTGCTGCTTTTGTTAAAATTGTACAGATCTGCTATAAACTTGAATTTGCTATACTGCAGTACTGCTTATGGTTGTCAGGGGCGGAGACAAGGGGGGGGCGAGCAGGGGCTAGACCCCTGCCAATCGCTCGCCCCCCTCAACCATTTTCAGCAGGCTGTATAATGTACGTCGCTAACGGTCGTAGCTAATGGCATCATTAGCCCATATAAAATACAATATTACTCGTATTATTCACTGAACCAGCAACACCGAATATAAAAGGCCAGAGCCCAATAGCCCATACATCTATAGGCGTATAGTTGTGGCTGACTGGTGTTTTGCCTCTAGACAATCTGGACCATGTGATCGATGTGATCGTTTGAGTGTGTCTTCTGCTGGACTCTAGCGCGTTTGCCGTGGCCGCCGGCCGCCGCACATGCCATCAGCCGTCAGGCGTGTCCCGCTAGGGGGTTTGCCATTGCCGCGGCGGCCGCCCGTCACTATGACTACACCATCCACTGGTCTAAATCCGCTGTCGGGATATGACCAGACACAGGTGGATTAGATCATCAGAAATTTAGAATAGGGCTGAGGCTGCTAGCCAGTTGACCAGGATCGAAGACATTGGCAGCAGGTACCACTATGCACCAGTAGTTCTTTTCATGAATTATGATCTTAGTCTGGTTAATTAGCATTGCGTTCAAAATAGAGCTTGTGACAATTTTGTGCATCTTTGGATCCACGACATGAGATATTTCACGTGTCTAATACATCCACAGTGGTGGAGTTCGGTATCCTGTAGTCTTTTCTAGTCAAGAATGGGCTCAATTTGATTCCAAACTTGCCCATTTCTAGCAGGATGTTTGCAACCATCTAAACCTAAAATTCTCGTCTTCACTTGCCAATTTAATCGTCAGATGGTTTTAAACAAGTAAACTACTACACACTCAATGGTTGATCGGTTGGTCACAACTCTTCTAATATCGACAACGAAACAAGCTTTTTCGGCAATGAACTAGTACAGACATGTTTTCGAATCAAAATGAAGACGGTTTTTTCTGACATTATATGATTGTCTATATTAAGGAAAAATAGTTGTAAAGTTCACATTATCAACTTGATCAACACCGGTGGTCGTAGAGTCAGCTTAAGTTAACAAAAATATAACATTGTAGTTTCAGATATACATTTTGATGATTTATCATCAACATTATCGCGAGCCTTAAAATATCAAGATTTTCCATGACTTTTTGTGAATGTTGGCTTCTCGCCCCCCTCATGACCAAATCCTGGCTCCGCCCCTGATGGTTGTTGCTGCTGTCAAAAGTTCAATTGATTTGGTACTCTTTTTTTATCATATTATGGAAGACACTAATCAGGTTACGGAAAAGCCTGATGAAGCAAACCATTGATTTGGTACTCTTTTTTTATCACGTATTGTTCATCGTTTTTGTCATGTTTCACCTATTTTGTTGTATCTTAAAGCAATTCGTTTAAATTATGAGATTTTGGTGCAATTGAGCCATATTTGAGGTATTTTTGTGAGGTAGCTATAGCCTCATGGACGTAAAGTTTTTCTCTCCTGACGAATTTTTTTTTGGGCCCGGGGCTTGCTCTAATCCTGGCTCCGCCACTGCATGCAGCCACTTTATTAATTATTCACACAAGACCTTACAAAGTCATACAAAAATAAGACTAAAGCCACCATCTAGTCAACATCTGTCGCCACTCCTATCCAGTTGATGAAGGGATGTTGATAGTCTGGGCCTAATACCAAACAGACCTTGCAGCGAAACCTAACATCTAAGACCTGAGGTCCCAACCAGGACGCCTACCGAGTATGGGGCACCCACCAGTCCAGCGCACTCCTCAACCTGGACGCCTGCCGGGTATGAGGCCGTCGCAGCCACCTGCCACCAATCCATCTTTAGTGTTGTACTGCTGCATGTACCTTGCCCGGTCTAGCTGCCGTCGACGCCACCATCCTGCGCTCGTCCATCATCACAAGCCCACCGGCGAGACCCCACTGCTCCATGCCGCTGAGATCCGCCGTTGTCGACGTGTCAGATACCACGCCGACACCAACCATGAAAATAAGAAGGAACAAAGTGGCGGCCAAGTATAGAGTGAGATTGAAGCCTTTCTACAAGTGAGTTGTTTGTTCAATAAATAAATAAACAAGTGACGTGGAAAAAAAAAGACAAGCTATAAGTTAAAAATATTGTATACTACATTTAACCGAGCTTCATAGTATTATTACTCGAAACCCAAAGCCAGAACTTGCCACAGGAAAACAAATCGATCTTCTAATTACATCAATCATAGCTATATAATTGGTTGGCATGTGCCTGGCATGTTGGGATCATGCATCACACGGGGATGCGAGCCGGCACCACAGAGCGAAGAGCGCCACTGCAACGGCCGCCCTGCATATCCTGCCGGCTACAACTCGGCAGCCGCCTGTGATCTCTTCATCCTCACTCATCTCTTCATCATCATCATCATCTTCTTCATCTTCATCTTCACTCAACTCTTCTTCATATTCATATTCACTCATGTCTTCTTCTTCATCATCATCATCATCTTCTTCTTGGTCTTCACTCATCTCTTCATCATGTTCTTCATCTCCACTCTCATCATGTTCTTCTTCTTCTTTACTCTGCAACGCCGCTAGTGTCTTCTTCTCCATCTCACCGTTGTCCATGGTGTCTGACTGCTTGCCGTCCTCATTGTTAATCTGCACCTCGCTGTTGTCCACGGTGACCGCCTGCGTACTGTCTCCGTTGTTGATCTGCACCTCGCCGTCATCCACGGAGGCCGCCTGCTTGCTGTCCTCGGCCTCGACCTCTACCTTGGCGGCGGCTTTCTTGTTCTTTCGGCCGTAGGCGGCGCCGTGTCCAGGGTCGTCATCTTGAAGGACAGCCCACATATTGGCGCCACCCACCGCGGCGCCATCCGCCACGGCCGCCTTGCGTGCCCGCCGGCGCTGGGCCACCTTACCTTTGGCGACCACGGCAACGAACTCTTCTTCCTCTTCCCCTTTACTAGTAATCTGTTCTTCCTCTTCTTTCCTGACCACACCTTCTTCTTCCTCCTCGCTGGGCGGCGCGGCCGGCGTCTTCTTCACCTAGCCACCGCCGGGCTGGTGTTTCGGCAGTCCAGTTCCCACGTATCGCTGGAAGAGAGGGTGTACTCCTGGAACATCTGGTGGTGCCTCCGGCGCGACTCTGTTCCGCGCGGCGATAACAATCCGTGTAAAACGCTCCATCAGCATCGCGTAGTCCATCTCCATGGTGCCCGCCGGTGCCACATGCTCGCCGTCCCCGGCCGCGCCTCCGGTCCCCTTCGTCGAGGCCTTGTTGCTGCCACCTTTCGTCGCCGGCTTGGCGACGCTCTCAGCCGGCGGCGCCACCGCCTCCGCCTTGGCAGCGGCTTTCTTAACATGCTTTCGGCCGTAGACGACGGCGTCGTCGGCGCTGTGGCCGGGGTCGTTGTCGGGCAGCACGGCCCACATGTTGGCGCCGGCGATCGCGATGCCTCGTCCCCCTCCGGCCATCTCGATTGAATCAACATGGGACGAGAATAGTACACGCGCGTGGGCTTGGCTGGAATCTAAGCTCTACGTACCGTCGACCGTCGTTGCGACTGCGAGAGAGCTCTATTTGCCGATCATGGTGGTACACTATACGGTGGTATATAAGGGCGCCCGGCCGGCGCATGCAGTTGGACTCGGCTTTGGTGTTCTGCTCGACGGCCCCGGAGTCGGACACGGACGTATGTTCATCTATTGATTGATCGGTGGAGTCCTAACGTGATCAAACAAGGCACCAAAACTTACACCACCACCCCCCCTACCCCGAGTCCGAGTCCAGGTAGTCAAAGCATCTTCAGCCGGACTTGACAAATCCGATCCCTCAAACACTCACGGACGTGACTAAGGCGTGTCCATGGATAATGATTGGTCACGTCTCAAATTTACTATTCTGCATCTGAGTCTCTCATATTTCAACTCCTAAATTCATACAAAGCATGCAAAAAAATCCTACGTACTATCTTAGCTAATCTTCGTTGTCGGAGATGTCCACGACGTCTCTGGTTGCTGGGCGCCGGGTGGACGGGCGCGTAGGAGGATCCGGCTCCTCCTCCTCCTCGACCTCATGTCCTCATCTAGGCGAGCATCTCCTTCTCCTTTGCGGCCTGCTCCACCACCATTTCCAGCCGACCGTTCAAATATATTGCCTGCCTCCCTCCATCAGTTCAGACTTTTGGATGAGTTGGCTGGAGCATGAATTCAATGTGGTATCCGAGCCAAGAGGTCTTGAGTTCAAGACCCTGCCAACGTAGTATTAAAAAAAAGATTCTGCGGCCTACATCGATCCCACGTCTAAGGACTAAAATAGCCTAGACGTGAGGGAGTGTTGAAATATATTGCTCGCCTTCCTCCATCAGTTCGGACTTTTCGATGAGTTGGCTGAAGCATGAATCCGCCTGCAGATTCGCGTCCCCAGCGTCCCCCATATCCTCAACCTCCTCCTCCTCCAACTCCTCCTCAGAATCCACTGCATCCGAAGGTAGCCCCGCGGCGATCTGGGCTTCGCGCCTTGCCTGGATCTGCTCAAGAAACTGCAGTCGGCGGCATGGCTACTAGTGGTGACGGACGGGGAGTGGAAAGTGGCAGTGACGGCGGACGGGAGGAGGAAAGTGTGGAGGGGTAGGGTTTCGGTGCCGGTGTCCGGCATAAAATAGCCGAGGAGTGTGAGAGGCGTGTACTGGATAGACAATGTGTGTTTCTGTGTGAGAGATAGTGAGAGGTGGCTTGGAGATAGGAAATGTGTCAGCGAGAGAAAAAGTGTGTGTGTGAGAGAGAAAGAGAGAGGGAGTCAGATGGAGTCTAGCTACTTAGAGAGAGAGATATGTGTCTGTGTGTGAAGGAGGCCTAAGAGAGCGAAATTGAGAGGAGGTAGATAGTGTGTGCGTGATAGTCATCATGGACCATGAGAGAGTGTTTCTGTAAGTGAGATTGGAAAGAGGCTTAGATAGATAGAGAGGGGGGGGGAGACAATGTGTGTGAGAGAGACCTAGAGAGTGTGTAGGTCGATGGAGAGCGTTTATGCGTATGCGTGTGAGAGAAACAATGTCATGAGTGAAATTCGTGAAAAGAGCCATAGGAAGAGAGAGAGACTTTGGGAAGAGTGTGTGTTCATGTGAGAGAAAGGTTTATGGATACTATGTGCGCGTATGTGCGAAGATGGTGAATGTGTGTTCATGCGAGAGAAAGGTTTACGTATGTGCGAAGATAGTGAGTGTGTGAGGAGAGGTTGAGGGAGAGTGCATCGATGCATCGTAGATTGTTCTACACCAGAAATTTAATATAGAGTGAATTCAAATATTTGAATGGGCTCTTATATTTGCAATTAGCGTATGAATGGACACTGATCTGTTAAACATGCATATTCTATAGAATTTGAGTCTATGTATGGTAATATTTCACATTACTGTTGATCCATAGAGTTTATATTTTGAAATCCAGATAATGCATGACTTTAGCAATTCATATATATATGCTAGAACACTTTTTTTATGTATTAAGCACATTAGAGCATCTACAACCGGACTTCTCGAACACGTCTCAAACACCCGGGCAGACCGTCTGGTCACTGCCCGGTCACAAAAAAACAACCCAACTGAAGCTCTCAAACTGCGAACAAACGACGAGACTGACCGGCACCCCTCGTATCCAGCCTAAATATAAGGCAGATATGAGGTGGCCCGGACACCTCTCGTATCCAGCCCAAACATTCGTCGCACGCAGCGAAAGAATTGAAATGAAGTTATATTGCGTGTTTCTTTTTATCAATTCCATGTTTGAGTGAGGTGTTGGCGTGTTGCTTAGGTGGAGCGTCAGATGCTCTTGGTGGGCCCAATGTCACAATGGGTATCTTTGACAGTTCTGGTAAAAAAAGAAGGTATCTTTGAGTGAGTGAGGTGCTTTCTCTGGTGTACACGGGACCAACCCACCCGTGATTGTTGCGTTGCAGGCGACAACGACGGGACGGAGCCGTTTACCTCCGGCAACCTCCTCCGCCACACCATTTCTTCAGAGTTCTCTCGATGAAGGGGAGAGATGCAGCCGTGCGCGTCTCGCAAGCTCTCCCGTCCCTCCCATGGTTCACACTGGTCCAGCGAGACCGCCCGCGATGCTCCTTGCCCCCTCCGCCGGCCAGACATGGGCGCCTCGCCCAGCCGCCGCCCCACCGCTCCGGCGCCTCCTCCCCGCGGTGCGGCGTGCTCGCGTGTGCGTGCCCCGGTGCACCAGCGACGCCTCTCCCCCGCGCCCCGGCGCCACGGTTAGTACTCCGTCGCCCCACCTCCCTGTTTTACAGAGTAGCCCCGGCCTGTCGCGTGTCCACCTTCAGAGAAGGCAGTGTTAACAAAGTTCAGGCTTCAGAGCTGTGCCTGCAGTACAGTCATAGTATAACCAGTTGTGCCTGCAATGTTTAACAAGAGATTCACCTTTTCCAACAGAGGAGTACTGTATGATATAATTAATCGAAGTTGTGACTTGTGATTCAGCATGATGGGTCTTTCAGGCAGATAATAGTTTTACAGAGTAGGCATGGCTTGCATCAGGATGATGTCTAGTTTTTTTTTTTTTTTTTTTTTTTTTTTTGCCTGAAACTTTCATGAATCCACACTTGCAGACACACAGCCCAGCTCGCAGCAAGTGCTCGCCGTTGCTTGAGAGTGCTCTGTTGTCGCCTGGCGGAAATGAACCGCCTGCGGATGAGTGGAAGGCGGTTCCGGATATTTGGAGGACGGCAGCACAAAAATACCCTGACAGTGTAGCTCTGGTTGATCCTTACCACGATCCTCCGTCCGAGTTGACTTATAAGCAGGTACTTGTTGAACCACCATAAGCTTCTAATCCCTCCGTCCCATAATATAAGAACGTTTTTCAAGTTAACATAGCTTGAAAAACGTTCTTATATTATGGGACGGAGGGAGTACTATTACTGCCTGATTATCACACAGTGACTCCATAAATAGGAACACAAAGTAGGCATCGTTGGGCCATATGTGCTGTTTCTCTTGTTACTGAGTAACATACATATGTGATATGCACTTCAATACTGTTTTAGAAAACATTCCAATCCGTTGTCCAGATGGCAATCATTTACATTCTTGGTTTTTTATACTACTTATATTTATCTGACGTGACGTACCTTCTTTATTCAGCTTGAACAACAAATACTGGACTTCTCTCATGGTCTGAGGGCCGTGGGTGTTGCTCCAGATGAAAAGCTAGCCCTTTTTGCTGACAACTCGTGTCGGTGGCTAGTTGCAGATCAAGGTAATTTGCCTTTTTCTTTTTTCAAGATGTTTAACATGTACTCCTATGATGCGCATGTATTGTTCTGTGATCTCTTGTGCTTGTCTGTCGATATTAGCTGCTGAAGAAGTGAAGAGTTCAAATACTCAGAATGCTAGAGTTGCTATATTTAAGCCTTCAGTTTATGCACAAGTGCCACTGTTACATTCCTAGCAAAGAGAACATGATGGAAACTACAAATAGTAATGGCTTTGTTATGGATTTGACCGTTAAAATTTAAAGATACTGAATTACAAACGTCAGCTTTTTTTCTTAACTGAACAAATGTCAGCTTGTCGAGTGATGTTTTACGATTTGTTGTGTCAGTTCTCTAGGGGAATACATGCAACTGTCTTCAAATGCATGACCATATATGTTCATCTATAATCATGCCACTGACACATGCAATCCAGGAATCATGGCTACTGGTGCTATCAATGTTGTTAGAGGAACAAAATCTTCTGATGAAGAACTGTTCCAAATATACAATCACTCGGAAAGGTGAGTATCAACTCCTTTTGAAATGTGAATTTGAAATTATTCTATCATGCTTTTGAAATTATTCATTCACTTTTCTCTTTCTACCCTTGAACTGTTAAGCCAGCTAACTAACTATTAAAAGCCAGCTAACTAACTATTAAAAGCCAGCTAACTATTCTAAGCTCAGAATTCAGGACCTGACTATTAAAAGCCAACTAACTATTTTGATATGCCTATTTAAATACTGCTTTGTCTGATAGAATGTTGAGATTAGAATTGAGCGAGGTATTGATGTTAAGGGGACATACAAATTTGGTGCAAGTTTGGCATGGTTTTGCTCTCTATAGTTAAAGTAAGAACTGGATGGATCACCTTTCAGATCAGACTTGCCTTAGCACGTGAAAAAAAGTACAACATCTGCATTGTAGTTTTGACGCATCTTTACTGGACCAAAATGTTCATAATATGATATTATTATTATTATCATTCTCATGGCTGGCCATGAACTTAATCTCTCAAAGTATGCTTGCCTGGTTATTATTTTGCATCTGGAATGTTTTGCCTCAAACATAGCCTGGCATATATATCACATTGACTCTAGAGATCATCGATTGTTAGTTAATGGTGCTATGTTGAATATCTCTTATGCTTATGCGGTGCAATATTTTATGCAAATATCGGTTTGTTACTTTCATGTTATGATATGACTTTATTGTTTTTCCCCCATCACAGTATTGCACTTGTTGTGGACAGTCCTCAATTCTTTAACCGGCTTGCAGAAACTTTCATTTCAAGGATTAATGCAAGATTTATTGTGCTACTTTGGGGTGATAAATCATCCCTAAATAGTAAAGCTGTGATGGACATACCAGTTTATGACTACAATGATATCACTGAACTTGGACAAGAAAATCGCAATGCATTGTGCTACTCAAGTGAGCAAGGTATCATTTGCATGATATCATAATGTGATATAAATCACAAGAAATGTTTAGCTGAGGATGTATGGAGCACGTATCTTCCAATTTGTTGGTACTTCACTTTCTTCTGCATTTCTGACGTTGAATGTCAGATAAGTTGCTAATCATTTGCATCATGTAAGATGTCTTAGCATCCAATAATATAGGCCTCTAGATGTACCTATTACTGTTGGTTTTGCAAGCTTGTCATTTAATGGTTGGCTCAAAGTTATGTCGAAAGCTTGCCACTTAAGTTCTTTGCAGCCAACAGCAAATGGTTTCTATCTAAGCTTAATAGCTTTGGCATCTGTTGTTTTAAAGAGGAGCACGCAACTTATTTTTTGTTTCTTCAGAGAATATGATACCACTAGGAATATTTCTATAGAAAATTCTTCTTTTATTTCCAACATTGTCATCTCATGGTTCCTTTTCTTCCAACTATGTCCTACTTTATTTTAACTTTTTCTTCCTTCAGGTCGGCAAGGTGTCTTCGAAGCCATTACTCCAGAAGATGTTGCGACTCTAATATATACCAGTGGAACAAGCGGCACACCAAAAGGCGTGATGCTTACCCACCGAAATCTCTTGCATCAGGTTAAACATGCAGCAATGTTCAAATATGGACAATGATTTTTTTACTTTTAAGTAATATACTATGCCTTGTGCAATAACCTCTAGTTTGTCTCCTTATCTTGATGTAATCCTATTATATGAACATGGGTACTTTTGCTGATCAGTATCATGTTTTTCTGGATTTCCTAAAGTATCTCAAGTCTGAAGTGCCTTGATTTTTTAAACTGAAGTGCTTAGTTTTTTCAAAGTGTTCCTTCTGTATCCACATAAAGATTTATGATGTTTATGTTCTGCAGATAAATAACATGTGGGAGATTGTTCCAGCAGTACCTGGTGATAGGTTCCTAAGCATGCTTCCACCCTGGCATGCATATGAGCGTTCTGCCGAGTATTTCATCCTCACTCATGGAACTCAACAAATTTACAGTAGTGTGAAATACCTGAAGGTATGATTTTGGTACTTTTCATCACAAAATACTTCATTCTAGTTTGTTTTGGCAAAAGGCCTAGTGATGTCATTAAGTTGAGACGCATGTGCCCTATGCTTGGGTTTATGCTTTTATATGATTTAGCAGCTTACTGAAAGCTGTATACTTGAAAAGGATGTTGTATTAACACGTGCCAGTCTTGCAAACCCAGTATCACAATGCGCCTAACATTTTGTATCACAATGCGCTCAACATTCTATTTTTATTGCCTGTCTGTTGCGCAAGATGCTGAAACTGCTTATGTAATATTAACATCTTTTATTTTCTTTTATAGGCAGATTTGCAGAAGTACCAACCTCATTATATTTTCTCTGTACCACTGGTCTATGAAACTCTGTACAGGTTAGTTTTTCTAATTATATATAGTTAAATTACTTATCTAAGCTATGACCTTTCCTACAGAAATGGTATTGGGTAGTAGAATTACTATAGTTCTCTAATGTCCTGAATGCAGCTCCATGTCATATTCACCTTTTGTTTGCTATCAACATCTATGTTTGATTCTATCTTTTTTTGCTTGTTTGGGCTTTGAATTTTCTTAATCCATGAAATCGATATTTCTTGTCAATCAGTAGTGATTAGCAACAGTTTGTAAAATCTTAGATCCGTTTTGTAATGTTTCTTCACTTTGTACAGCTCGATTCAGAGGCAGATATCTTCCAGTTATCCTGCTCGGAAAACTGTTGCCCTTGCACTTATCAAGATAAGTTTGCTATATATGGAGGCAAAGAAGATATTCGAGGTATGAACCCTGAGTTAGAATGAGTTACCTAATTCGCGTAGCTGTAAGTAAAGTCGTTATCTTCTCTTCCTCCCATTCTTTGATGACTGGATGTTCTCTATAAATTCGTGTCGCGTTGGATTCTGCTTGTAGCCTCTTTCTTTCCCCTGAGTCAAATTTCCTTTTACTGTTTTTGTTTTTCTCTTCGTCTGGAAAGGGAACAGTCTTATCAAACAATCCTGTCAAGCCATCGTCCATTTCCTACATGTTCAATTGTGTATGGGCAAGAATTATCGCTGCTCTTTTGTGGCCCTTGCATAATCTGGCAAAGATGTTAGTCTACAACAAAATCCATTCTACAATCGGAATTTCGAAGGTACACTTAGCTTGCCAGCATGCCTATTTCTATGCTATCTCGATTGCAGTTTTGAGTGTGAAATGAGCTTCCTAAACTTTAGTCTTGACTGTACTTAATAATTCTATGGTTTCTGTGACAATTTGCAGGCTGCTATAAGTGGTGGTGGAAGTCTCCCGATGCATGTGGACAAGTTTTTTGAGGTACATGATTATCAGTAAATAAACTCCTTATGTTAAATGATCCATTCATCAATATTGTTCTCTTTCAGGCCATTGGTATCAAAGTGCAAAATGGCTATGGTCTAACAGAGACTTCCCCTGCTGTAGCTGCTAGGCGTCCATTCTGTAATGTAAGAGGTTCCACATGAGTATATGCATTCATTCACTGATCTTCTGGCATGTTGAAAAATAATTGGTTTTGTATTTAATAGGAAGATCATATAGTGAGTTAGGTGCAGGCTTTTGGCGGGCGACCACCATGGAGGTGGATATTTTTTTAAAATTCGATAATCACATTTTGGAGTTACAAAAAATTCTGAAAAAAATTATACACATTCATATGGATGTGTTCTACATGTGTATAAAGTCTGACGATGAAATACATTATGGTGAGAGCTACACAAAAAAAGACAAAATCCAGCATTTCTAGTAGTGAACAGTGTTTGTGCTGTTCATCGGTTTCAAATTGTGATTTTTTCTTTTTTGTGTAGCTCTCATTATAATGTATATCATCTTCAAAAAGTGCACGCATGTAGAATACATCCATATGAACATGTATGATTTTTTTCAGAATTTTTTGAAACTTCAAAAGTATGATTTTTGACTTAATCAAAATAATCACCTCCATGGAGGTCGCCCATCATTGGCATTTTTCGGTTACATCTTGGGTTATTTGAGGCTAATTTCTTCACAACAAAAAGCCGAAAAAGGTGGAACAATGTCATTAGTATTATTCAGATGACACATTTTTGCTCCCAGAAAGGATACCTTACTATACAAATAAACTCGGATCTGGAAGCAGACATGGCCCCTGAAATGCATAAGTTTTCGCCATTTTCCTTAAAAAGGAGCATGCAGGATTTTTAATTTCTAAGGACAAAGAAGATGATAATTCTGGTGTTGTATGTTTTGTGCTGATCTTGTGCTTCTTGCATACCTGTGCATATTTGTGTGTGATTTGAACTGATTGCAACCTTATAACCAGTTGTGTGTGATTTACCTCCCATTCGTACTCTTCCCTATTTATAGCTTATGTTATACTCAATACTAACATAATCAGCTGATGTCACAAGGTTCTTGGCACAGTTGGCCACCCAATAAAGCATACAGAAATCAAGATTGTGGACATAGAGACCGGTGAGGTGCTCCCAGATGGTTCAAAGGGGATTGTGAAGATTAAAGGACCACCAGTAATGAAGGGATATTATAAGGTTCTATCTATTCCCTATACCAACACAAATCAACTGTCAAATATTATAGAAAGAGATCTTGTGTAAACATATTACTTGGTGCAATAAGCATATTTATTCAGCACTCAGGATCTTCATGAAACTTTGTTTCCTCAGTGACGGATATATTACACCCCAAGCCTGTTAATTCCATGAATAGGGCACAAAGTTTCAGACGTTATGATCACGCTTATAATCAACTAACGGATGTATAGGACACAAATATTGGACATTTTTATTTATCATGACATCAACGCTAGTATCAGAAAAAATAGAATTTACAAAAACCTCACAAACTGTGATATTTCTGAACCATCATTTCATAAGGTGGCGTCGATGTCTGTCAGTTAGCTAAACCTTACAATCCATATTAAGATACCATGCTCTGTACTTGTTCATTTGAGCTTCATCTTCCTTAGAAGGTTCTCATTTATCTTTTAAACTTCTGCTGTCACAGAATCCATCTGCTACAAATAATGCTTTGGATCAAGAAGGTTGGTTCAACACTGGAGATATAGGCTGGATTGCACCTCACCATGCCACAGGGCCTAGTCGAAAATGTGGAGGGATACTTGTTCTTGAAGGGCGTGCAAAGGATACGATAGTTCTTGCTACAGGTATTACAATTGGTTTGTTGTTTTTTTGAGAACGTCACTTTGAGTATTATGTATGATTTATTTACAGTCATCTCTGTGCATTGATTTATGACATTCCACTTCTTTGTATACCGGGGTGTGATGCCATACTCTAAAAAAATCAATTAATTCATATGTACTTGGAGATCACATAACTCTAGTTAAATTTGGCTGCACTTGAATGTTTACTAGATCTAATTGCACTTGAATGTCCCAATTTCCAGGTGAGAATGTTGAACCTGCTGAGCTTGAGGAAATAGCAAGCAGGAGTAGCTTGATTGATCAAATAATGGTTATTGGCCAGGTAAGGAAAAGGGCATAACCTCATAAGTGCTAGCTATACGGGATGTCCTGCTATGATTAATTGATTATTATCATGGCAATTGATGCTCCTTGATGTGGTCTGTGAGAAAATAAAAGTTCTCAAGTGATAAGCAAAAATGTTTATAGAACTGCCAGATCGTTATTTCAAACCATGTGGTGTATTTTTGTTCATGAAAAGAGTTAATACAATACGATTATATGTAGATATTTCGATGATGAAATAGATCAGTACCACTGGTGAAGTTCAATGATGAATTTTTGTCATGGTCTGTGTTATTTGTTTGTTGCATAGGATCGACGACGCCTTGGTGCAATTGTTGTTCCCAATAATAATGAAGCTCTAGCAGCTGCAAAAAGAAAGTCCAGCCTCGATGGGAACAATGACGAAGCCAAAGATACGGTCATGAACTTGCTATATGATGAGCTGAGAACTTGGTAAGAGTTGCCTGCCTTTTTTAATTTATCGTTTCAGATAATCTTAATTTTCTTGTGAATTCTGCCTACATATTTGAGACTTTTTAGCTAATTTGAAGATTGCAGATGTTCCATAATCAGAAGAGAATTAAATCACTCATTGAAAGTTAAAACAAAATCAGCAGTAGTGAGACACTGGTATTTAGGATTTTAATTTTAACATGCGATTTCAGTCTTGTCAGATCAATATCGCATAAGTTGAATTAATTTGTTAATAAATACCAGGATGGCGGGTTGCTCATTCCAGATTGGCCCTATTCTTGTTGTTGAAGAACCATTTACGGTAAGATTTTCTCAAACAATGCACGATAAGTTTTCGTGGGCTGATCATCGAATAGCTATGTTATTTACGAGCTTGGTATGGTTTTCCATATTCAGATTGATAATGGTTTGATGACACCAACCATGAAGATAAGAAGGGACAGAGTGGCAGCCAAATATCAGAGTGAAATTGAAGCTTTGTACAAGTGAGATGTGAACCCAGGGTCGGCCCATAGGTTGTGCAAACAAGTCAACCGCCCCGAGCCCTGTTTGATGGAAGTGAAATTTTAAGATTGTCCCAAATTGTTTTGGTCCGTTCATTTTAAGACGAGGTCATGTTTACCTTGTCAAGGTTAATAGCATCTTTGCAATTCAATAGTTCATTAGTTAGCAAAAACTAAATGGTAGGGTTAATGTAGACGGAAAGAAACATGTAGTCAACTACTGATACACTGTACATATCCATGGGCTGGTATGGTATGAAAACCATGTAAATGGATATTATCTCCTAATTATTCCTTTTCATTTCGTTCAAACCTAGTTGTTTGAGAGAAAATGTGAGATTATTTTAACAAACACTTTTACAGCCATTTCTAAAGGAAACTAAATTACTTTGGATTTTTTTCTGCGCAAAAAATAGTACTTTGGATTTTTATGGCAGCATTCAAAATTATATTTGTGAACATGGTTCTTTTCTATTTATATGATTTTCCCACCTATTACATGTTTTTTGTTTTATGCTAACCTAGATTACATGTCATTATCTAAAATTTTGGATTACAACCAGTAGCATCCTAGAAACTGAGAAAATACTGATGTACAGTTGTACACTGGCGATTCACTTGTATGGTATGGTTGTTGACAATCAGTACCAATTGATGCTAACTACTCCCTCCGTTCCTAAATAGATGACCCAATTTTGTACTAAAGTTAGTACAAAATTAAGTCATCTATTTTGGAACGGAGGGAGTAATGGAAACTTGTACTTAGCAAATAATTTATTGGTTCCTTGATATCATTGCTTGCATTATTATAGCCAAATTTACCCTCCGTAGACCAACGGCTGAGATTAAAGCGTTGTCTTGCTCCTAAGGAGGTAAAGAGGACTATCTTAAAGAACAATGGACGGAGATTTGTACTAAAAAAAACGTGCAAAATAAGAGTAAACTACGTGTTCCATACCTTTTCTTATGAGAAATTGGAATTTGATGTTTCCTTCTTTTATACGGTTCACATCATCTACATTTTCTCAAGAATGATCTTCGTAAAATAGTTGGACACTATTGATGACTTTCTATGTCCATAACAGTAAATCAACAGGAACATAACTCAGGTTAGCAACAATGAGAACATCATTTATTCTTCTCAAAGGTTTATTTGTAGTAGAATCGGCAAGATGTAAGTTCAGTTCAGACATAGAGACATTGGTTGTAATCCTAGAACCCATATGAAGATTTTGGTATGTATGGCAGAAACACTAGCACCAAGATAGGGTTGATGATTATATTCACAATTATTGATGCCAATCTTCATTCTTGGTTCCCATTCAACCTCCAATTTTCTAGAAATCATAATTTCTTGCTTAAGCTTCCCCCCCTCTAGCATGTTGTAAAACAACTTCTGAAATATATTATTGAGTGAATTGTGTTTATTGCACTCATTAGCATTAGGAGCTCTTGTTAATTTTGCAAACAATTTTGTCACTGCTTTGAGATTCGTGCTTGTTTGCGGAAAAAAATTGTTTTGTTTCTTAGTGTTTCGTTGGGCCTCTTTTTTCTCATTTCAAATACGTCATGATGTTCCGTTGCTTTAGAGTGGATTTACTTATACTTACTGAAACATTAAGTTACACTTTGGAGCAAGAAAAGAAAACACCAACGAAATATCATGTAATCATTCAAAATCCAAATCCATAGCTTACCACTGAAGAAATCGATCTACTAACTACACCAATCATTTTCTCAATCTCAAAGAAATTACATCAATCATATCAACTAAATTACTAGTACTACTTTTTCTTAATGGTGGCTGATTTGTCCATGGCATGGTCAGATCACGCATCAGACGGTGATGGGCGCGAACCGGCACCACAGAGCGAAGAGCGCCACCGCGATGGCCGCTCTGCCGATCGTGCCCGCTACTATCCGGCAGCGGCTGCCGCCTGTGGCCATTGCGCCGGCGCCGGCGGTTTTCTCTTCTTCTTCTTCCTCAACTTTACTGAGCAGCTCATCAGCTGGCGTCTCCTGCTCCTCGTGACCGTTGCTGATCTGCACCACGCCGTCGTCCACGGCGTCCGCCTGCTCGCTGTCCTCGGCGACACGTTTTTTCTTATTCTTCTTGGTCTTCTTGCCACGTTTTGCCCGCTTGGCGCGACCAGCGCCATGGCCGGGGTCATCCTCGCGGAGGGCAGCCCACATGTTGGCGCCGCCGACCGTTATGCCTCCCGCCACGGCCGCCGTGCTCGTCCGCCTTGCCACCGTGGTGACCACGTCAATGAACTCTTCTTTCTCTTCCTCTTTACTCATCTCTTCTTCCGCCGCTTCTTCCTCTTGTTTACTGGTGACCTCCTCTTCTTCTTCGCTCGGCGTCGGCGACACGGCCGCCGTCTCCTTCTCCTCGCGACCGTCGGTTACCTCCTCCTCGCCGTCCGGCACGGTGGTGGCCTGCTTGTCTTCCGCAGCAACGTCGGTATGCACCTTGCTGCCGTCGTCCACGATAGCCGCCGGCGCCGTCTCCTTCTCCTCGCGACCGTCCGTTACCTCGTCGCCCGCCGGCACGGTGACCGTGGCCTGCTTGTCTTCGTCCACCTCCATGATAGCAGCCGGCGCCGTCTCGTGCTGCTCGGCGGCGCTAGCAGTGGGCGGCGTCTCCTCTACCGCTACCTCGACGACGGCGGCGACCTTTTCGTGCTCTCGGCCGCCGACGACATCAGCGCTGTGGCCGGGGCCGTTGTCGCAGAGGAAATCCCACATGTCGGTCCCGCCGACTGTGATGACGACTCCCGCCACGGCCGCCTTCACCGTCCGGCAGCGGACGCCACCCACTAGAATGAACTCTGCTTCCTCTTCCTCTTTACTCATCTCTTCTTCTGCTGCTCGCGAGGCCACCGTCCGGCAGCGGACACCGCCCACTGTAATGGACTCTGCTTCTTCTTCCTCGCATTCACTCGCCTCCTCATCTCCCCACCTCCGCGGCGCAGCCGGCGTCTCCTTGTCATCGCCACCGTCGGGCACGGTGGCCTTCGCTTCCTTCTCCTGGAGACCGTCGGTCGGCTCCACGTCGGTCTGCATCTCGCCGCCACTGTCCACGCTGGCAGCCGGCGTCGTCTTCTTCTTCTTAGCTCTCTTGCGCTTCGGACGGTCGATGACGACGCCGTCGGTGCGGTGGCCGGGGTCGTTGTTGCGGAGCGCGGTCCACATATTGGCGCCGCCGATCGCGATGCCTCCCGCTGCCATCTCGATCGAAGTCGATCGAGTCACGTATACACAAGATGATAAGAAATCGAAGCTGCTGCAGCCAGCGTTGTTGCGACTTGCGAGAGAATCAGATGCCACCGAAGCTGCTACGGCCGTATATGAGGAGGGCGCCCGGTGCAGTTCGACTCAGTTTGGATCGGAGGTACGTATATATATATTGTACTCCGAGTCCGAGGTAGACGAGGCATCGTAGCTACTCTCGGAACGCACGTACGGTGTCAATGCCACGCACTAGATTGACACCATACGCGTCGCACGTACACATGCGTCATCATAATTAATCTCAAATGGTAAGTGTCACAAATCAGATGAGTGAAACTCCTGCCCTGACATTTTTTGATGGCATTCCATTCACGCAGGGATGGTAAATTCCATTTACACACGGCAATTTTATATGTCAAAAATAAATTGAAACACGAAAGCTGTCATGCTTGGCAACTAATAGACGTTCAAAATCTTTGGCATGGCAGCCCTTTTGAGCTAGTTTCTAGCTTCCCGAGATCTTTCAAGACCCGCTAGAAATCAACTCCATTTATCATTTTCCGAAAATTTCACAGAAACTTGTAATATCTGTTAGACACCCAATTATTAAACTTTAGGAGCCCATTCCTTCGTCATGTACCTTATAATCTTCTTCTCTACCGCATTGGTTGCATAATCTTTCTCACGGAAAATTGTATTTCATAACATTTGTATTTCCATGTGGTTTTTGACTTTGAAGTTGGAGTTTATTGACTGTAATTGCATTAGCATATTACATGGAATTACAAAAGAAGTGTATTGACCTTCAAGAAGAGTCAAACACTTATAGAAAAGTTAGAGAAACTTGTACGAAGTGGAACAATTCTTTTCGGAAAATTATATGGAAATATGTTCTAGTATCTGCTAGACACCCATTTAAAAAAAGTTGAAACACTTCCAACTGTTTTCATATTCAAACTCAAACTGAGACTTTAGGATCCATGTCCTTTCAACCATTGGTCCAATTGAGCCAATTTCTTGGCCCCGAGTCTTGTAATCTTCTCCCCTACCATATTGGTTATAACATAGTTCTCAAGAAAGACATTTGAATTTCATTTGGTTTTTGACTTCTAAGTTGGAGATTATTTCAGTTGTAATAATTTTTTAACATATGCATTACATGGATTATACAAACGAGGTGATATAATGACAACAACTGTATTCTCCTTGAAGAAAAGAAAGTTATACCTTTGATCCCGTTGAATATCTAATTTTGAATTAATTTCCCCCACCTTGGAATCCGATCTTTTACATTTTTTAAGTTAAACAAAAGAAACACAAATTAATTAACTAATGGAATTTTATGCCATATTAAAGTCTGAGTCCGAGGTAAACAATGCATAGATCCTTTAAGGAAAAAACAAGAATTAAACAAACCACGAACAATAAACTAATTCCTTAGTTCGCAAATCATTAAGTCGCTTTACTTTATGATGAAAATTCGATTGTGCGTGGCTTACTGACCTTATTCATGCCAGCTCTTTTGTCCTTTTTGATACATGAAGTGGAATTAATTTCATATTGATGCTCAACCCTTATAAGGTTAGCAAAAAATAAGAATCTAGAGGAGGAGGGGGCCCATAGTGAGTCTGGTGGTAGTTGATCATATGGCTGATCGACCGAGCTTGTCTCCTTCGACCTCTCAGATTAGGTTGAATTTTGGCATGCTTGCTCTATTTCCCAGAAAAGTGGTGCTAGGGATCTTTAAAAAAATAGAGATGCTTCAAATATGTTTTCCAATACCTATATAGATCAGACGGGGATCTGGCTGGTAAGCTGACTACCCCAAATCAAATGCCTTCACAACATATCTTTTTTAGTAGGTTCTGGCACTACTCATTAAATTATTCATGATGTGTGTAGCGAAGAGAAGATGCGATCTTACTACTCAAACTAGATAACAAAAACTCTTATGATTGGGTAGGCTAGCATTTCCAAATACAATGTTGGACTCGAGATATTTTTACCTAAAATGGAGATCCTGGGTGAAGTGTTTTGATCTGATGATACTTTCCGCATTATGAATTTCTTCCCAGGACAGGTGATATGCACTCCGAAGAGTAAAGTTACACTTTTTTGCTGGTCCTAGGCAATGAGTTCCTCTCCCAGACAAGGCAAAGGCCGAATCTTCCGAATTGTACATACGTCAATTGGAAGAAAAATTGAAGCAGGTTCATGTCCCAAGCGCCATGCATGAATATCTAGAAGTTTTTTACACCCATTTAAATCTACATCTCCCTTCCATTTAGATCAAGCCTCCTATAGGCTCATGAGCGATCCATAGGTCACGCCAAATGCGTACGTTATGCACATTTGCAATCCTCCATGACATTCCTTTTTTTCCAGAAGGTCCAATCCATGGATGATTGCTTGCCAAGTGGACAATGAATTACCTATAAACAATGTTTCTTTGACC